>NC_135547.1:1121494-1467119 GCF_045843805.1 Urocitellus parryii | reverse complement strand
TATAAATTTTAAGTGAAAAGAAATAGCAACCATCTGATATTAAGTTTCCTACACATTAATAGGTGAGGATCACTGTAGAAGTGACAGTTTCTTAAATGTATTTCCCTCATAAGAGAACAAAATGTGCATTGAATTGTAGACCACAGTAGCCCTGGTTTCATATACTGCCGTTCCCAGTTTGAGATTCCATGTGCTGCCTTCTTACCTGCAGTTTCCTGGGTAATATGTGACTTCAGCTGCACCAGAGTTTCCTCTGTTGTTTGCCTTCATCTCCCCACCACAATTCAGAGGCTGTTGAGCAGCAGCCAAAGCTGTTAGGATGTCCTGTGCTGCTTGCTTGTGGTGACTGTTCTGTGAAAACATGAGGGCACAGCTAGACCTGGTCCCTATACTGTTCAAGTCGTTGTTAATAAAGCATTTCAAAAGTAGCTGCTTTATTCTGTTTGCGCCTTCCATGAGATTTGATTTCTCCTTGAATAAGAGAGGTCCTAAATATGAGAGGAGCTTCTGTCTAAAACAGATGGAGAGAGCCCTAGCCCCAAGAATAAACATGGAAAAGGATAATAGGCTAGCCTGCAGAATCCTCACTAGAGAATCATGTATGGCTTGAAAATTCACCCCTGAGCCAACTCATTCCCAGCAGCCAGAACACAAGAAAGGTACCACCCAGATAAAGATGGGCCTGAGTTTTAAAATCATACCAGGTGTGCCTGGTATATCATATTACTTATTTTTATTACCGCCATTAAGTGGTCATCAGGGATTTTTGGAGTCTTGACTGTTGTGCCCAAGGAATTGTTTTAGCATGAGCTGTAGAGACCAGCCTAGGAGTTGGAGTCCTCAAGGCCTACTCATTTTACTCCTGCCCTTCTGTACCCCTGAGCTAGTTTCCTGGCCTATAAAATGAGTATAGTTATTCTACTCACTTCATAAGATTTCAATATTATTTTGTAAAGGTAACATGATAGAGGATGATTATAGAAAATTGATAAAATGCAAATGATCAATTTTTTTTTACATTACATTTGTCACCATCTCAGGGTAATTGTTTCTCATGCTCCATGCAGAAACATGTATGATTGATTCTTAGAAGACTGTGTACAGTTCAGTGCACAGCCACAGCAAGTTAATTTTAAAATATTTTATTGCCCACCCCCCTCCAAAGAAACACTGCCCTTTCTTACTTTCCATGTAGCTGGGCATGATGGTGCATGCCTGTAATGCCAGCAACTTGAGAGCTGAGTCAGGAGGATCGCAAGTTCAAAGTCAGCCTCAGCAACTTAACAAGACCCTATCTCAAGGAAGGGGCAAGGGCTGGGGATGTGACTCAGTGGATAAGTGCCCCTGAGTTCAATCCCCAGTACAAAAAAATATTTGGGCTGGGGATGTGACTCAGTGGTAAAGTGTTTGCCTGGAAAACATGAAGCCCTAGGTTCAGTTTCTAGCCCCACAAAAAATGTCTTCATGTACCTTCCCAGTCTCTGGCAACCACTGATCTACTGTTTATATGAATTTGAGGTTTTTTTTCTGGTTTATTTTACTGAACAGTTCATTTGAGGTTTATTCATGTAACCAGTGTCAGAACTTTATTCATTTTTACAGCCATATAATATTCTGTTCTATGGTAGACTACATTTTTTCTATTCATCAGATGATTGACATTTGGGCGATTCTGTTTTCACTGCATAGTGCTTTTGTAAACATTCACATACACAAGTTGGTGTGTAGAGTTGTATTTTCACTTTGGGTAAGTATATGGCTAGGAATGGAATTGCTGAGTTGTATGGTAATTGCCCTTTTGAGTGTCTTGTCATTGGTGTGTGTTTAGTTTTGAGAGCAGTAAATGAAACAATCACTGGAAGGTATTGAGTGTTCTATAAACATTACATATTATAATCCATTATTAATAAGAAATGGACCAGCCAGATAAGGATGGCAGTGTAAGGGCTGGAGATGTACCTCAGTGGTAGAGCACTTGCCTTGCACGTGAAAAGTTCTGGGTTCAATCCATATGCTGTCCTGAGAGAAGCAACCCACCAGGTACTCTGGTGTCAGCTACCACCTGACTTTAATCCCCAGATTGTTGCTTGTTGGTAGCAGGGTCCTACTAACCTTTTTTAAACTCCATTTTTTCATTTGTAAAGGGTGGATGACCATGGTATCTGTTTACAGGCGGAGGTCAGGATTTTACATTGCCATGGAAATGTCCACATTCAGGCCCGCCCTGCTCACTGGTAGGTTCCTACTTCCCTACCACGCCCTAAATTCTCACCAGATCCCAGCTGTCCCACCCCATCAGCTCATCCCTACAATCCTTGTCAGGGATTGACTGTATTGGGGTGGGCAGCAACTCTGATCTGCCTTCCCTGTCCATTTCCAGCCTTCCTCCTCTATAACCCTAGCTACTGGCCTGCCCCTCCACCACCACCCCCAACCACCTATTCCCTGCTCGGACTCCCTCTACCCACCATTTGACTCTGCCTGGCGCTGGTACCTCGCGCCCGCCTGCCTTGCGCCTGCCGCTCATGCCTCTGGCAACCCAGCCAATCCATGTACGTCATTGGCTTTTGTCCCGTCACTCACTCAGCCACAACCAATCAACATCACTCGCACCACCAGGGACGTACACTGACAGACCCCAAATTTCACACTGATTTGCCGGGCTGGGCAGGAACCTCTCTCACCCCCTATCTCTCAGTGCACCTAACCGTGGGGTGTGAGCAGTGGCGAAGGATGGAGGGACGGCTAGAGCAAAGGGAAAACTGGGATGCAGAAGGTTACGGAAGTATACATGGGCCAGGCGCAATGACACAAGCCTGTAATCCCAGAGGCCCAGGAGGCTGAGACTCGAGGATCATGAGTTAAAAGACAGCCGCATCAATTTAGCGAGGCGCCAAGCAACTTAGTGAGAGCCTGTCTTTAATAAAATATAAAAAATGCGGGGGCGGGGGTGTGACTCCGTGTTTAAGAGCCCCTGAATTCAATCCTCGGTACCAAAAAATAAGAAGTACATTTGGGGCACATGGGACCTGTCTGGACTCCAAAAGGGTGAAAAGCCACGGAGAAAAGCAAGTTCCCTTTCAGTCAGATCTCCAAAACAAGACCTCAGAATTGAGTTCTACCACCACAGTTCCTGCACCACAAACAGCACCCAGGGATGCTCTGACTTACCATGAGAAATCATGGAGCTTCCACCTGCCAGGTCATGGTGATACATTTCTCATACAGACTCAGATTGGGATGAGAAAAGTTGCAGCTCTGGGATTCAGAAAACATGAAATGACCCCATACTTGATTCCCTATCTGGATGAGGAAAACAAGCAGCCTAGACAGACCACAGGAGTGGGTCTAATGGCAACAAGGGGTAGTTGTACAACGTCTCAAAGGTAAGGAATGAGCCCTTCCAAGGCTCTTGCCCAGGAAAAGCTATCACACACCTTTCCAGGAAAAGAACACCAGTCTCTCAACTCAGGAAGTCAAGTGACTTTCATTGGTAAGTGAGGTTCAAAGGGACTTCTGCCCAACAACAGCCTACATTTTCACAGGAGAAAGGTGGCGAGGTTGGAAATTCAAAATGTTGCCTTCTGAACACCAAACACTTAACCTTTGGGTTTGATTGTTGGAGATGTCAGTCCTACAAGAAAAAGGAAAAAAATGATTAAAAAATACACACACACACACACACACACACACACACACACACACATATATATATTTGTAGGTGGACACAATACCTTTATTTTTTTTTTATTTTTATGCAGTGCTGATGATCCAACCCAGTGACTCACGCATGCTAGGCGAGAGCTCTACCACTGAGCCACAATCCCAGCCCCTAGGAATAGGATTTTGAGGGCTGTTCAGAGAGGCCCCTGGTCCTCTTACTGTGACTAGAGCTGACAGTTAAGGAACCCAAGCTGGGGGTACTGGCACATGCCTGTAATCCCAGCAACAGGGGAGGGTGAGGTAAGAGGCTCACAAGTTCAAGGACAGCCTCAACATTTTACTGAGACCTGGCCTCAAAATAAGGAAAATTTTAAAAAAAGGGCTGGGGATGTAGTTCAGTGGTAAAGTGCCCCTGGGTTCAATCTCCAATATAAAAAAAAAAAAAAAAAGAGGAACCCAATCTCATCCTTTCTTTCTTTCTTTCTTTCTTTCTTTCTTTTTTTAAGTTGGTGTTATTTTATTTGGACCTTTATTTTATTTATTCATATGTGGTGCTGAGGATCGAACCCAGTGCTTCACACATGCTAGGCAAGCGCTCCACCACTGAGCCCCAACCCCAGCTCCTCATCCTTTCTTTACTACGCATAGTCTAGTACACTTAGAGGAATCATCCCACACCATCGACCTCATAGCCATCATGACCACCATGAGGGTCATGCTACCTCAGCAAGAGAAAGAGCCTCCCAGAAGTAAGAGACTAAGTAACAGTGCTTCATGCCCCCAGGAAGGGCACTAGGGAACTGCTTGCTGCCACCGACGCTGCCTGGTCTTGGCCAGCAGGAAAAGTCCATTCCTCCAGCCCAGATGACACCCAGGGTCTTCTGGAACAAGGCAGTGCCCAGGGCCAGCACCTTCTCACCTCACTGTGAGAAGCCAGGGATGTGGGTCTCTCCTGGCTGTACATAAGGCGACGGGAAAGGTCACACGGAGAAGAAAACCCCCAAGAATGACCAAAAGCATCTGGGAGGTCATACTAAAGGAGCAGGCAGGTTCCACGGGGCGTCAGAAGATGCAGAGCAATAATTCCCTGCAACTGTGCTGAGGTGAGAGGCTCATCCACAAGTGGCCGGGCATTTGCTTTGAGTCTGGCACCTATGATCCATGGGGGAAGGCCACTTGCAGTTTTGCCAGAGTGGGACAGAGTTGTCTGGCTGACCTATACAAGATAGGAAGTCAGATCCTGTGTTAGCCATTGTCCTTAAAGCCAGCTGCTGGAAACCACGGACCCTGCCATTTCATTGTTCTGGCCACAGGCAGAAGCCACCCATGGCTTTCCTCTAAGCCCCTGCTCCAGGAGATGACTCAGGATTCAGGCTGCTCTGCAACTTGCACACCTGGAGCCCAGGGCACTCCCGAGGCCAGGGGAGAAAGACCAGGATGCCCCACGATGTGTTTGCAAAACCCTGAGAGTCTTCTCAAAAGCTTCTTTTGCCCCACAGAAAGGCAGAGGTGAAGTCCAAATGGTGAAAGAGTGGAACACAGAATCAGTCACAGGTCTGAAAACAACGGAAGGAAATATCGAATAGTGTTACAGCATGGGGGACATCCTGGACAGACAGACCACTCGGAAATCATCAAGTACTAGTTTCATTAAGTGTGTTCACATAAAAACCTGAGACTTCTCATGGGCCTCACACAGCAGAGCTGTTCAGAAGAGACAGAATGAGGGAAGACAGTGCCTGTTATGCTCAAATTCGGGACCCCCAAAAGACCACCAGAGACCAAGATGGATGTAAGCAGCAAAGAGGTGTTTATTGCGAGGTAGCTGGGACCTCCGCACGCACACAGCAACTGGTGACGCTGAGAGGCCCTGAGCCCAGGGTTTGCAGCAGTTTTATATACTCTTTGGGGAAGGCAGGGACTTCACATACATCATAGCATCTCTTAGCAAATCATCACACACCGCGGGAAAATCAAACAACTCTAAAACATGATTAGCACATTCACTGGCGGGAACAAGTTGGGTAGGGGTGATTGATTACTACAAGAGGAGGGATTCGTTTGAACTGATTGGGTTAAGCCAAGAGGGGTGTTCGTGGTGCTGAACTACACAGTTTCCCAACACATTATCGACCACCATAAACTACTGGGAGGGTCATCTGGCATCCCAGGTATTTCCCTGTCTCATGCTGATTGGTGGCTGCTAGGGGGTTGCCATGGGTCCCCACCTAGCCTGACTGAGTCAGGGACACCTGGGGCAGCAGATCTCTCCTGTTATTTGTAGATACACAACTTAGCAGGGTGGAAATGTGCCTAGGAGTGCTCTGTGGGTCTTTCCAAGGACAAAGGTTACGTCCCTTCCTTGGACAGGCTTTGCTCTGAGGTAGAGGCTGGTTTTTCATGCCAAGATAAGTACCCCAGCCACAGCATGTGACAGGCACCCTCAGGGCACGGGCAGTTGGTTCCCTGACTCAGAAGCCCAGGTGGGGGATGAGTTTAGGATGAGGGAGCATGCTCAGCGTGGAGCAGGAAAATGCAAAATCCAACACAATAGGATAGTACCTTACACCGGCAGAATGGCAAACCTTACACAGGTGGACTATAGCGAGTGAGCTTTGGGGATAAGAGAATCCTCTGGTAGTGCTGCTAGGGATTTAAACCACCAGCTGCTGGTCTTGAAGGATGAGGGGTGACATCCTTTGAAATAAGGGCACGGATGCCCTTTGAACCGCAGCGTGGACTATGACATAGCAGTAAGAGGGAGAATTCCTGGCGCACGCAATAATTGGCAAGGTTCTGCAGAGAATCAGGCTGCGCGAACACCAGCCCACCCAGAAGCTGTTGCAGGCTGCACATGTGGTTAGGTTGACGCAACACTCTTCCAGGGACGAAATTGTATATATGGGGAACAAGATTACTGGTTTCCACGGGAAGAGGGAGGCCCAGTCTTTTAAAGGTCAGCGGCGGGGGGCTGTGTCTTGGCCGGGGTAGTGGTGAGAGGAACTTGGGCAATGGATGACTGGACTGGCCCAGCGCCCCACGCCCGCACAGGAGCGATACCCGGCGCGGCTTCCTCAGGCTTCTGAGGCTGCATCACTGGCGGGCAAGATGCCCAGGCTCGGGGAACAGCGGGGAAGAGTCACCCGCCTCCTGGGTGTGCTAGGCAACTTCCGGTGAATCAAGAATTCGAAAGTCCCAGCGCGCAACCCAAAGGCGGCCCTGCAGCGTTAGGTGCGCAAGGGAGAGCAGCGCAGCCGCACTCAGCTCCAGGCCCAAGCACAAAACAGCCCCAATGCACTATAGCCCCGCCTGTGGGAGCGCGAACGCGACGGGGTGGACTCCATTGAGCAGAAGAAGCGTCCGTCACAAGAAGGGGGGCGGGACGCCCTTTCGAACTGAGCTTCCTTATTGGTGAAGCTAGCCGGAATGGTAGGGCAGGAGGCCGGGAGGGACCTTCCGGTGGGTGGGGCAGCCGAAGTGGCGTGAGGCGGCGGGGGCCAGGGGCGTGGCGCGGTGATATTCCCGCGCCTGCGGCTCTCAGGCCCCCCTTCCCCTACGACCCGGGCGCCTAGACCGTCCCTGCGGAAGGAGCCGAGGGGAAGCCTCCCCGCTCGCGGGATCCGGGGCCCTGGAGTCCATGGGCCGCGATGAGCCCGCCCGTCCCCTTCGCTCACAGGTCCCCGTTCTGAGGGTCAGCACGGCCTTCTAGAAGGTCCGGGACGGATTCGTAGCGCTCCCAGGGAGACTGGGAGACGGGGAAGGAGAACTGGCGACCACACGGGGCTGGCGGTGTAGCGCGGCCGCCCCACCTCGGGCCACGCCCCACTCGGGCCCGAGCTCTCTGGCGCCGCCTGTGGTGAGCTTCACGGCCCCGGGGCCCCGACGTGTGGCGGCCCCTCTGCATCCCAGCCCGCTGCGTTCGCCGAACGCTCCTGAGTGTGTCTCTGGGCGGGTTCGCTGCCAAGCACGGACGCCCCCTCCTCCTGCACACAAGGTGCTGTGCACAGTAGGGCCGAGCGGGCAGCCTGGTCGCGGGAGGACGTGGCGCCTGTCAGAGGCGTCTGTCCACGCTTCTGGAGATGGGGACGCAGGAAGGTGACAGTCTCCCAGTGTCACTCGACAGGGTGGTCTGCCACGGGGGATTCCTGTTGTGCGCCAGGACGACCAGTGGTTGGGCACCGGCTGGGGCCCTCTCACTTCCTGGGGAGGTAGGTCAAGGTGAGCCCCGCAGAGAAAGCCCTGCAAACGGGAACCGGCCCTCCCTCCGGCCCTCCCTCCGGCCCTCTCCGTGCTTCCCACGCTGCAGCGTGCCTGGGAACACCTGCCGAACTGGTTCCCACTAAGGAGCCTGGAAAGGCTGGTTGCCGCCTTCCTTCCCTGGCAGGCGGAGCCTCCCAGCTTCTGGGTGTTGCTGCACAGGCCTTCCCGCGGCGTGGGGCACGGACACCCACCCCGAAGACTGCTGGGCTCCACCACACTGCCCTGGTTGGTCTTCCTGCCGGTCCAGGGGCTGCCTGTAGTTTAGTCACCTAGCTGAGCACTGAGCGCTGAGCGAACAGCAGTCTTGGAAGCCCACGGTCTCTATTCAATAGAGTCGCTTGCCCGGTGTGGAAGCCCTTTGCGTTTCCGTTCCTCTCCTCTGTCCCTATTGCTACTTGGTCATCTGCCTTTTTGCTTGTTGGTTGGCTCCAGGTCTCTCTACCTGGTAACACAGGAGCCCTCGATCACATCTTGAAGCTCGCTTTCGCCACTCTGTCAAAGTCTTTCACACACTGGTTTGAGAAGTTGTTGGGGGTCAAGTAGAAAATTTTAGTCTTCGTATCATTGCAATTCCCAGGCTTTCCCTAATGGTTTCTGGGGTTTCTTTGCCTTGGGCTAACTGGGCAAGCTCCCCCAGTTAAAACCCTGTGCATCTGGCTTTTATGACCCAGGTCAGGGGGCCCCCTGGGGTTCTGGCTCTGGCTCAGGTCTCTTGGGTGTGGGTCTTGGTGGTGTTGGTGTTGGTGGCATGGAGGTGGTGTCAGCTGGGGTTAGCAGGGGGCCTTTAATGCCTCCCTGCAGGGCCTCTCCCTAGGGCTGCTCAGGCCAGAGCTTTCCCAGAGCCAGGGATCAGAGAGAGGGGGAGGGAGAGGGCAGGAGGGAGCACCCCAAGTCCAAGCCACAGTCTTCTTAGGACCTCATCCCCTGATGCCCTTCACCCCTGCTGTCGTTTTTTAATTGGTCTCATAGGTCAAACCAGGAACAGTGCAGGATAGGAGAATGTATGCAAGGAAAGAGGTGGTTCCCACCTGGCACTGTAAAGCACAAGGTGGCTGCTGGCGGGCACCTTGGCTCAGGGACTTGCATGTGCCACTCCAGGTCCTAAGCAGGTCCAACTCTGGAATGTGTCCCAGGTGTAAGCCCACCCTCAGGACCCAGACTGAGTGGCTTTCCCATCTTTGAGTCTTCACAAATTAAAACACAGACAACCCCAACAAGGAAGGAGGATGTGCCCTGGAGAGCCTCGTGTGACCCTCAGACCTTCTGTGTGTGCTCTCTGGACCATGCTCATGGAGCTTGTGCCGGCCGAGGTGGGTAAATCCTGTCCCTGCAGTTTGTCCTGATGACAGGCTCAGGAGGTCCTTTCTTGTCACAGCAGCTTGTTCAGCATCCCAGGAATCCCCTCTAAGCCTGGGGGGCTGGACACTCCCCGCCACCTGCAATGTCCCACCCAGGGGCTGGCGAAGCTCTGCATGAGGTATGGGTGACTTTTCTGCAGCAGGCTGGGCCTCTCCTCTATCTCCACCCCCAGAAGGAACCATGAAGGGCAGGTGCCCAGGAGTGGAGAGGTGTGTGCCTCGTCATGGCGCAGGCACAAAAGTCCCTTTCCTAGGCGACTGCCTCACGTTGCCCAGGTCCTGGGCACTGGCATCTCAGTTGGGGCAGTTGGCAGCCTGGGAGGTGGGGACGCTGAGGGATGAGGTGAGACACAGGGAAGAAACTTCCCTCTGGCCTGAAGGAGGCCGTTGGTGCCTCATCCTTCCTGGCCTGCACTCGGTGGAGACTTCTCCATGGTGCTCCTGGTGGTGGCTCTGAATCTGTCAGTGAGCTTTCCTGGTGGTGAATGCTTTTGCTGTGGGCTGTCACCGCTGGGCAGCACCTGGGCCCTGGCAAACAGCTCCTGGCGCTTTCCCCAGCTGCCTTGCACATCTGGACCTCAAGGTGGGCATTTCTTGTGTGGATGTGTTCTTTTTTTTTTTTTTTTCTTTTTAATAAGTTTTTAAATGTATTTTTATGTGGTGCTGAGGATCAAACCCAGTGCCTCACATGTGCTAGGCAGGCGCTCTACCACTAAGCTGTAACCCCAGCCTGCAGATGTGTTCTTGGCATATGGGGACAGCCCCTCAGCCAAGATGTAAGGCTAAGGGTCCTGAGGCTCCTCAGGAGGACACGCTCGGCTCTGTGTGCACGCACACTCTGGAGTCGGCTCTGTGCGCACGCACACTCTGGAGTCGGCTCTGTGCGCACGCACACTCTGGAGTCGGCTCTGTGCACACCCACACTCTGGAGTCATCTGTGTACTTGCTGTCCTGTCCATCCCTCTAGCCTCTGAGAGAATGGAGCCAGCTTTCCCATCCTTTGAGGCTCTGCGGGGAGAAACGGGGAGAAGCCTTGATTCCTCTGCCTGGGATGGTCTCAGGGGGCCTGGTTGGAGCCTCATCTTCCCAGCCCCAGCTGCCCTACACCCTTGCAGGGGGTGGGGGACGGGCTCTTAGCAGCCTGCTGTGCAGAGGGAAGAGCCAGACCCCATCCTGACGCACACAGCTCACCCTGACTTAGCCTAAAGCTGCCTCCTCCTCACCCTACTGCCCCCCTTAAGGATCCTGGAGGAGCTTCCCTAGAGTATCATAGCCTGTGCTCCAGACCTGTGGGGTCACCAGCAGCTGTCCCCATGGGCCCCCATCTCTAGGTTGAACCCAGGGACCCCTTGGGAGCAGCATGCTTGCCCCTTGGCACCTGTATCCAGGGCCTCTGGAGACATCTTTAGTCAGGGGCCTCCACTCCTGTCCCTAGGGAGACCTAGTGCCCTGGTCACAGCTGGAGAATGGGCCCTGGGTCACTCTCTTCTGGGCTGGCTCCCTTCTGCTCCTGGCATCTGTTTGCCAGCAGGCCCAGACAAGGGGTGTGCTGGGGCTGGGCCACCACCTCTTGGGCTCTGTGCCCAAGGTGGCTGGGCCTGGCTGAGGTGGCTGGGCCTTTCAGCCCTGCCTGCCTCCTCCTAGCATGCCCAGTGGGTCCTCCTGGATTTCCTCAGTGTGGCTGGCTCACAATCAGGATGGGGCCTGCACACGGGTTCCCATCTACCTGCCCTCCCCTGGGAGGCCCCTGGCCAGGATGGGTCTCCAGTCTGTGTCCCTCCTGCCTCCCTGCCCTGGTGGCCTCTTCTAGCTCACTGCCTGGACTGGCCTGTCTCCTGTCACCAGGGGCATATTTCACCCCCTTGGCCCCTGCCACCTAGTTTGGCATTTTCTTCTTTTCCCCTGTGTCTTTTAGCCCTGTGTCTTTACCCTCCAGAAGTGATGTGGAGGGGAGATTGGGGAGTTCTGGTTTAGCCCTGCTCAGCTTGGGAAGTTCCTTGGCTCAGGCCCAGCAGGCTGGGGCTTGAGGGGATGCAAAGCGGGGTTGTCTCCTTGAGGTGGGGTCAGTGCCGGTGCTGGGAGGAGGTAATAGGTTTGGTGTGGCTCCATGCAGGAGGTGGGTGCTCCAAGGTGTAGTGTCCTGGGGACACCAGGGCTGGAGGGGGAAGGACATTCCTGAGGAGGACCTCTCATCCGCCTAGGTGGCAATGGATCTCTCTGTACGTGGTTCTTCTGGTCCCTGGCCTCTCCATTTGGGCAGCTTCTAGAGGCTTCTGGAGTGTGGGATACCTTCCCCACCCCACCCCTGCCATTGATCACAGTAGGAATAGTGGCAGGGCAGGGCTGGGGTTCTGGTTTTATCCAGTAGTTTCCTGCCAGCCTCTAGGGTGGTATCTTCTTGGGACTAGTGAACTGGAGCCTAGTGAGCAGTCCCACCCCAGGTGGAAATTTATTAGAATCCCAAAAGACCTACTGCTGCCCATGTTGTCCCCCTACCTATACACTATTCAGATCTCTCATAAGGATTCGGTTTTAGGGGTTTCCTATATGTATCGCCAGTCTCATCCCCCCCTCTGATCTTCCTAATTGGCATTGGTCCAAAGGCTCTGGGGTTCTGTCTGAAGGCAGTTCTAGCAGAGCTCATAGACAGTGTGTCAGGTGCTCATGAGCTGAGGCAGGTATGCCTTGACCCAGAGACTCTTGCTTCAAGGCCCTTGCTTGTAAGTGGAGTGGTGGTGCTGGCTCTGGCAGGGATTTGGGTTCTGGCTGAAGCTACTTGGCAACATTGACCTTGGCATGCAGAAGGGGTATTGAGAAAGGGATTGACATCCCTGTTGCACTGTGGCAAGAGGAAACTATAGCCAGGCCTACCCAGGGAAGGTAGAACCATCAAAGGCACTATGCTTCCCTTAGAGTGGGCCTTGAATGCATGCACCTGTTCATTGAGGGGCCCTGAGACTCAGCCTGCTGGGGCAGGGGATTTTAGGATAATCCCTTGTTCAGAGGGTTTGTAGCAAGTTCAGGATTCCTGGTTGATGGCTAGGACTGGCTGCAATTTCAAGACTCCTTATCTGGTAATCTCCACCAGGGTGTCTTCTTGATCCCACCCTAGACAGCAGTGGACCTTCCTTGCTGGCATTTAGTCTCTTGCAGTATGGCCTTTTTTTCCTAGGCTCCATTCTCATAGCTCCACAGATCCTTCATCCTGCATTGGTTATAACCCAGAGAGGCAGAGAAGAAGCAGGTGCAGATGGAGCCTCTGAAGAGTTAGGAGGTGAGGTAAAGCAGGTGCCCATATGCACCAGGAGGGCTACCTGGAGATCTAGCAGCCTGCACTGGACCCGTGTTTCTGCCCTGCTGGTGTCCTTGTCAGTTTGGTTTGACATCAACCCCCATGAGAGCTATAGCCACTCAGAATGGAAGCAAAACTTTATTCCTCTTGACTGGGAAAGATAACTAGCAGGTGGTCGTGCATAAGACCCCCACTTCGTACCCCTCCCCAAAACAAAGAAGACAAGCGGTGCCACCAAGTGGCTCCCTCTGCCCAAGGGAAAGCCAAGAGGCTAAAGACTGGCTGGGAAGGCAGGTGAGCACAGCGTAGGACAGGGGCAACTGCAGTGATGGGGTGGCCAAGGCAGGCCAGGGCTCAAGGGAAGAAGGGGGGACTGCCTGGGGGATTGGGAAGGCATGGGGAAACTTCTTGTCATGGAAGCTGCTGGCTAGCATGGGCACCAGGCTCAGGGTACCATGACACGGTAGGGGCTGCCTGGGATATGCTCATCTCCCCACTTGACCACCAGTGTGTACTCCCCTTTGTCCTTGAGTAGGTAGGAGACACTGTAGAGCCGGCTTCCCACATGCTTCACCAGGATCTCCTCGCAGGGTGTTCTTGGGCCATGGACTCCCACCAGCAGCATATTGTTGCCTGAGGTAGGAAGGGCTACAGTCTCAGGTCCCAGTCGCTTTCCTTCAGCTGTGACTAACCTCCTTAACCCCCTTCCCATATCTTTTCTCTACCTGTTTTGGGACACTAGCCCTTCCAAGAAAGCTGCCAGCACCCTCCCCTACCCAGGGAAGCAGAGGAAATTCCAGCTCCCCAAGGCATTTCTTGAGGGGCAGAGAGGTCCACATGGGAAGTGACATTACAAATGACAGCCACAACCCTAAAGGTGGTTCCCATACCTCCCATCCCATTATTTCTTTGTTTTTGGCACCAGGGATTGAACCCAGGGGGCTTAACCACTGACCATGTCTCCAGACCTTATTCTTTATTAAGAGACAGGGTCTCACTAAGTTGCTGAGGCTGGCTTTGAACTTGCAATCCTCCTGCCTCAGCCTCCCACCAAACTACTGGGATTAGAGGTATATGTTACCACACCTGGCTTCATCCCATTATTTCTGGTCTGGTCTTTCTGGAAGACAGGGGCAGAGCTGCCTACCTGCTTTGCTGCAGTCCACTGTGAAACTGCTCTTCTGGCCTGCGTAAGCCTTGCTCAGCCCCAGGCCCTTTGCCACAACCTTGCTGGCATCGGCAGGACCTGGACCTGGTGTTCCATGCTGTGGGGCACCAGCAGCCTTGGTGAGGGAGTCCACAAATACTGATGATGTCTCATGGAGGCTGTGGTTGCTGACAAGGCGGGGACCTACAGGGCAAAATAGGTGAGGCTAAGAGATGGCTAGAGTGTCAGTCACTGGGTAGGTGCCAACAGCCTGATCTTAGGCTCACCTGTGACCTTTGCCTTGAAGGGGCTGCCCCCAATGTGGTAGGGACCACCATACTTGATGGAGATGAGGTAGCTACCAGGTGCCATGGGGGTATAGGTGACGCGGTAGCCCTCAGGGCACTCCTGACAATCCATCTTCACTTTGGAGGGGCCATCAATGGTCACCGAAAGGGCTCCAGCTCCTGCATTGCTCGTGTTCACGATAAACTCAGCTGGGTTCCCTGGGAGAATGGGAGGTCAGACAGAGCCCACCTAGCCCACATCCCTGTCCTCAGCCACCCAGCACAGGCTTGTCACCTCCACATGCTTCCTTTTACCACCAAAGGCTCAGAAGCAGGACCCTAGCAGCTGTATCTGCAGTGAAAATTGCACACAGACCTACCTGTGACACCACCTTCCAGGCCTGCTCCATAGGCGGACACTAAGCCTGGGTCCCCTCCATGCCCAGGTTCCCCAACTCGGATCTTGAAGGGGCTTCCAGGGATGTGGGTCCCGTTGAACTTGACATCTATCAGGTAGATGCCATTTTCCCGTGGGATAAAGCGTACAGCATACTTATCTGAGGAGTAGAAGGGCATGCTGTGGGCCTCAGTCCTAGCTCTATCCATTTTTTTTTTTTGATTACCAATGAGAGCCCAGCAGCTCCACGGGGCCCACTCTGCTGCTTCCAGGGCTGTTTTGGGCACCTCTACCCACACCCCACAACACAGACCAGGAGGCTGAAACTTTAGAGATTCTAAGTAGCTCACCGTCGAGGCTCATTTTTACCCTTTACAAGCAAAATGCCTGCCTTGCTGCCTCCTTATGAATGTCACATCACTTGCACATTAAATAAGGCTCAGAGAAGGACAGGAACTCACTTCAGGTCATGCAGCTGGGAAGGGACAGGACTAGGCTGTGAAACTAGTGAACAAAACCTATTAAGGCCATGTCCCTCACTATAAGAACATGCAGCCCTGAAGCTTTTGCATCTTTCCCTCTGGAGACCAGCACTGCCTGCAGAAGGTTTTCCTAGTAGCTGTGACTAGTAAACCTATGCCCTTGGGGATCTAGGTATCACGGGTTTCTTGGCTGAGAGGGCCCAGGTATTGAAAACTAGTTTTGGCAGTTTACAGAATCTGTACCTTCCTTTTTATTCTCAGCCTGCTTCCAGCCAGCTGATCATGCCCTGGGGAGGCCTGCTGCCTCTGGTGGGGCCAGGACAGATGGCTGGATGACTGGGCAGGGACAGGGCCTCACCTTGGTCAATCTCTGTGACATAGCATTCCTCCAGGGCTCCCGAGGGGCTGTGCACCTTGGCATCAATCGCCCCCTTGGCCCCGTTCAGGCTGACTGCAAAAGAGGCTGGTTGGTTGACCTTTAGCCCTGACTCCTAGAAGCATAGCAGATGTGGTTAGATGGAGTGGTTGGGAACCAGGGCAGGGGAGGAAAACAGAGCCCCATAAGCAGGAGGCCCACAGGGTTGCACTTACCCACCTGGCGTCCAACTTGGTTTAAAGAGGGAGAGCCACTAATTTATTAAGTCAACAAGCCATAAGCATACTTCATAGTCCCCTGCCCCCCAGACTCATGTTCTGCAATCACACACATACACACACACACAGGTGGCAGGAAGAGAAAGCAGCCCCACCCTGTGGGAAGCACCCAGCCCTGACAGGCTGTCCCTCTTTAAACCGCAGCCCTGGTGCTCAAAGGGCACAGGCTTCTGTTCAAAGCCTTTAGACCTGAGACACGAGAAAAACTCCAGGCGGTGGGCAGGGCACTGCCTGCCAACCCCAAGCGTGGGCTGTACCCGGCCAGAGCAGAGGCCTGGCACCCAGAACTATTCTGGGTAGGTCACTTGACACAAAGCCAAGGCCTGCTCTCTATAGTTGCTCTGGTCTGGCCGGGCCCAGGAGCCCCAGGTGGGCAGTTTCTCTCAGTGCCTCACCTGAAGACTAGAAACAGTAAGGCGGCGGGCGTCGCCAGACGGAGAAGCCACAGGCACCACGAAGGGGCTGTCAGGGATGTGCTCCTCATTGAACTTGACTGAGACCTCATAGTCACCTAAGGAGAGAGAATAAGGCTGAGATACCACATGACCCCAAGGCCCAGCCCACAGAAGGCACACTGAGAGACCCCAACTTGTCAACCTTCAGACCTCCTGCCTCCCTCAAATAGCTTTGGTGACCTTGGACTTCAAGGTGGAGGATGGGAACCAAGCACAGCTATCTGCAGCCCCCAGGGCCAACACCTGCACTCAGGCCCCATTTCCTCCAACTCTAGCTAGCACTGCCCCCAGTACCTGGCTCCTGAACCACATAGGCCACACCACAGGAACCATCCTTGCGGTCCTCAAAGGAGATTTCAGCCTTGCTGGGACCCTCAACAGCAATGGCCAGGCCCCCAGCGCCAGCTTCTCTGGTCCAAATGCTGAATTCGGCTACGGAAGAGCAGTGTGTCCTCATAGAGGGTTGGTTCCATGGCCTAAGCCCCTTCCAAGCATGGCCAAAACCAACATGGCTGCTAGTTATTTCCTCTAACCCCACCCCTACCTTGGGTCCACCCAGGAAAACATGAGCTCTGTGGACAAGCATACCTACCTGGCACTCCAGCTTCAGCCCTCTCAAGGCCAGGGCCCCCAGCACGGACCTTGTGGGCTCCCCCTTCACCCAGGGGCCCCACAGTGAACTGGAAGGGGCTCCCAGGCACATGTTGGCCCTTGTACTTGACGCTGACCGTGTGCATGCCCATCTCAGCAGGCACAAATCGAATACAGTAGGTATGGTTTTCTCCTTCCACAATTTCTGCCTCATGGGTCTTGCCAGATGGGCTGGTCACCTGGGCTGTCATGTCTTGGATGCTAATTTCTGCAAGTGGGGGATGGGTTGGTGAGCAGGAGCTCTGGGACCCACCCCTTGTGCTTAGGAATGCCCAGAACCCTGGGCTCCCTGAATTCCTACCAGGGATCTTCAGACTAAGGTCACAATGACTGCCAACATTGGCCACTGAAGGGGCCCGTCGCCTGCGTGTGATGCTTTCTTTCACCCGGCCTTCACCTGTCACCTTCACAGAGAAGGGGCTGCCTGCAGAAGAAAGTACAACCCATGTCCCATAGAGGTTACATGCTGAAGGTAGGTTCTAGGGTGTGGTAAGAAGGGCCACCAAGTGGCAGGAGAGGCATGTGGTGTTGCACTCACCAGGCACATGCTGGTCAGCAAACTTGATGTTGATGATATAATTGCCAGGCTCTGTGGGACAGTAGGTGACCCTGCACGTGCCATCCTCCAGGTCCTCTGTGTTGATGTCCACTTTGCTGGGGCCCTCAATGGACAGGCTGAGCCCACCATAGCCTGGTAGATGGACAACCATGAGCCAAAATTCCAAGCACAGCTATACCACCCTAGCTGGCAGGCCAACACTGCCTACCTGCATCCCGAGTGTCTATGATAAACTCTGCAGGTTCAAAAGTATGGCCTTCATGGAGGCCCTGGCCCGAAACCCGCACACGGCTGGCATCCCCAATCTCTGACTGGCTGATCACCACTGGGATGGGGCTGCTTGCCACATGCTGGCCATTCTTCTTCACATGTACCAGGTGCTCTCCTGTCTCCTTGGGCACAAATGAAATCCCTGGACACAGGACACAGTCGTCAACCAGGGAAGGTATGGGCCCACAGCCTCCCTCCTTTCTAGAAACACTGGGCTCCTTCTCAGCCTCTTACCCACGTGGCCATTACGCAACCGCTTCAGCAGACAGGGTTCCTCTCTGCCTGAGGGTGGTACCACAGTGGCTGTCAACAGGCTGAGGTCTGTCTCTGAGATGTTGATGGGGATGTCGGCTGCAGAGCCTACCTTCAGATGGGACATCCGCATGGAGTCATCACCTGGTGGGAGGGCAGGACATTTATCACTTTGCGTCTAACCACAGGACATGGTGCCAACCCTGCTGTCTGCCTATGTCACTGCTCACTGTGCCACCTACCTGTGACCCTGGCAGTGAAGGGGCTGCCTGGAATGTGCTGCTCATTGTACTTGACTAGGATGCTATAGTCACCAGGCAGTACAGGTAGATAGGAAACACTACATGTGCCATCCTGGTTGTCAGTGCAGCTGATTTCTGCTTTGGATGGACCCTCGATGGCCAGCGACAAGCCCCCTGGAGAGAGTTAAGGGTTGAGGGTAGGAAGGGTAGGATCTGGAGACCTAGCAACCAAGCAAAGGCCAGGGACACAATCTTGTGTCCAGCCTCCAACCAAGTGAGGACACCTCAGGCACAGAGTAGGTCAGGTCTAGAGCTGCTGCTCACCCTCTCCTGCATCCTTGGTGTTGACAGTGAAGGTGGCAGGCTTGTTGACCACTCCGTGGGTGAGACCAGGACCATAGGCAGTGACGTGGCCACAGTTGACATAATCCACATAGAACTGCAGGGGGCTTCCTGAGGCAAGAATTGGCGGCACCAAGGAATATCAGCCTGTGTCCCCTTCCACTCCCATCTCTGTGAGATGGTGGCAGCAGTGGCATCATGTAGGGTGGGCAGGGGTAGGCTGGGCACACCTGGGATATGCATATTGTCATAGCGGATGTCCATCTCATGCAGGCCAGCTTCACTGGGCGCATAGCGCACAGTCACAGTGCCATCTTTATTGTCAGTGATGGAGGGCTGTGCCACCTTGCCTGAAGGCATCCGAACCTCCCCTGCAGGGCAGCAGGTCTGGGGTCAGGGCAGCCGTTGGCACACCCTGGCCTCCTTGGCTTCCAAGCTCCTTCCCAGCCCCTGCTCACCAGTGATCTCGCCCTTCTTGATGGTGAAGGGGATGACAAGGTCAAAGGGCCTCAGGCTGGTCACATCCAGCCCGTTGACACCCACCAGGGGCCTCTCTGGGGTCTGCAGTGGAGACAGAGGGCTTGGGTGAGGGGCTAAGGAAAGATCTAGGGTCCTTTCCCACATGAGGTAGAACAAGGCCTCACAGGAATACCCAGATAGCCAGTGCCAAAAAGAGGTGGGTCAGGCCTTACCCAGGTCTGCTGGCCACCTTGGGCATAGGTGTACTGTGGAGCCAGCTGCTGAGGCCGTAATGGGGCCTGTGCCGTTGGCTGGTCCCCAGCCAGAGCCTGCAGGGCAAAGCAAGAACTGGAGACTCACCACAAAGGGAACCCCTGGAGGGGCAGGCTAGGATCTGCCCAGAAATCCCCGCCCACCCATCCTTGGCCTTTTCTCACTGTCACTTGGAAGGGGCTGTTGGGTACGTGCTCGCCGCCAAAGCGCACACAGATGACATATTTGCCCGGCTGTGGGGCTGTGTAGAAGATGTCGAAAGTGCCATCCTCATTCTCCACCACATCCACGTCTACCTCCGAGCCATCAGGGGTGCACACGGTGCAGGTCACCTTGCCTTTGCCTGCTGCTTTCGTATCCACTGTGATCACTGTCTCCTCCCCAATCTGGATGGTGGGGCCGATGCCAGCACCTGGTAGGGCAGGGTAGGTCCCCAAAGCGGGGCCAGTGGGTGAGCCTGGTACTCAAACTACTCCCATCAGCCTGCTGCCTATCCAGGCCTATAACTGCCACCACCAAGCACAGCCAGGCCTCCTACCCCACCCTGTCCCCCAAGCTGGGATGGCGAGTGGTTTCTCAGAAGGCAGGAAGGAGTCTCCTAACCACCTCAAGCTCAAGTCCCACATGGGAGAGGCCCAATGAGTGGCACCCAGGTGCCAGAAGGAAAAGGAAGAGCCCATCCTGGCACAAGAACTTAATGCCACCTCCCCTGCTAACAGCCTCAGCCAGTACCATGACTCACGCTGCCTAACACCAGCACTCTGGCTGAGCCCATGGCTGCCTGTTTCCCTGTGGCCTTGCCCTTGGCCCCAATGCAGTGTATGGATGCAGTGAGGCAAGAGTCCTGCTGCAGTGTGGGGGATGTGACACTTGCCTCGCTATCCCCCCAGGCCTGAAGGTGAAACTGGAGTTTCCTGACAACTGAGAACGCTCGCTTAACCAGAGGCTTGTGGTAAGAGGCAGCCCAGTACAGCGCAGCCCGGCGCAGGCGGGAGCAAGGAGCAGGATGGCAGCAGGGTTAGCATCTTAGCAGCATAACACAGCAGGCTTGGCAGAGCAATGGCAGCACCCAGGGACAGGGGACAGGAGGTCCAAGCCACAGGTATCACTGCTGGGTTGCAAGAGCAGAGCGGCTGAGCAGCCTCTAGGGCCCCATAGTGCCCGAGGAAAGGGGAGGGACAGTGACGTTATGATCTGGAGCTCAGCTGTGGAGGCTCAGGAGGCTGTGGGCTGTGTGGCCTGGCAGCAAGAGCACCCCTGCAGCCCGGCCTCCCGCCAGGAAAGCAGCTGGGAGCACCAAACCTGCTTGAGTTCAAGGGGCCCCCTGGCCAGCCTGCCACCATATCCCCCTTCAGCCAAGGGCTCCCACTACACTAGGCTCTGTGCTGGCCTTCCACAGCTCTCCTGACTCTTGACCTGCAGTGCATGCTGCCTTGTGAGGCCTCACTCATGCCTGCCCTACAACATCTACCTAGTGAGTTGGGACCCATCCTGATCACTTCCCCTGACTTCCCATTTCCCCACCCAGCCCCAGGCCATCAGCAGGTCTTAGTCACACCATCCTCAAAGTACACTTCCTAACTGGGTTTCCACCTAAAGCCCCACAGCCACCCATCTGGCCCAAGTCAACCCTCTGGCTTGTCTGAAAGCGACTTAAACCCTCTAGTGGGGCTCCCTGCCTCCATTCCACACACACAGTGGCCTGGGAAACAAGGCCACTCTGAGTCTTGCCCTTGACCACCGGCCAAGGCCCCGAGATCAGGCTTTTCCCAATGCCCAGCTTCTGCTGCCCCTCTGCCCCCGACACACCTTCACTTCCGATCCTATAGCCTATTCTACAAAGTTATCTAGCCCCTGCCACAAAACCCTATCCACCCCTCTAACTCTCCCTGGACACCTGCCCAAGTGCCAGCCCTGCAGCCTTCAGAGACCTTTTTGAGTAGCTGCAGCCTATTATCAGCACCTCTGGGTTGTCCCTGGCTGGGCAGGCAAACCCTATGCCTAGCTGGGGACTATGTGAATAACGTCACTGCTCAAGGGATAGAGAAGGAGAGAAGGAGAAAGATGGGCCAGAGTGCACTTTGGGGCTCTGAGGCTGGGCTGGGCCCTGCCATGCTGGCCGCCCAAGCAGTCGACACTGGCGCTACTGCACTACCAGCCAGCCCCACCCGCTCATGCACCTCCCCCGGCCTGGGACGCAGAGGCCCCTGGGAGGTGGGGATGGAGGTCTGTGGATCTGATCAGGGCTAAAGACTCCCAGTGAGTGGGGAAGGCCCCTGTCCCCTTAGCCCATGCAGGAGCCCCTGTGAGAAGGAAGCACCCGCTGCCCATCACCGGGTGCTTCCTGGGGGTGCCAAGATCCCCAGACCCCAAAGTCCCCAGTGGGATGCCTCTCAGGATACACCTCACCCCAAAGCTCTCAGCTGCAACCCGAGTTCTCAGATGGTGAAATGGAAGCCCAGAGAGGGGAAGAGCTGGAGTGTTCATGCTCAGCTCCAGAAACCTCCCTGGGCCCTAACCCTCCAGCCCATGGCCTTATCTTGTGCAGCCTCCCCACTCTGTCTCTGCCTAGAGCTGCAGCTGGAACTGTCCTGGAAATTAGCAATGAAGAGGAAAGGAAGCTGCCCCTCTGGGCAGGAGGGGCATTGGCCCCAGCAAGCAGCTTACCTAGCCCGTGACCTCCGATTGACACTGAGGTGAGAGGGCAGAGAGCAAGGAGAAAGGTCAGGTGAGTCACTCAAGGGGGCGGCCCCCACTCCCACACGCCGCCCAAGCAGCGAGCCCTTGCACACAGGCACACCCAAGCCCCGTGCCGAGCGCCGCAGTGGCCACTGGTGGGTTGGCTCACCTGTGACTGTGCACTTGCTGGCATCCCCAGTGGGCACGGCCCGGACACGGTATGGAGAGAAAGGGATCTCATCACCACCATACTTGATAAGGATTGTGTAGCGGCCTGTCACATCTGGCACATAGGCCACTGTGTATGTGCCATCATGGTTGTCTTGGATATGTGTCTTCTTGGGCTTGCCTTCGGGGTCCTGTGTAGCAGAGCACAGGCAAGGAGGTTGGCTGAAGCTTAGCTAGGCCCAGCCGTGCCTCAGGCCTTCCTCAAGGAGCACCAAGCACGCTGCTACAGGGACAGCCTCTGGCCCCTCATTCACCCAAGTCCCAAAGGTCTGCCTGCATCTAAGATTGTCCCTTACTTCTGCCATGAGCAGAGTCCAGAATGGAATCACCAAAACATCCAGCATTCCCTGACAATTAGGCAAAGCCAACCTTGGCTGCAGAGCCTGCCCTGCACTAGGAGGATCTTGCATGGACGATCTCAGGGTCATATTCTTACACCTGCCCTATGAGAATATTCCAGACTTGGGGCTGAAGCATTAAAGGCTCTGGTCCTGTGCTCAAAGTCAGCAGTGAGAGATTGTGTTCAGGCAAGCCTATTCCTGTCACCACGATCCTGAGCTAGTCACAGCCTTAGTAAACCAGAAGAGGGGGCTTGCCCTTCCCTGTTTTCCTGGTGAAGCTCCCTAGAGAGACTAGAGACCTGTCCTGGCCTGTCTGCCCCACCTGCAGCCCCCCAGTCCAGTCACCCAGGCCTGGCCCCCTTGCTTCTCTTGCCTATGGCTGGAGCTGCAATGCAGCTTGGGAAGGTGATGAACTCACTGTGATCTGGACAGCCAGTAGACCCTCTCCAGCATCCTTTGCATCAATGGTGAACTCTACAGGCAGGCTGGCCGGCACACCAGTGGTATTGAGTCCGGGGCCACTAGCCTTCACTTTGCTGGCATCATGTGTCGGCAGTACTTTAACCTTGAAGGGGCTGTGGAACCAGCAAACTGTGAATGGCCAGACAGTTCTCAGAAGCCAGGCTGCCCCCAGCATAGGCAACAGGCCAGTTCTTACCTCCGGGGCACCTCTTCTTCCCCGTATAGCACTGAGATACTGTAGGGCCCTTCTCGGCTAGGCACATAGTTGACAGTTTGCGTGCCATCAGCGTTGTCCACCACGTCCACTGGCTCCACCAGGCCTGGCCCCAGTCCCAGGGACAAAGTCTCAGATGGCTCTCTGGGCCCTGGCCCTCTTACCTGTACCACTGTATGACTGGGACTCGGCCTCTAGCCTAGACCTTGCCATGTCCTCATGTACCCATCCCTAGGAATGGTCCTAAGCCTACCCTCCCTCTTGCTACATCTATTCAGTACACAAGTCCTTTCTGTTCCTTCTCCAGGTTTCTACCTAGCTCTGCTGTCATCTGAGGCTCTTCTACCAACTGCAAACTGGGCCTTCAGGCTCCTTCCCTAAACTTCAAAGAGGTCACTACCTCCCTGACCTCCTGCTCCCAGGTGTGTAAACCTTTACTCACCTTTAGGCCCCTGTACTTTGACATGAAGCGGGGCAACACCAGCCTTGCTTGTGTCCACCTGGAAGGACTGAGGGAGGTTGGCACGGACCATGCCTGGGCTCAGACCTGGCCCAGAGCACTTGACCTTGGATGCATCTGTCACATCATGCACAGGAACCTTAAAGGGACTACCTGGGATTCGGGCAGAGGGATGGCAGCTTCATAAGTCAGTGTAGGCATAATCAGGCAGTCCTAGCCCTGTCCCACTGTCACCTCCTCACCTGGAACTTGGTGGCCACCATAGGTGACATTGAGGCTGTAGGTGCCGGCCTCATAGGGGATGTACTCTACTGAACAACTGCCATCTTTGTTATCCATGCAGGACATCTTCGCCTCTGAGGGGCCCTCTACAGCCAGGCCCAGGCCACCTGTGCCAGCTCCCCTGGTCCAAGCAAATAGCCTGTCATTCCCTGGGGTTCCCAGGCCCATTGGCTACCCACTTGCCTCCCTGGTAGCACATTCACCTGGTCTCCACTGTGAACTTGTTGGGTTTGTTGGTGGTACCACTTTGGATGCCCGGCCCATGGACACGCACCCTGGAAGGGTCGCAGCCCTCGGTCACAGGTACCTGGAAGGGGCTGCTAGGCACAGGACTGCCATCATAGGTCACGTCAACAGAGTGGAGTCCTGGAGGGCAGGCCAGGTCAGGAGGAGCCCAGGCTGCCCCACCTGCCCTGCCTGCCCAAGAGAGCCCCAGCACATACCCTCCTCGTACGGTGTATATTCTACTTTGTATGTGCCATCACCACAGTCTTGCACATAGGTTTCAGTCAGGTTGCCAGAGGGGTTGGCTACACGGGCCTTGACATGTGGCCCTCCAGTCTGTGTCAAAGCCCGGGCATCCACGCTGAACTCAGTGGTAGCCTCTCGGAAGACTCCTGGAGAGGGACGCAATGAAGCCAGGGTTACAGGGACCCTGCCCCCCCCCCGAACTCCCCCATGTACCCTAGAGCAGGCCTCCTTACCTTGGCCCTCAATCCCAGGCCCATAGCATTGGACGCCTGAGGTGTCCACAGCAGGCTCCACCTGAAGCTTGCTGGGGAAGTTGGGCACGGGCTGGCCGCCGTACTTAATGGTGACAGTGTAGGCCCCAGGGCAGAGAGGAATGTAGGTGATGGTGTGTGTGCCATCACCGTGGTCCTGGATGTACACTTCAGCCGGCAGCCCAGCCTCGGAGCAGATCTCAATGGTCAACTCTGCACTGCCTGCACTTGAGCAGTCCACTTGGAACTGGCCCACCTCTCCAGCAGTGGCCCGCTCCAGCCCAGGGCCTGAGCACTTGACCTTGGATGCATCAAAACAGGGAACCACGTGGGCCTTGAATGGGGAGCCAGGGATGTGGGTGTCGGCAAAAAGGATGTTGATGTTGTAGTCCCCAGGCTCGGTGGGCACGTAGGATACAGAACATGTGCCATCCCCATTGTCCAGGCACTCAAGCTGCGCCTCGCAGGGGCCTTCCACTGTTAGGCCCAGGCCACCTGTCCCGGCACCCTTGGTGTCGATGGTAAAGCGGGCAGGGGAGCCTGCACTGCCTCCTTGCAGCCCTGGCCCGAAAGCCTTCACCTAAGGGAAGAGCAGGTTGGAAGCTGAGACTGCACCACCACCAGCAAACCTCCTTTTGCCCTGGTTTTCCTCCCCTACCAAACAGGAACATGAACAGGTTGCCGAAAGCTATGCCACCATTCTCCATTATAGGGGCAAGTCTGAAGAAGATGGAGTGCCCCCCAGGGACCCTCAGAAAGCACAGTGGGCTCCACCCTTAGAGCCTCCCAATCCCAATTACCTTGCTAGGTTTGGTGGGGGCCATGGCTTCCAGAGGAAAAGGGCTGCCAGGCACAGGTACACCATCATAGGTCACCTCTACCTCATAGGGCCCCTCCTCACGGGGCACAAAGCGCACCACACTATTGTCAGCCCCCAGGCCTGGCTCCACCTTGCAGGGCACCACTGCACCTGAGGGGCCCACGATCTTGGAGGCCACTTTGCCTTGACCACCTGCACCCTTTGACTTGACTGTGAACTCCTGATCTTTGCCAACATCCACTTCTGTTGAGATAAGAAAGGAGAGAAAAAGAGAACCATGGCACCTAGCTTAGGTAGGCCCTGGGTGCTCTTCAGTGACTACAGAAAGTACTCAACTACTCACTCTCTCCTAGGCCAGACACCTTGATCTTGCTGAGGTCCAGGCTTGGAGACACCCCAACTGAGAAAGGACTCTTGGGGATGGGATCCCCTCCATAAGTGACATTGACACCTACTGGGCCCTGAGAGGGGTACAGAAGGGCAACAATCATCAGTCAATACCCTGGTCTCCTTGGTCTGCAAGTGCCCTGCTTGGGAAGAGGGCTTCAGACACTGGCTTTACTCCCCAGCTCCCTTCCCAGATGAGAAATCAGACTTGATGGGAAGCCCCTTGGAGCAGCCCACCTAGCCCAAGGAAGCCCACAGACTAGATGACTGTAGTGGAGGGGTGTGGCTGCAGGGGGTCAAGATGGCTACCTGCTGCACAGGAGTGTACTTGACTGTGTAGGTGTTGTCATGGTGATCAATGATGTCCAGATCTCGCACCACATCCCCTTTAGCCAGACCTGAGAACTGGACATCCAGCTTGCCTTTGCCAGCAGCTTTGGCGTTGACAGTGAAGTGGGTGGGTTTGCCAAGCTCAATGCCTAAGGAGACAAAACAACCATATACAGGGGCACCTTGCTCTGAGCACCCCCACCCTTGATGTCTCATAACTTCCCAGAGTATTCATCTTTACCAGTGCGATTGAGGCCAGGGCCCTCTGCCTTCACCTTGCTGGCATCATGGGAGGGCTCCACCTTAACCCGGATGGGGCTGGTGGGTGTTGCCTGTAGGTGGTAGGGGAAGGGTTGAGAAGAGCAATACCTCAACAACCAGCAATCTAGGGGCCAGAAGCAGTAGACCAACCTGGTCAGCAAAAAGGACCATGATAGTATAACTGCCAGCTCCACGGGGTGTGTACTTGACTGTGAAAGTATCATTGTCATTGCGGATGATGTCAAAGTCGATGTCGGCCTCAGCAGGGCCCACCACACCAGGAGCACACTTGATGCCAATGCTGACATCACCTGTCGTGGTGGGAATCAGCAGAAGCTGGGATTTTGTGGGGATATTCCCCCCTCTGGTCTTCCCACCCAGGGCCAGGCCTTACCCTGGCCAGCCTCTGTGCAGTCCACAGTGAAATAGGTGGGCTCATGTGCCTTGAGCCCTGTCTTGGCCACACCTGGGCCATACACCTTGACCTTGTTTGGATGGCTTCCAGCTCCCACATTCACCTGTAGAGTACAGGGACAAGTGCAGGACATGACCAGCCTGGGGAGGCAGAGGCTCCCTCAGCTACTGGTGTAAGATAAGCAAAATGGTGCAGCTGCCTTGGGGAAAGTCTGACAGTTCTTCAAAAGATTAAACAGAGATCATATGACACCACAGCTCTGCTCCTACATAGCTACCCAAGAAAAACAAAAACCTAGATCCACCAAACTCATTTTACATGAATGTTCCTAGCAGTGCTATATACAATAGCCCCAAAGTAAACACGTCCCAAAGGTCCATCACATAAAAAAAGATAGTCACAATGTGGTCCATCCATACCATGAAATATTTGATCATAAAAAGGAATGAGGCATGGGCTGGGGTTGTGACTCAGTGGTAGAGCGCTTGCCTTGCATGTGTGAGGCACTGGGTTCAATACTCAGGACCACATAAAAATAAATAAACCAAATAAAGATATTGTGCCCAGGTATAACTAAAAAAAGTATTTTCTTAAAAAAGGAACGAAGCACTGACACATGCTCAGTGTGGATGAAACTTAACAGGATATGCAGTGCAGAAGCCAAACACAAAAAGTCACATAGTATATGATTCCATTTATATGAAAGGCCCAGAAGCAGCAAATTCATACAGTGGGAGAACAGGTTAGTGGTTGCCAGGACCTGGGGGAGGGGAGAGGTGGGAGGGTGAGTTTCACTGGGCATGATGAAAATTGTCCTAAACTTAGATTGTGGTAATGATTGCACAACTCAGTGAATGTACTAGTACTGAGCTGTCCATTTTAAATGAGCTCACCCGGAAGGGGCTGTTGGGGATGCTGACACCTCCCCAGGACACCATGGCTGTGTGCTTCACTGGCTTCCTTGGCACATAAGAGCAGCTGTAAGTTCCATTGCCGTTGTCTTTGACTGATGCCTCTACAGGACAGCCCTCATTATCCTGCAAGATTGGTAAAAGCAGGCAGCCTGCTGGTCAGTGCTCAGGCCTAGGTGCCTGCCTACCCTGCCCCCAACGCAAAGGGCATCGCACCTGGACTTGGACCCGGAGAGGGGCCTTCCCGCCATGTTTAGCATCTACTGTGAACTCTGCTGGTTTGTTGACAGCTACACCAGTCTTCTCCAAGCCAGGCCCACATGCCTTCACCTGGTAAGAGAACACCCAAGTTTCAGGGGACCAAGTCAAGGCCACCAAACCACAAGCCAGGTGTGGCAGCTGGGGATAGAGTGCCAGGAGCATGGTGCTGGATATACCAGTTCAGGGCCTGGGCTCAGGACCCCATCCTGGTTGACAAAACAGGGATGTGCCCACCCCCAGTGGGCTTCCTAAGCAAAGGCAGGAGAGACTCAGGCCAGTGCTGCACGCCCTTTACCCTGTCTGGGTGAAAGTCCTGGGGTGCATCACGGATGTCAGCCATGAAGGGACTGAGGCGGATGTCCTCGCTGTTACACAGCACGTGCACAGCATACTCGCCAGCCTCTTGGGGCCAGTAGCGCACGTCACAGGAGCCATCGCCTTTGTCATCACATTCAATCTTGGCCTGTGATGGACCTTCCACGGAGAAACCTGACAACAACCATCAGTCCCATTGATGCCCTGGAGACTCAGGGTGGGCTGCCCTTGCCATCCTCCACCCACAGGGGCCCACACTGAAGCCTCCAACTTACCCAGGGTGCCCACGTCGTCCCCAATTGCCTCTACCACGAAGTCTGCTGACTTGCCAACGACACCGCCCTCCAGCCCAGGACCCCAGGCCCGCACCTTCTGATTGCCACATTCAGTGCCCACCTTCACCTCGAAGGGACTGCAAATAGAAGAGCCACTTAGGGGAGCACTGAGAGGCACCATCCTACAGAAGAGCCATCCCGTGCCCAGCAACGTGGGCTAGGCAAGAAGACCAGTTTGGTCCCCCATTGTCAGACAGACAGAAGACTTAGAAAATGCTGGTTGGTGGGGAAGAGTGCCTGGGAGCCTCACCTGCGCCCAATGTTCTGGCCACCCCATGTGATGGTGACAGTGTAGGTGCCAGGGGCTGTGGGGTAATACTCAAAGCCATAAACGCCATCCCCTAGGTCCTTCTGCTTCACACGTTCCTCTCCCTCTGCCAAGATAAGGAGGGCCTCAGGACTGCCTAGCAGTGACCCTGAAGGCTGCTGCCACCCATCCCAACCCCAACCAACTTACTGGGGCCCTTCACAGTGACCTTCAGCTCCCCGCTGCCAGCACCCTTCGTGTATACCTTGAAGTCAGCTGTCTCCTTCACCCGCACACCCTTAGGCTGGAGGCCTCGGCCAACAGCCCGACAGGCAGCTGGATTACAGGCTGTGGGTAGAGGAACTGGCTGAGCTGCTGGGAGCTAGAGCTGGGTGTCCCCTTACCTGCCCCAGCCTCCCACAGGACCAGGCTATTGGGATTGGAGGGTCCCTAAGAGCTTGGCCCAACAGGCTAGTGAGGCACATGCAAGTAAGAACTGGAAGGGGTTGTGACCCCAGGACCTGTGTACCAAACCAAGACATGACAGGCTTCCTCCCACCTGCTGACCCCAGCCCACAGACATCCACCCAACCCTCCCCTCCAAGAGGAAGATGGATCCAAGTACCGTTGACCCTGTGGGCAGAGCAGAGAGCAGCAGGTTTCTAGACAGCTGGAGCGAGCTCTTCCGAAGGTAAAAGCATGGAGAGGAGAGACGGAGAAGGGCAAGAAGAAGAGGAGGAGGAAGGAGGGCCCCAGCAAGGGAGGAAAGACAGCACGTGCCCAGATAGTGGAAACTCAGAGACTAGGGGTGCCCAGGCAGGGGCTGGAGAGGGACTGCACCAAAGGGCTCCCCCTCCCACACGAGGCCCAGGCAGCAACACCACAGTGGGGGCAGAGGGGTGGCCAGGGCTGGGCCTACCTTGACCAACAGTGACAGTGTAGGGGCTGCGAGGGATGGGTACTCCGGCGAAGGTGATGTGCACTGTGTGGACGCCCTCCATGGTCGGTTGGTAGCTGCAGCGGTACGTGCTATCACCCCGGGCCTCCAGCTGAGGCTCCACTGTGCCTTTCTGTCCTGCAGGGTCCTGGATCACAACCTCCACCTCACCCGTGCCAGCTCCTGTCACAAGGCATAGGCTTAGGTCCCAGGCTCCAGCACAGCTCTCCTCTCAGGCTGCCCGGGCTTCAGTAGCCTTCCCTCACCTGCCGTAAAGATCTCAAAGTAGGTGGTCTTGTTGGCGATGTTGCCACTGGGCTCCAGGCCAGGGCCCTGGGCAGTCACTTTGCTGGCATCACCTTGTGACTTGTCCACATACACCTCAAAGGGGCTCTTGGCAATATGCTGACCAGCAAAGAGCACAGTCACCTATTCCCAGGAGGAGTGAGTCATGAGGGCAGGGACAGGAACCTCTAGTCACTGCCCATGGCCACCACTCTCCCTGCCAGCTGAAAGCTCACCTTATGAGTCCCCGTCACTTTGGGGATATACCACACAGAGAAGGTACGGTTCTTGTCATTATTGGCAGTCACCTTTGCCTGTAGTAGGAAGGAGCCCCCCCATGAGCCTTTGTTAAGAGCAGCTCTTCCAGAAGGGAGCACAGCAGGGCCCTCCCCTACTAGTATAACCCTACTTCTTCCTGGTGTCCAGCAGGGTCTTCCACATACACCAACACCTCTCCCTGGCCAGCACTCCGGGTCTCCACAGTGAACTCTGCCCGCTTCTTCACCATGTTGCCTGTGGGCTCAATGCCTGTCAGAGAAAGGTGAGCAAGTCACAGGCCATCTACAAGAGCCACCAGCCTTATGTCTTTACCCCCTGCCCCCTATCCAATGCTAAGGCAGGCAAGCTGAGCCCCTAGCTCTTCAGGAGTATCAGGAACACAGTGTTAGAGCCCTGATCCCTCTGCAGGCTCAGTGCCCCTCCCTGCCAGCCTCCGAGTCAGGCACGTTCCAAACTGGGCAAGTTTGTTCAGCATAAACCCAGCACAATGAGTCTGGCCTCAGGACCCAGCCATGCTCTTGCTGCAGAGGCAGGCCCATGCCTGTTTTCTGGAACGCTCAGGTTTCCTGCACCAGTGTGATTGCCCAACCCTTTCCCTGGGCTGTGGTTCATCTCCCAATCATGGAGAAGGAGCCCACTGGGTCCTCCCTCCCTGGGGAGATTTCCCCACAGCCTTGTGTGACTTGAGGAACTTCCTAGCACTCTCTTGTCAGTTGACTTGTTCTAACCAATCCTGATCCATTCCCATCAGATTTTTTTTTTTTTTTTGTACTGGGGATTGAACCCAGGGGTGCTTAACCATTAAGTCACATCTCCAGCCTTTTTATTCTTTATTTAAAGACAGGGTCTCACTGAGTTGCTTAGGGCTTCCCTAAGTTGCTGAGGCTGGCTTTGAACTTGTGATCCTCCTGCCTCAGCCCTCCAAGTCGCTGGGATTACAGGAGTGTGCCTCCTCACCCAGATAAGACTTTTTTTTTTTTAAAGAATGGAACACATCAGAAATGTGCGTGTCATCCTTGTGTTGATCTCCATATCATCTCAATTTTACTATCTCTGCTGCCAAAGCAAGCACTCCCATCTGACTTGTTTGAGAGGTACTAGCTGTTACTTCACCCAAACTCCTTGGGTCCTCCAGATTCTGACAATATACTATGTATGGGGAGGATGTTGGTGCACCAGAACACCCCTAGGCGTTCTCTTACCTGGCCCGTAGGCTCGGGCTTTCTTCGGGTTCAATTTTGGCCGCAGGGGAGCCCCTGGCTTCAGCTTGGCTTTAGGAAACTGGGACAGGTAAGTCATGACAGAGTGCTCATCCACATTGGGGTCCACAATCTCCTCAGGAGTGATCACCTGTCACAAGCAAAAGATAGGAGCCATTGGAGCACTCCTCACTGCAAACAGGTCCCCCATAGCCTCCAATAGGGCCAGGCAGGGAGCATACCTGAGGGATGCCCAGCCAGTCATCAGCTTGCTGCATGGCCTCTCGTGCGTTGTTGACAGGCTTACTGGCATCCCAGGAGTCCCAGTCAGGACAAAGGCCTGTGACACAATGAAGATTGTACTTTGAGTCGGGGGGAGCTACAGAACTACCTTCCAGATCTCCCACAGACAGCCCGATCCCCCTCACCTGGAGCACAGCTATCGACAAGGGCACCCAGGGCCCGGCCACTCTGCCAGTCCCTACTGAAGTTGGTGATGGGCAGCTGTGGCAGCTTGTTCTGGATCCAGCCTAGGAGCCTCTGCTTGGGTGTCTGCTTTTTGGCTTCCTCATCCTCCTCCTCATCCCACATAGGCATGGAGATAGAGTAGTGCAGAATCAGGGTCCAGATGAGGCCCAAGATCAGCTTCAGGTTTCCATCCACAATGGCCTTGCTGTCTATGGGGTAAAGAAGTGGCAGTACTGGGCAGCTTCCTCATGGCCTTGAGGGAAAATGCCCTCAGACAAGGAGTCAGGTCACTCCCTGGTGGTAGGGCCAGGGTCTCACAGCACATGGAGGCACAGGGAAGAGGCCCTGTCCCAACTAGGGATGGGATATCAAGCAAACTTTGTCCAGAGGCTCTCTGTGGTATCAGAGGTGAAGACTTCTGGGGGAGAGGGAAGATACCCATAAACACACAAGGAAAATAGGAGGACATTTCCAGAAACCTCAGGGCCCAGAAGAAGTGCAGAAGACTGTCCCAGCCTGCAGACAGGTCCAGGGAAAGCGTCTCACAAGGTAACTGGAGGATGATGGAGATGAACACTTTGTAGCTGCCAAGATGGAGACCTGTCCCTGTCTCCAAGGATCTCTGAAAACTGGGAGGCATAGCCCAGCCCTAGCTGGTCTAGAAACCAGGGCCCCTGACCACAAACTGGGCTGGGGCTAAGGAAGAGGAAGGCTGGGTTGGCAAAGAATGGTTGAGAAATACAATTGCTACTTCAGGGTGGATGGGTGGTGGGTGTGAGGCAGGGGAAGTAGAGGCATTGGGCAAGGACCCTTGGGTGATGGGGTGTGAGCCCCACCCTCTCCACATCCTTGTCCCCTCAGTCACACTAGAAGTCAGGAGGTGGCAGAAGGCTAGAGCACTGCTTTGGGGGAGGGGGGGGAGTGCCAGGGCTCAAAGGAACCAGGGGTTGGGCCACATGGTCCTGACTCACTAGGGCCCACAGAGATCTTCTGGGGTGACAGAGCAGGAAACATTGTAGAGGCCCCCCTTATCCAGCTGGAGAAGGAGAAGGGTGAGGCTGGGTGAGCCTGGCTCTGCTGCACAGGCCTCTGCTTAAGAGCTTGGGTGGTAGAGGCTTTGGGTGGGGTCCCTGTGTCCTGCTGTCTCAGCAGAACCCGCTCAGCTGCCACCCATCACCCGCCCTACTTGCCACCTAACGGACTCAACTCAAGTACTCAAGCGGGCACCATGCTCACCACAGGGGAAGTGGTTAGGGTAGGCACCCTACACCCCCATCATCACCATGGCAACTGCTCTGGGCCCCACCCAAGGCCACCTTTGGGTCTCAGCCTCCTCAAGGGTGGGTGGCTGTGGGTGGAGCAGACTTTCTGAGAGCTCATCTTTGGAAACCCTACTGGCTTCCCTTATAATCACAGAATACTTATCTAGTGAGTCAACTGTGGGGGTACTGTGAGAAGGGAATGAACACCATCAAAAGAGCCATCAATGGCAGGTGGCTTGTTAGCCTGGATGAAAGTACCTGCAACACCAGCTGAGCTTCTCAAAGCAGAGTGCCCCCACCCCTGCTGTTCCCAGATGGGTTGGTCCTGACCCCTCAGAGTTATCTTTTACTGTCCCCAAATTGTGGGAGGAGGGATCAGAGAAGACCAAGGATGCAAGGCACACAGTAGTGTGGGGGCTTCCTGGGTCCAGCACAAGAGCCCTCAGGGGGCTGGAGGCCCTTAGTGGCCTCCAACAGGAAGGGCAAGGCCAGGCCCACCAGCCCTCACAGGTAGGGCCAGACCCTCCCATGGTCCTCATCATGTGGGCCAATGCCACCCCCTCCCCCTCCCCAGAGGGAGGGAAGGACCAGGGCCCAGGGCTGGGAGTCTGCCCGGTTAAATGGCCCCGCCCCATCCCACCCCCTTTCCCCAGCCCCAGGGCCAGCCGGCCCCCTCCCTCCCCTAATCACTGCTGCTTTCCAACATTTTTTTGCCTTATATGGCAAAGCTCTGGGAACTAGGCCTGCTCCAGCCAGCTCACAAGAAGGAGGGGAGAAGGGAGGAGGGAGGAGACCCCCCCAAAGAGCTGGGGTGTGGCTTGCCTCCCCACATCCGGTTACCCCCCCCCAGGACTCAGAAATGACTCAGCTTGGCTAGACTGAGGCTGGAACTGGGGGGTGGGCCTCCCAGTGTGGAATGGCATTCCAAAGAAAGAAGTTCAGCTCTGGGGACCTGCCCCTGAGTGGTCAGGAGAACCAAGTTGTGGTACCTCAATTTCTTGGGCTCAGCATTACCATTCTTGGGCCATAAAGACAACTGGAAGCCCTCTTTCATTTATGAAGAAAAGAAGGTTCATCTCCCTTCTACTCTCCCTGTTCTACATTTCCCCAAGTCACCAGTTCTGTTGCCTCTCATTGAGCAACTCCTATTATAAGAAAGACCTGAGATGCTTCAGTAGGCCTGGCCAATGCCAGTCTCTCCAGTCCAATGACACGGACACTGTGCTGGCAGTGAACCTACTGCACACTGGAACAACTTTTAACCAACTCCTGTATTCTAGATGCAGAAAACCAAGGCTGACATAGAAGCAAGTGTTACCAATGATGAACAGTAAAGTTAGTGACTACAAGCCAGGTCTCTTCACTTAACCACACCCAACTCACTTTGGGTGCAGTCTTGCTAGTCATGCTTCTCTCTGGGGATTGAAACTGGGGGATTGAAACCACTTTCAATGAGGAGGGGCCGTCTTTCAGGGACAGAAGCCAGGAGAGCCCTAGACAATGGGACCAACAAGCTCCAATCCCTACTTTAGAACCACAGAGGCACCTGAAAACCAGAGGGCCCTTTCTAAACTGCTGTAGGGGATGAGCCTGGATCTCCTCCTCTCGGGGATGGGGCATGTCCTCAGGGACAGGATTCAGGTCAGTGACCGCCCCACCAGGCCCTGTACCAGCGCGGGAGCAGCAGTGGGGGCGCGGCCTGTGGAGGATGTGAGCTCAGCCTGGGCGCGGGCCAGCGGGGGCGCGTAGCGGTTCGCACGCTCAGCGGGCCAGCCCGCGCGCCTTTGTTCTTGAGGCCCGCGCTTAAAGGGATGGCCCAGAGGCCCAAGGGACTGTGCGACGGCCGCGAGGGAAACTAGGAGGGGTCAGCCCAGGGGGGATGGGAGGACGCTCAGAGCACCCGCCCTCACCCACGCGGCGCCAGGGAGCAGCCCGAGAGCTCACCGATGGACACTAGTTTGATGCTCTCTCGATCCAGGAACTCGAGCGCCACCGATACGTTTTCGAGCTGCATCTGGCGGAAGGTGGGTCGCTGGTTGTGCTTGCGGTGCATCTTCTTCTGGCTGAGTACTTCAAGCAGTGCGATGAGCCTCAGTCCGTCACTCAGGTCTGTCTGCAGGTTGGCGATGCGCTTGCTCACGCACTTCAGGTGTTCGTTGCACCAGCGAGTGAATGTGTTCTGTTGGATCTTCTTCCATGGTGCGTCCTCCGCTAAGTCCTTCTCGGTGGCTGGCATCTCGGCGTCCCGCGAATCGGCACCGCCGCCCGGAGCCGCGCCCGATGCGCTCTGGCCGGATCGGGAGTGGGAGCTACTCATTTTGAGGCGCGAGGAGCTGGGGGGGCGGTGCTGAAGCCTCTGCGAGGGGACGGCCCTTTAATTAAAGTTGCAGGCACTTATGCGCGTGAGAGGCGAGGCAGAGAACAGAGGTTGTGCTGCGGAGAGAGCGAGCCCTTTAAATGCGGGTAGAAGGCGGAGCCTGAGGTGGGGCTTCGGTGGGGCGGGGACTCTGGGTGGAGCTTCGGAGCCGCGCCCGCCCCGCCCGTCGGAATGCCCCCATGAAGCCCCCCACTGCAGCCGTAATGACCCGAATCCCCCCTCTTAGGGCCCAGAAGGGGGCCAGGAGGCGCCCAGGCCCCGCTGCCTCTGCGCTAGCGCTTCAGGAAACACACCCTGGAGGGACAAAAGGCTTATGAGTGTCTGGCGCTTGGATGACCGCTAGGATCCAGCCGACACGCCCTTACAAGGGACTTTCCTTCCTCAAGGCCCCTACGGGGGTTGGGGTGGGGCGGATGGGGTCCTTGAGTCACTTAGGTTCCACCCCTTCCCCGCACCCCGCCACTCTCTGTCACCCCCACCCCGGGCTGCAGGGCTTAGGGTCACCCGGCCGCACCCTGCTCAGCAGCAGTGGAAAGTGCCCAACGTTAAGAGTGAGCCCTTCGTGAGCGCCGGGCACGCCTGAGCGCTTTGTGTGAGCAAGGCCAAGAAAGCCGCTGCCTAGCAGGGCCGCGACCCCACGCAGTCCCCTCGCAGATCCCTGGCCCCTGGCGGGCCCTCTCAATCTGCTAGGCCTTCGCCTGCGCACCTGAGCCCGCTGGTTCCCACCACCTCCCTGCCTGCTCTCTCGCTCCACCGCTCCACCCGGGAGGAAATGGGGCACTGGGCCAGGAGGCCACCAGCCCTCTAGGAGCAGCAGCCTTCGAAGGGGCCCAAGCGTGCCAATGGGCACGGGCAGAGGGTGCCATGTGATGCGTGCAGACAGCGTGTTCCCGCCTAACACCACCATAACGTCCACCTGGGGCCCTGGGGGCAGTTGCCTCTCTTGGCCTAATGGCCCCTGAATCCGATGGTACCAGGGGTGACCAGGTCACTGGGAGGTGTAGAGGGGGCCTGAGGACAGAGGGCCAGGAAATCAAAGGGAGTGAATAGGGGTTGCCAATTCTTGCTTACGAGCCTGGGCTGTTTTCCCAGAGTAGTGTGAGACTATTTATTGAAAGTTAATTTTCTGGTACATATTCCAGAGATGGTACAGAGATCAGCAAAAACACAGAGTAGAAGCACAGGTATAGAAGACACTGACTGCAACCCTCTTCAATCATGAGATGTCAGCCTACCTATGGCTTCTTCTCCAGGGTGGACTCTGTCCCTCCCAGTCCTCTGTGCCTCCCCTCTCCAGAATGTTTCCTTCTTTTTTCCCCAGAAGGTAAATCCTTGTCCATACTGCTCAATTCTAGTAATAATTAATTAATTTATCTTCTGAAGACCAGTGGGAGAAGGAGTCAGTCATCAGGTCATGCCCAAATATGGATGACTCTCCTTGGCTTTGGGTGTCTGCATGCCTGTGGAGAGACTGTGATGTCAGTGGGTATCTCCCTTGCCTCCAAGCTTTGAGGCTGCCTGTAACTCCACTGGTTTTCCTACTAGTGGTGGTGGTAGGGGGCCAAGTGGCATTTTTCAGTAGTGAGGCCCACCCCTGCACTCTCCCCTCTCTTGACCTCCATCTTTCATACACAGTGCATAAAATGCACCGGAGTGTCTAAGAGCTGAGGGCTGAGGGGTGGTGACAGAAAACCCCTAAAAATTCCACCCCAGTGGAAAGGAAATATCCAGAGATGGAATTACATCAATAATTGATTCTCCACTAAGTACCATCCATCTGGGTCATCTGGGGTTCATTCCTTAATCGTCAGAGAATAAGAAAACTGAGTCATAGTTAACTATGGAGTGTGGAGGACATAGGACCACCACCAGATGTCGCCCCATCCTAAAGCCCCCAGATTGGGTAGCCCCAGGAAGCAAAAATTCAGAGCTTTCATATTTTCCCTTATTTGGAGTAGATTCTTGGATGTTAGACATGTCCCGCCCACTTCCCCACCCCTGGCCCACAGACCCCAGGCCAGGCCCTCCCACAGGGAACTATATCCCCAGTGCAAGGGGCTTTTCAGCTGGGATCCCCAAGAAGCCTTTTCTAGACCTGTGTAGCCAGGGGGCGCCAGGAGGGAAGGAACTAGCAGATTGGTGAGGTGAGAAGACCCAGCTGGCAAGACAAGTCAAGATGTGACAAGTGAGGGCACTCATTTCCTAAGTTCCCACCTTGACTGTGCAGCCTGGAGCACACACAAATGGGCCTGCCAGAGGGTTTCACCTACTTTTCCTGGCCCTGGATGGCATGAGGATCTGGCGCTGTTGCTGCTTACATTCTTACTGGCGGTGAATATCCCACTCAAGAGCCAACCTGGGACAGGGTCCAGGGCCCAGACAGGAAATCTAAGAGCCTGGCCAAACCCCACCACAGTCCCCTTGGAGTTCAGCAGCCCCTGAATCAGCTCCCCTGTGCCAAAAGAGACTGGTACCTTGTGGACTTGTACCAGCAAGGGAATCGCCCCCATTCCCATTCAGTGTACTGTGAAATGTCTTTACAGGTAGCCACTCACCTCCCTTGCACACAAGGTCCTGATCTGGGGACCCTTTTTCCAGTCAGGGAGGTAATGATGGGTTCATGGGCACCCACACCTCCACCCATCTCATGCCAAACGCTCAGAGATCCTCCCTCTCTCACAGAAGCCCTGTGTCCTTGGGCTCCCAGACTATGGGCACAGACATACGTTCATGGGTAAATTATGGAAGGCAGACTCTGGATACCCTTCCCAGATGCGTGGGACCTGAGCTCACCTATGCGAGTTGCACCTGCCCAGGATCTGGGCGTGCGCGAGCGCCTGCATTTTCCAGCCTCTCCGCACACTTTCGCCACCCACCCCAGCCCACGAGCAGCGCTGCGACAGTCCGACGTGGAGCCTTCCACAGAGGACTCACCTGCTGTCCCCTGCCAGCGGCTGACAACCGCAGGGTGGCGCCCGGCTCGCCTCCGCGCCCGTGCCTGGCGCCTCAGGGCTCTACTGGAGTCCGCCGAGCGCCGCGCGCCTCCACGCGAATGGGCTGCCGCTGCCCGCCTTCTTGTTGGTCGCATCCCCGCCCCGCGCCCGCCCCGCGCCGGGCCGGCCCAGCCCGGCAAGAAAGCCTTAATTGGTAAAATCACCCAGAAGCCGGGGGCGGTGCGGGGGGCGCGCCGTGAGCTCCAGAGCCCTGTTGCCCCTGGCGACGCCCACCCCCCCAACCCCCCCACCGGGATGAGCTCACCGCCCCGCTAGGGCCGCCAGGCCCTGGGGCCGGGGGGGAGGGGGCTCACCTTCAGCGTCCGCAGGGCCTGCAGAGCTCTTCTCTAGGCCCAACTTCAACGAGGCTGGAAGGCTGAGTTTAGGGGGATCCAAGCACTCCCCTACTGAATAGGCCCAGCTCCAAGGCCACCTTCTCCAGAGAACCAACCAGTCAAGTCCTCTGTCTCTGCCCCAAACCTTGGCTGGCCACACAAGTCAGATCCTGCCCCCTAGGTGAGGGGCATCAGTAAGTATTCACTGAGCCTCTACCATGCTCCAGGCTCCAGTTTGGTGGACTACAGGGCACTGAGCCCTATGATGAGCAAGCCTCACTGGTTTGGCCCCTGCTGAGTACAGGCCTGACCTAGGAGCAAGCAGCACAGATGCACTGAATTCCTAATGCAATATGGTGCAGTCCCAAAGCCTGGAAGTGTGCAGTGGGGTGCAGCCAAGTGTCTGTGAACCTGGTGGGCACAGCCACACCCTAGCATTGCCAGGCTTCCTCTTCCTCTTCTACATGCCTGTTTCCTGGTAGCTTCAGATTCAGCTCAAATGTCACTTCCTAGGGGGAGGCCACAAAAACAATGTCATTTCGACATTTTGTCTGCAACAATCAATAGGAGCTACATTTTACATTCCTGAGCCAGTATACATACCTTCACACACATACACACATGTATGATTGAAACAAACATTTCATAAAATGAGACTTTCCCTTAGTATCTGCAGTGTACTCTATTTTCTATTCTATTTTATGAAAAAAAAATGAAACAAAGGAAGAGAAGAGGGCTGGGGATGTGGCTCAAGCGGTAGCGCGCTCGCCTGGCATGCGTGCGGCCCGGGTTCGATCCTCAGCACCACATACCAACAAAGACGTTGTGTCCGCTGAGAACTAAAAAATAAATATTAAAAATTCTCTCTCTCTCTCTCTCTCTCTCTCTCTCTCCTCTCTCTCTCTCTAAAAAAACAAAGGAAGAGAAGGAAAAAATAGGAAAGAAGAAAGGAAAGAGTTTGGTTACATCTGCTAAGTGAATCTTGTTTCACACAAACAGCAAGGTGCTGGTCGCCTTCCAGGCTTTCCCCATCTGCTGCTGCCTTTACTAGCTGTGCTGTCAATGACATTTCACACCTTGACTCATTATGGGAGCCTCCCAACAGTGCCAGGTTCTCTAGCTGCTACCTACAGTGGAAGCCCCCACTGGGAAGGCCAGTGGATTAACTTCACTTACTAAACAAGGAGGCTGAGCTCAGGCCCCTGAGGTAGCTGCTATGGAGTTCAAGGCTGTCCTTCGAGGAGGAAAACCCACCTATCCAGAGGCATGGCAATCAGAGCCAGGGGTAGAATAGATGGGGGGAGTGCAAAAGAAGTGGTGGCTGTATGGTGAGTCTCAGGACCCCCATTACACTACCCTCTTTATACTACCCTCCCCACACTGTACATGCTCTAAACACAAGCAGTTCTTTGCCTCAACTTCTTCCAGGTGTTAGGGGCACAAAGGTTCATATAGCACCAACTGTTTCCTGGTGAAGTTCATAATAAACTAAAAACATTTTCTCCTTGTGTTGAAGAAATGTTTTCATGTAGACTTTTTTCCCCTAAAACTAGAAATCTTCTTGGGATTGCAAGTTATACAACATACTGATTAAAAGTCATTTCCATGCTTAAAAGAAAAATTGTCTGCTTATTTTGACTTAGCATCTGCTGAACCCCAATGTCTACTCTCCATGCCCTTCCTAGGAAGAACTCCCCACAGGCACTTAGAATGCCTTTACATATCCTTCCAGCCTCTTTGATAACTTCTGCCTGAGAGAAGTCTGAGACTAGGCCAGGTCAATGCCCAGATGACCATGGGGAAAATGTTTTCATGAATGAATTGCTGCATTCAGGGCCCTTGGGCAAGACTCCCCTTACCCCAGGATCCTGATAAATTCTCTTTATGATGGGTGATACAGCCCATTAGCTATGTTGATCAAGGGCTTGCCTGGCTTCTAGTGGTCTGGAATGGAGCTGCACTGCCCTGGGGCTAGACTTAGGCCCCAGGTACCTACAGGGTGGGTACAGGGGGACCATCACAGTTCAGCTTCCTGATGCCATCTGTGATGGGACCTCATGCTGGGGCAATGGGGGGCATACAAAGCACAGTGCTGAGGCAGGTGTGGGGGGGTGTTCCTTAGGGAAAAAGCAAACCTAGAATTCCTTGACCTCATAAGGAAACAGCTTGAATCTGTATGGGGAGGGTGGCAGGGGGAGGACTGAGCAAGCACTTGTATGCACAGATCTCTGGGAGAGAGGCCAGAACTGCAGAAGAAGGCTTGGAGACTTGCTGGGGAATCTGATTTTGCCAAAACTAAAAAATCCATGCTGCTGAATGGCCCAGAGCTTACTCTGCCACCCACCCCCCACCCCCAGTCCCAGCCTCTGCTTTGAAAAAAAAGAAGCAGGCTTGCCAGGCTCGGTGTACACCATGCCTGTAGCCTATAATTCCAGCAGCTCTGGAGACTGAAGCAGGAGGACTTCGAGTTCAAAAAGGCCAGCCCCAGGGCTAGGGTTGTGGATCAATGGTGGAGCACATGCCCAGCATGTGTGAGGCACTGGGTTTGATCCTCAGCACCACATAAAAAATACATAAATAAAACAAAGGTATTGTGTCCATCTACAACTAAAAAAAAAAAAAAAAGCCAGCCTCAGCAACTTAGTGAGGACTTAAACAACCTAGCAAGACTGTATCTCAAAATTAAAAAATTAAAAGGGCTAGGGATGTGGCTCAGTGGTTAAGTGCCCCTGGGTTCAGTCCCTAGCACCAAAAGAGAGAGAGAGAGAGAGAGAGAGAGAGAGAGAGAGAGAGAGAGAGAGAGAGAGAAGAGGAAAGAGAGGAGAGGGAGGAGAGGGAGGAGAGGGAGAGGGAGAGAGAGGGAGAGGGAGAGGGAGAGGGAGAGAGAGAGAGAGAGAGAGAGAGAGAGAAAGAGAGGAGAGAGAGAGAAGAGAGAAAAGAGGGAGAGGGAGAGAGAGAGAGAGAGGGAGAGGGAGAGAGAGAGAGAAAGAAAAAGGAGCTAAGGCTTTCCTATCTCTTAATGCCAGCACAGTGTCTTTGGGAACCCGTATACCTCCTCCCACATTGTAGGGGAGAGTAAGGCCTTGCCTTTCCTCTAAAATCAAGAGAAGAGCAATTCTTTTTCCTTAATGTCTTTGTGTTTGGTCAAAACAGAGCTCTCTCTCTCTTCAATACTTCCTGATTGTCCACCTCTACAAACCTCCATGGAAAATTGTCCTTTGACCCTCACCAGTTGGATCAGCCAGCTTGGACATGTCCAAAGCTCTCTTCTCTTCTTCCCCTGTCATCAGGCATCATCTAAGAGATCAGGCATCCTAAGCACGTCATCTCTTCATGCTCCCCGCAGCTCTATGTCTGCCCAGTGAGAGCACCCTAGATGGCCCCACACTCCATCAACAGGCTTTGTTTGTTATCGCCATCTTTCCATTTTCCACCAGACAGTTCTTTTCTGATTAAGGCCTTCTCCAACTGTTAGTTTAGGATTCTCAGCAAGTATTGGCAACTTTCCATGGTTTGCCACACCCCTGTGCCCTGCCTGGTCACCCCTGGTACCATCGGATTCAGGGGCCATTAGGCCAAGAGAGGCAACTGCCCCCAGGGCCCCAGGTGGACGTTATGGTGGTGTTAGGCGGGAACACGCTGTCTGCACGCATCACATGGCACCCTCTGCCCGTGCCCATTGGCACGCTTGGGCCCCTTCGAAGGCTGCTGCTCCTAGAGGGCTGGTGGCCTCCTGGCCCAGTGCCCCATTTCCTCCCGGGTGGAGCGGTGGAGCGAGAGAGCAGGCAGGGAGGTGGTGGGAACCAGCGGGCTCAGGTGCGCAGGCGAAGGCCTAGCAGATTGAGAGGGCCCGCCAGGGGCCAGGGATCTGCGAGGGGACTGCGTGGGGTCGCGGCCCTGCTAGGCAGCGGCTTTCTTGGCCTTGCTCACACAAAGCGCTCAGGCGTGCCCGGCGCTCACGAAGGGCTCACTCTTAACGTTGGGCACTTTCCACTGCTGCTGAGCAGGGTGCGGCCGGGTGACCCTAAGCCCTGCTGCGGGGGGGGGGGGGGAAGACGACGACGACGACACGAGGACACGAGGTGAAGCCCTAGTGACAGGGATGAGAGCTACCGTAAATGCGAGAGTTCGCCCACTCCCACATCCCAGCCGGTTTCTGCTGGTTTGGGTAGCGCAAGTCTGCCCCGCTTAAGCGCCTAACCCAAACGCGCCAGCGCCCTACGTCTTGGCTGACTGCCAGCTCCCGCACTCCTGCCCCGCGAGCACAGCACCCGCCCTCACAGCTAGGTAGGTGTGGCTCCCTGCATGTCACGCCCTAGAGCCTCTTAGGCTCGCCTTCAGCCCCTGCCCCTCTTCTTGCTCTAGCCAATCCTGCACACTTTTGTGTTGTACGGGCTTGTAAGCTCCGCCCCCAGCGCGACGCCCCGCCGCGCCAGCTCCCACAGCCAGACCGGTCTGCACCGGTTGCTCGGGTGGTTAGGCCCCGCCCCTCGCAGCGCGCAGAGCTTGTGAGGCCCTCCGCCGTGACGTGACCGTGACGCAGGCGTGTAGCAAGCGCGGCCGCTCCCGAGGCGCTGGCGCTGCCCCTGCCCCTGCCCCGCTCTTAGGCAGCGGTTGCTTGGCCTGTGTAGTCAGGCCTGGGCAGCACCTAGGCCTTCACTACTCGTCTTCCGGTGCCGGCCGCGCCCGCCATGGACGACTACGCGGTTTTGTCGGACACCGAGCTGGCCGCAGTACTGCGCCAGTACAACATCCCGCACGGGCCCGTCGTGGGTACGCGGCGGCGGGTGGCGCGCGGGACCTCTCCCGGGACCCCGCGCTCCGCCTGGCGCCCCCACCGACCCCTTCCTTCCCCTCGGGTTCCCTCCCCACCTTCCTCCACCCCCCCGCGCTCTCCGCATGGCCTTCCCTGGGCTCACGCTCTGTGCCCCGCACTCCTGACCGCTCCACGCCCCGTGTCTGGCCAGGCTCCACTCGAAAGCTCTACGAAAAGAAAATCTTCGAGTATGAGACCCAGAGGCGGAGGCTCTCGCCTCCCAACTCGTCTTCCTCCTCATTCTCCTATCGGTTCTCGGGTGAGATCTCTGTCTCAGAGCCCTGCTGACTACTCCTGGGGACGGGACTTGGGCAACCGGGAGGACGGGGTCGTGAGACTGTGGCAGGGGCACTAGACTAGAGGGAGAAGGAAGGGAAGCCTGGGGGCAAATAGTCCTGTTCCCTTCTCAATTCAGACTTGGATTCAGCATCCATGGACTCGGATATGTATGATCTGCCCAAGAAAGAGGATGCCTTACTTTACCAAAGCAAGGGTAAGACGGGTGGGGCGAGTGCCTTGACACCTTCACCCCACCCTGTCTAGCACTCCTGAGTAACCCTAGAGGGGAGGAACTGGTGCAGGCCCCCAAATGGGGTTCAGATTAGGACCATCCGTACAGGTGGAGGACATCACTGCCTGCCTCTTCTATCACTGTTTCCCTTCCCAAGGCTATAATGATGACTACTATGAGGAGAGTTACTTGACCACCAGGACCTATGGAGAACCTGAGTCTCTGGGCACTTCCAAGGGCTTCCGCCAACCAGTAACTTCACTCTCAGATGCTGACACCTTCCACCACCAGGTGAGCTAGTTGTTAGGCACACCTTGGGTGCAGCCTGAGGTGATCATAACTGGGTGTGGACAAATCCAGGAAGCTGCTGGGTGCAAATGGGAGCTCCTAATCTTCCAGAGAGGGTAAGGGTTAGGGTCAGCCTACAGCTGTTTGTGCAAAGTACTGCTCTGGGGATGTGCAAACTATTAGAGCCAGGATGTGTAGTTCAGTGAAGAGCACTTGCTTAAGGTTCCATGCCCAGTACTCCAAATAAACAATAAAATGCATTTCATTAGAGCATATGAGGCATGACCTGCACCCTGGTCTGACTCTAGGTTTGAACTTTCTGAGAATCCTAGGGAACAAAGGAGGGCACTGTGGCACAGGCAGCTTGGATAGTCACTAAGTGGCAAGGCCTTGCACAGAAAAGGCAAGGAACCCCCAGTGGTTCTGGAGGAAGCAGGTGTCTGGCCTTGAAGTGATGGTCAGGAACGTTTAGACTAATGGATATGTCAGGGTCAGTCCCTGCCAGCCAGTGCCCTAACCCCAACTCTGTTCTGCAGGTGCGTGATGACAATCTTTTCTCTTCTTCTGAAGAGGAGGGCAAGGATAGGTGAGTACTGGGAAGGTCTAGAGACAGGAGCAGTCTCTAGACCGAGGCTCTCTTGGCCTACCTGCTCCCTTCTTTTGCTACAGGGAACGCCCTGTATATGGCCGGGACAGCACCTACCAGAGCATCGCACACTACCGTCCTGTTTCCAATGTCTCCAGGAGCTCCCTGGGTCTATCCTATTATCCTACAACCTCCACCTCTTCTGTGTCTTCATCTTCTTCTCCCACCCCTTCATGGCTTGCTCGCCGTGCCATCCGACCAGAAAAGCAGGCCCCTGTGGCTGATCTAGGCCAGGATAGACAGGTCCCACTCTGGGGCCAGCTGCTGCTTTTTCTTGTGTTTGCTGCCTTCCTGCTCTTTGTTTACTACTCCATGCAGGCCGAGGAAGGCAACCCCTTCTGGATGGATCCCTGAGTCTTGATTTCTAAGCCAGCTCTTCTTGGAAGTCCTGGCTGACTGCCTTAGCAGTGTTTGCTGGGGGTGGGGGTGGGGCTTTTCTGTGTGTTCTAGCTTGGGGGGTGTGGGGCCTAGCCCAGGGCAGTGTTTCCCCCCACCCCACCCCCTGCCTCATCCTGCCAGGGAGGCAGCAGACTTGGGCCCTCCACAGCTGATTAGGCCTGGGTGTGCCTTCCTCTGGAACCTTCTGGCCCTGCTTGCCTCTAATCCTTAGGGCCCAGGAGAGCAAGAGCTCATTCCTCCAGAGGAGAATAAAATTGTTGTCATGCATGCCTCCTGTTCATTGTCACCTTGTCAGGGAGATTAACCAAAGGCTTCCCTGACTGTTTTCGTGGATACATAATAAAAAGACTTGTTTATTTTTAACTTGTTGGTTTTTCCTACTGAGGGAGAAGTTGGGCTCCCATGACATAGGGGCTCTGGAACTTGGGTTTGAAGGATTGCTATCTGGCTTTGCCTGTTTGGTTCTGCATTTTTGTTTTGGGGAAGTGATCAAATGCTACCCATAGATATGTATGTTTGTGTTTTGTGGGTTTATTCCCTCATTTCCCAAATCACTTGTAACTACCTATAAAAGTGACAATCATCCAACGAACTACATGAGAACCCACTTGAAATGTGGGTAAAACTGCATGTATAACATGGTCCACAGGTGTTTTCAACAGGAAAAGCTGACACCAGACAACCTCAGCATCTGAGGGCCCAGGGATGGAAAGGTTGGTTGTGGGTCATTCCTCAGCTTCTGAGATTGTTGCTGCTTTAATGACAAGGTGGGGAAGCTCCAAAGACTGCAGTGTTCCCTCATCTGTGGATAATCAAATTCTTCACCTGTCTGTATTCCTACTTAGTTCCAAGGTTTTCTGTCCTTACTGTATATTTTATAATATCAACATTTACTTGTATTTTTATTTATTTTGGTACCAGGGATTGAACTCAGGAGCACTTAAGCACTGAGCCACATCCCCAGCTCTTTATTTTTTGATTCAGGATCTCACTAAGTTACTGAGGCTGGCTTTGAACTTGTGATCATCCTGCCTCAGCCTCCTGAACTGCTGGGGTTACAGGCATGTGCAACCACGTCCAGCTTACATGTATTTTTGAAAGGTGATAAACCAGGTGTGGTGGCATACGTCTGTAATCCCAGTGGCTCCAGAGGCTGTGGTAGAAGGATCATGAGTTCAAAGCCAGCCTCAGCAATTCAGTGAGACTGTCTCTAAATAAATTATAAAAAAAGGGCTGGGAATGTGGCTCAGTGGCTAAATGCCCCCAGGTTCAATCCCTGGTACCAAAAAAAAAAAAAAAAAGTAGTTGATAAAAACTCAGGATAGAATGCCATATCCATGTTATGCCTTGCATGTCTGGCTTCACACTGCCAGTAGAGGGCAGGAAAACAGAGGCCCAGCCAGGGATGGGGCCCATGCTTCAGTGATCTGTTCCTTTGCTGCAAATGGTGGGACTCAACCAGGCATAGTAACCATGCAGAGCCTGCACATGCAAGGGCTCATGGCTATGGCCACATGATGAGTTTAGCAGGGCAAATAACCCTCACAGTGGTTCCTGACCATTTCTCATTGCTGCATCATAGACTCCCGCAATGTTGTGATCCCAAAAGTAATACATGGTTCTTGTACATTTAAAATGTAAAGGAGCCAGGCATGGTGGCACACTCCTATAATCCTAGTGGCTTGGGAGGCCAACACAGGAGAATCACGAGTTCAAAGCCAGCAACAGTGAAGCACTAAGCAACTCAAGTGAGACCCTGTCTCTAAGTAAAATACAAAATAGGGCTAGGAATGTGGCTCAGTGGTTGAGTACTCCCAAGTTTAATCCCTGGTACTAAAATAAATAAATAAATATACACACACATATACTCAAGCACATTGAGAGGAGCAAGTGACTCACTGCTCAGGATTGTTGTGTTGGACTGGAGCCCTGCTGGGGATTGGGCAGAAGCAGGTGAGACCAATGGGAACCTATGTGGAACCTGGGGTAGTGGCAAGGTTGACATCCCCAAACCTTTGAAGAGTTAGCTGTTGTGGAGAGAAGGAACAGCACAAGAGTAACAGAAGCTGGGCCTGGAGCATCCCAAGAATAGGAGAAGAGATATTGAGACATTGGGAACAAAATGGCCCACTAGGTCTTGGGTACTGAATCTGTTGCAGGTGAGGACAGAGTAGGAGGCTAGGTATAATTGATCACTATGGTGTCTGGCATGTCAGAAGAGAGGGAAGAAAACAAATGGTGACCACTCGTGTTATCTCCCCCACTTCATTCATTCATTCATTCTACAAGGGCTGCCAGGTCCATCCGTGTATTGCCAAGGACCTGAGAAACTGGAGGGCTCCCTAGGGCTCTGGGCCTTCCCCAGGACTCAATGCCAGTCATGTGCCTGAGCTTCATTGGACTTCTGAGGTCTCCCATTTGGGCTTGGCTTCCATTGCCCAGGGCTCTTCAGGGCTCTGGGGTCCCAAACTCGGTAATTGCACCCAATCCTCGGCAAAAGGGTGGACCCTTTTGAGTGCTCCAGACAGCATACAAGTGCTCTGGGGACCTCAACCCCAATGCTTATGAAGGCTCTGTGAGCTGAGGGAACTAGAGGACTCCACCTAAAACTCTGAATAGTTCTGGGGCACCTCCCCTAAGATCTCTGAGGGGCTACTCCAGGCACATCCCAAAAGTTCCCAAAGATCTTGCAATTTCCCTGCAGGGTTCCTGAAAATTTCAGTGTCTCCACTCATTCCACTGCTCTCCACTTCCATAGAGATCCAGCAGATGTGGGGACACAGAAGGGGGCAGCACCTATCCATGGCCTCAGTGAGAGGCTGTGCTAGCTGCTGTCCAGTCTAAACTCTCACCATTTGCTAGCATGTGGGTGCAACTTATGGCAGTGCTGCTTGCCCAGAGAGAGATCTTACCTTCATGCTAATACCTGCTAGGCCAGGAAAGAGTCTTAGTAGTTGATGGGGGAGAGGGTGACTGGAACAGGAGGCTGAGGAAGGAGACCAGGGGGAGCAAAGGAGCAGGACAAGACCAAAATTGTGCTCCTAAGGAGGAACCTCTACCCCAGACACACAGACAAGAACAGGGGAGGCAACAGGAAAGGCAAAGATGTCCAAGGTTGGCCTAACTACCAGAAATAACAGAGCCAGAAACAAGCGAGGAAGATGCTTGCTGGGCGAGGCTGACACCAGTGTCGCCTGCATGAGGAGAGTACCAGGGGTCAGAGCCTGTGACTCCACTAAAATGAGACACTCCCCAGTGCCAAGGGAACAAAGGGAAGACAACAGCACTTCATTCTTTCATTCATTTCCACCTGGGGTGGGACTGCTCACTAGGCTCCAGTTCACTAGTCCCAAGAAGATACCACCCTAGAGGCTGGCAGGAAACTACTGGATAAAACCAGAACCCCAGCCCTGCCCTGCCACTATTCCTACTGTGATCAATGGCAGGGGTGGGGTGGGGAAGGTATCCCACACTCCAGAAGCCTCTAGAAGCTGCCCAAATGGAGAGGCCAGGGACCAGAAGAACCACGTACAGAGAGATCCATTGCCACCTAGGCGGATGAGAGGTCCTCCTCAGGAATGTCCTTCCCCCTCCAGCCCTGGTGTCCCCAGGACACTACACCTTGGAGCACCCACCTCCTGCATGGAGCCACACCAAACCTATTACCTCCTCCCAGCACCGGCACTGACCCCACCTCAAGGAGACAACCCCGCTTTGCATCCCCTCAAGCCCCAGCCTGCTGGGCCTGAGCCAAGGAACTTCCCAAGCTGAGCAGGGCTAAACCAGAACTCCCCAATCTCCCCTCCACATCACTTCTGGAGGGTAAAGACACAGGGCTAAAAGACACAGGGGAAAAGAAGAAAATGCCAAACTAGGTGGCAGGGGCCAAGGGGGTGAAATATGCCCCTGGTGACAGGAGACAGGCCAGTCCAGGCAGTGAGCTAGAAGAGGCCACCAGGGCAGGGAGGCAGGAGGGACACAGACTGGAGACCCATCCTGGCCAGGGGCCTCCCAGGGGAGGGCAGGTAGATGGGAACCCGTGTGCAGGCCCCATCCTGATTGTGAGCCAGCCACACTGAGGAAATCCAGGAGGACCCACTGGGCATGCTAGGAGGAGGCAGGCAGGGCTGAAAGGCCCAGCCACCTCAGCCAGGCCCAGCCACCTTGGGCACAGAGCCCAAGAGGTGGTGGCCCAGCCCCAGCACACCCCTTGTCTGGGCCTGCTGGCAAACAGATGCCAGGAGCAGAAGGGAGCCAGCCCAGAAGAGAGTGACCCAGGGCCCATTCTCCAGCTGTGACCAGGGCACTAGGTCTCCCTAGGGACAGGAGTGGAGGCCCCTGACTAAAGATGTCTCCAGAGGCCCTGGATACAGGTGCCAAGGGGCAAGCATGCTGCTCCCAAGGGGTCCCTGGGTTCAACCTAGAGATGGGGGCCCATGGGGACAGCTGCTGGTGACCCCACAGGTCTGGAGCACAGGCTATGATACTCTAGGGAAGCTCCTCCAGGATCCTTAAGGGGGGCAGTAGGGTGAGGAGGAGGCAGCTTTAGGCTAAGTCAGGGTGAGCTGTGTGCGTCAGGATGGGGTCTGGCTCTTCCCTCTGCACAGCAGGCTGCTAAGAGCCCGTCCCCCACCCCCTGCAAGGGTGTAGGGCAGCTGGGGCTGGGAAGATGAGGCTCCAACCAGGCCCCCTGAGACCATCCCAGGCAGAGGAATCAAGGCTTCTCCCCGTTTCTCCCCGCAGAGCCTCAAAGGATGGGAAAGCTGGCTCCATTCTCTCAGAGGCTAGAGGGATGGACAGGACAGCAAGTACACAGATGACTCCAGAGTGTGGGTGTGCACAGAGCCGACTCCAGAGTGTGCGTGCGCACAGAGCCGACTCCAGAGTGTGCGTGCGCACAGAGCCGACTCCAGAGTGTGCGTGCACACAGAGCCGAGCGTGTCCTCCTGAGGAGCCTCAGGACCCTTAGCCTTACATCTTGGCTGAGGGGCTGTCCCCATATGCCAAGAACACATCTGCAGGCTGGGGTTACAGCTTAGTGGTAGAGCGCCTGCCTAGCACATGTGAGGCACTGGGTTTGATCCTCAGCACCACATAAAAATACATTTAAAAACTTATTAAAAAGAAAAAAAAAAAAAAAAGAACACATCCACACAAGAAATGCCCACCTTGAGGTCCAGATGTGCAAGGCAGCTGGGGAAAGCGCCAGGAGCTGTTTGCCAGGGCCCAGGTGCTGCCCAGCGGTGACAGCCCACAGCAAAAGCATTCACCACCAGGAAAGCTCACTGACAGATTCAGAGCCACCACCAGGAGCACCATGGAGAAGTCTCCACCGAGTGCAGGCCAGGAAGGATGAGGCACCAACGGCCTCCTTCAGGCCAGAGGGAAGTTTCTTCCCTGTGTCTCACCTCATCCCTCAGCGTCCCCACCTCCCAGGCTGCCAACTGCCCCAACTGAGATGCCAGTGCCCAGGACCTGGGCAACGTGAGGCAGTCGCCTAGGAAAGGGACTTTTGTGCCTGCGCCATGACGAGGCACACACCTCTCCACTCCTGGGCACCTGCCCTTCATGGTTCCTTCTGGGGGTGGAGATAGAGGAGAGGCCCAGCCTGCTGCAGAAAAGTCACCCATACCTCATGCAGAGCTTCGCCAGCCCCTGGGTGGGACATTGCAGGTGGCGGGGAGTGTCCAGCCCCCCAGGCTTAGAGGGGATTCCTGGGATGCTGAACAAGCTGCTGTGACAAGAAAGGACCTCCTGAGCCTGTCATCAGGACAAACTGCAGGGACAGGATTTACCCACCTCGGCCGGCACAAGCTCCATGAGCATGGTCCAGAGAGCACACACAGAAGGTCTGAGGGTCACACGAGGCTCTCCAGGGCACATCCTCCTTCCTTGTTGGGGTTGTCTGTGTTTTAATTTGTGAAGACTCAAAGATGGGAAAGCCACTCAGTCTGGGTCCTGAGGGTGGGCTTACACCTGGGACACATTCCAGAGTTGGACCTGCTTAGGACCTGGAGTGGCACATGCAAGTCCCTGAGCCAAGGTGCCCGCCAGCAGCCACCTTGTGCTTTACAGTGCCAGGTGGGAACCACCTCTTTCCTTGCATACATTCTCCTATCCTGCACTGTTCCTGGTTTGACCTATGAGACCAATTAAAAAACGACAGCAGGGGTGAAGGGCATCAGGGGATGAGGTCCTAAGAAGACTGTGGCTTGGACTTGGGGTGCTCCCTCCTGCCCTCTCCCTCCCCCTCTCTCTGATCCCTGGCTCTGGGAAAGCTCTGGCCTGAGCAGCCCTAGGGAGAGGCCCTGCAGGGAGGCATTAAAGGCCCCCTGCTAACCCCAGCTGACACCACCTCCATGCCACCAACACCAACACCACCAAGACCCACACCCAAGAGACCTGAGCCAGAGCCAGAACCCCAGGGGGCCCCCTGACCTGGGTCATAAAAGCCAGATGCACAGGGTTTTAACTGGGGGAGCTTGCCCAGTTAGCCCAAGGCAAAGAAACCCCAGAAACCATTAGGGAAAGCCTGGGAATTGCAATGATACGAAGACTAAAATTTTCTACTTGACCCCCAACAACTTCTCAAACCAGTGTGTGAAAGACTTTGACAGAGTGGCGAAAGCGAGCTTCAAGATGTGATCGAGGGCTCCTGTGTTACCAGGTAGAGAGACCTGGAGCCAACCAACAAGCAAAAAGGCAGATGACCAAGTAGCAATAGGGACAGAGGAGAGGAACGGAAACGCAAAGGGCTTCCACACCGGGCAAGCGACTCTATTGAATAGAGACCGTGGGCTTCCAAGACTGCTGTTCGCTCAGCGCTCAGTGCTCAGCTAGGTGACTAAACTACAGGCAGCCCCTGGACCGGCAGGAAGACCAACCAGGGCAGTGTGGTGGAGCCCAGCAGTCTTCGGGGTGGGTGTCCGTGCCCCACGCCGCGGGAAGGCCTGTGCAGCAACACCCAGAAGCTGGGAGGCTCCGCCTGCCAGGGAAGGAAGGCGGCAACCAGCCTTTCCAGGCTCCTTAGTGGGAACCAGTTCGGCAGGTGTTCCCAGGCACGCTGCAGCGTGGGAAGCACGGAGAGGGCCGGAGGGAGGGCCGGAGGGAGGGCCGGTTCCCGTTTGCAGGGCTTTCTCTGCGGGGCTCACCTTGACCTACCTCCCCAGGAAGTGAGAGGGCCCCAGCCGGTGCCCAACCACTGGTCGTCCTGGCGCACAACAGGAATCCCCCGTGGCAGACCACCCTGTCGAGTGACACTGGGAGACTGTCACCTTCCTGCGTCCCCATCTCCAGAAGCGTGGACAGACGCCTCTGACAGGCGCCACGTCCTCCCGCGACCAGGCTGCCCGCTCGGCCCTACTGTGCACAGCACCTTGTGTGCAGGAGGAGGGGGCGTCCGTGCTTGGCAGCGAACCCGCCCAGAGACACACTCAGGAGCGTTCGGCGAACGCAGCGGGCTGGGATGCAGAGGGGCCGCCACACGTCGGGGCCCCGGGGCCGTGAAGCTCACCACAGGCGGCGCCAGAGAGCTCGGGCCCGAGTGGGGCGTGGCCCGAGGTGGGGCGGCCGCGCTACACCGCCAGCCCCGTGTGGTCGCCAGTTCTCCTTCCCCGTCTCCCAGTCTCCCTGGGAGCGCTACGAATCCGTCCCGGACCTTCTAGAAGGCCGTGCTGACCCTCAGAACGGGGACCTGTGAGCGAAGGGGACGGGCGGGCTCATCGCGGCCCATGGACTCCAGGGCCCCGGATCCCGCGAGCGGGGAGGCTTCCCCTCGGCTCCTTCCGCAGGGACGGTCTAGGCGCCCGGGTCGTAGGGGAAGGGGGGCCTGAGAGCCGCAGGCGCGGGAATATCACCGCGCCACGCCCCTGGCCCCCGCCGCCTCACGCCACTTCGGCTGCCCCACCCACCGGAAGGTCCCTCCCGGCCTCCTGCCCTACCATTCCGGCTAGCTTCACCAATAAGGAAGCTCAGTTCGAAAGGGCGTCCCGCCCCCCTTCTTGTGACGGACGCTTCTTCTGCTCAATGGAGTCCACCCCGTCGCGTTCGCGCTCCCACAGGCGGGGCTATAGTGCATTGGGGCTGTTTTGTGCTTGGGCCTGGAGCTGAGTGCGGCTGCGCTGCTCTCCCTTGCGCACCTAACGCTGCAGGGCCGCCTTTGGGTTGCGCGCTGGGACTTTCGAATTCTTGATTCACCGGAAGTTGCCTAGCACACCCAGGAGGCGGGTGACTCTTCCCCGCTGTTCCCCGAGCCTGGGCATCTTGCCCGCCAGTGATGCAGCCTCAGAAGCCTGAGGAAGCCGCGCCGGGTATCGCTCCTGTGCGGGCGTGGGGCGCTGGGCCAGTCCAGTCATCCATTGCCCAAGTTCCTCTCACCACTACCCCGGCCAAGACACAGCCCCCCGCCGCTGACCTTTAAAAGACTGGGCCTCCCTCTTCCCGTGGAAACCAGTAATCTTGTTCCCCATATATACAATTTCGTCCCTGGAAGAGTGTTGCGTCAACCTAACCACATGTGCAGCCTGCAACAGCTTCTGGGTGGGCTGGTGTTCGCGCAGCCTGATTCTCTGCAGAACCTTGCCAATTATTGCGTGCGCCAGGAATTCTCCCTCTTACTGCTATGTCATAGTCCACGCTGCGGTTCAAAGGGCATCCGTGCCCTTATTTCAAAGGATGTCACCCCTCATCCTTCAAGACCAGCAGCTGGTGGTTTAAATCCCTAGCAGCACTACCAGAGGATTCTCTTATCCCCAAAGCTCACTCGCTATAGTCCACCTGTGTAAGGTTTGCCATTCTGCCGGTGTAAGGTACTATCCTATTGTGTTGGATTTTGCATTTTCCTGCTCCACGCTGAGCATGCTCCCTCATCCTAAACTCATCCCCCACCTGGGCTTCTGAGTCAGGGAACCAACTGCCCGTGCCCTGAGGGTGCCTGTCACATGCTGTGGCTGGGGTACTTATCTTGGCATGAAAAACCAGCCTCTACCTCAGAGCAAAGCCTGTCCAAGGAAGGGACGTAACCTTTGTCCTTGGAAAGACCCACAGAGCACTCCTAGGCACATTTCCACCCTGCTAAGTTGTGTATCTACAAATAACAGGAGAGATCTGCTGCCCCAGGTGTCCCTGACTCAGTCAGGCTAGGTGGGGACCCATGGCAACCCCCTAGCAGCCACCAATCAGCATGAGACAGGGAAATACCTGGGATGCCAGATGACCCTCCCAGTAGTTTATGGTGGTCGATAATGTGTTGGGAAACTGTGTAGTTCAGCACCACGAACACCCCTCTTGGCTTAACCCAATCAGTTCAAACGAATCCCTCCTCTTGTAGTAATCAATCACCCCTACCCAACTTGTTCCCGCCAGTGAATGTGCTAATCATGTTTTAGAGTTGTTTGATTTTCCCGCGGTGTGTGATGATTTGCTAAGAGATGCTATGATGTATGTGAAGTCCCTGCCTTCCCCAAAGAGTATATAAAACTGCTGCAAACCCTGGGCTCAGGGCCTCTCAGCGTCACCAGTTGCTGTGTGCGTGCGGAGGTCCCAGCTACCTCGCAATAAACACCTCTTTGCTGCTTACATCCATCTTGGTCTCTGGTGGTCTTTTGGGGGTCCCGAATTTGAGCATAACAGGCACTGTCTTCCCTCATTCTGTCTCTTCTGAACAGCTCTGCTGTGTGAGGCCCATGAGAAGTCTCAGGTTTTTATGTGAACACACTTAATGAAACTAGTACTTGATGATTTCCGAGTGGTCTGTCTGTCCAGGATGTCCCCCATGCTGTAACACTATTCGATATTTCCTTCCGTTGTTTTCAGACCTGTGACTGATTCTGTGTTCCACTCTTTCACCATTTGGACTTCACCTCTGCCTTTCTGTGGGGCAAAAGAAGCTTTTGAGAAGACTCTCAGGGTTTTGCAAACACATCGTGGGGCATCCTGGTCTTTCTCCCCTGGCCTCGGGAGTGCCCTGGGCTCCAGGTGTGCAAGTTGCAGAGCAGCCTGAATCCTGAGTCATCTCCTGGAGCAGGGGCTTAGAGGAAAGCCATGGGTGGCTTCTGCCTGTGGCCAGAACAATGAAATGGCAGGGTCCGTGGTTTCCAGCAGCTGGCTTTAAGGACAATGGCTAACACAGGATCTGACTTCCTATCTTGTATAGGTCAGCCAGACAACTCTGTCCCACTCTGGCAAAACTGCAAGTGGCCTTCCCCCATGGATCATAGGTGCCAGACTCAAAGCAAATGCCCGGCCACTTGTGGATGAGCCTCTCACCTCAGCACAGTTGCAGGGAATTATTGCTCTGCATCTTCTGACGCCCCGTGGAACCTGCCTGCTCCTTTAGTATGACCTCCCAGATGCTTTTGGTCATTCTTGGGGGTTTTCTTCTCCGTGTGACCTTTCCCGTCGCCTTATGTACAGCCAGGAGAGACCCACATCCCTGGCTTCTCACAGTGAGGTGAGAAGGTGCTGGCCCTGGGCACTGCCTTGTTCCAGAAGACCCTGGGTGTCATCTGGGCTGGAGGAATGGACTTTTCCTGCTGGCCAAGACCAGGCAGCGTCGGTGGCAGCAAGCAGTTCCCTAGTGCCCTTCCTGGGGGCATGAAGCACTGTTACTTAGTCTCTTACTTCTGGGAGGCTCTTTCTCTTGCTGAGGTAGCATGACCCTCATGGTGGTCATGATGGCTATGAGGTCGATGGTGTGGGATGATTCCTCTAAGTGTACTAGACTATGCGTAGTAAAGAAAGGATGAGGAGCTGGGGTTGGGGCTCAGTGGTGGAGCGCTTGCCTAGCATGTGTGAAGCACTGGGTTCGATCCTCAGCACCACATATGAATAAATAAAATAAAGGTCCAAATAAAATAACACCAACTTAAAAAAAGAAAGAAAGAAAGAAAGAAAGAAAGGATGAGATTGGGTTCCTCTTTTTTTTTTTTTTTTTATATTGGAGATTGAACCCAGGGGCACTTTACCACTGAACTACATCCCCAGCCCTTTTTTTAAAATTTTCCTTATTTTGAGGCCAGGTCTCAGTAAAATGTTGAGGCTGTCCTTGAACTTGTGAGCCTCTTACCTCACCCTCCCCTGTTGCTGGGATTACAGGCATGTGCCAGTACCCCCAGCTTGGGTTCCTTAACTGTCAGCTCTAGTCACAGTAAGAGGACCAGGGGCCTCTCTGAACAGCCCTCAAAATCCTATTCCTAGGGGCTGGGATTGTGGCTCAGTGGTAGAGCTCTCGCCTAGCATGCGTGAGTCACTGGGTTGGATCATCAGCACTGCATAAAAATAAAAAAAAAATAAAGGTATTGTGTCCACCTACAAATATATATATGTGTGTGTGTGTGTGTGTGTGTGTGTGTGTGTGTGTGTATTTTTTAATCATTTTTTTCCTTTTTCTTGTAGGACTGACATCTCCAACAATCAAACCCAAAGGTTAAGTGTTTGGTGTTCAGAAGGCAACATTTTGAATTTCCAACCTCGCCACCTTTCTCCTGTGAAAATGTAGGCAGTGGGCTGGGGTTGTAGCTCAGTAGTAGAGTGCTTGCCTTGCATGTGTGAGGCACTGGGTTCCATCCTCAGCACCATGTAAAATAAATAAAATAAAGATATTTTGTCCATCTATAACAAAAAATATTATTTATAAAAGAGAATGTAGGCAGTGGTTGGTACAAGTCCCTGTGAGTCTCCCTTGCCAATGGAAGTGGCTTGATTTCCTGAGTTGAGGGACTGGCATCCTTTTTCTGCATAAGGTCTGAGATAACTTTTCCTGGGCAGAAGCCTTGCAAGGGCATACTTTTGAGACCTTCTAAAACTATTCCAAGTTGCCATCAGATAAACAACTAGAAAGATTGCTGGTTCAAAGCCAGCCTCAGCAGTTTAGCGATGTGCTAAGCAACTCTGTGAGACCATATCTCTAAATAAAATGCAAGAAAGGGCTGGGGATGTGGCTCAGTGGTCAAGTGCCCCTGGGTTCAATCCTCAGTAGGAAAAAAAAAAAAGAAAAGAAAGAAAGAAAAGAAAACAAACCAAAGGTAGACTCATTGCTGGCCTGGGGATCATGGATCTTGGCTTTTGGTGACCTAGTATGAGGTTGAGTGAGTTGAGGAGAAAATCCAAAACCACTGGAATAACAAAAATTTGAATATGTTTATCACATCTGATATGTAACCCCCACCCCTCAAAGTTTCTTTTCTTTTTTAGTTGTAGATTGTCACAATACCTTTATTTTATTTATTTGGTTTTATGTGGTGCTCAGGATCAAACCCAGTGCATCATACAAGCTAGGCGAGCGAGCACTCTACCACTGAGCTACATGCACAGCCTCCTCACAGTTTCATTACAAGGTCCAGAAGGTGCTGTTGTCTTCCATGGGTTGAGAAAGGCATTTATGGAAGAGTGCCGGTATTTTTCAAAATATCCATGGTGGTCTCCTCTATAGTCCTTATGTGAGTGCTCATGGAAGCACTGAGATGGACTCCCTGATTCTCTTGGAGATGATGGAATCTTTACCTAGAAGAAACAATGTGGCAGTTCTAACCTGTCCAAGACACAGTGGCCACCTCTACTGTAAAGAGAGACAGAGAAGACAACAAAATGCCTTGGCCCACAGAGTGTTTGGGAATGGCTGATTGATCACAATCTCTTTAGGGAAAAAAGGAAGGGTAGTCTACTACAGCATTGTTTCATGTATATAACCAGAAATGTTCTAAGTCAGGAGTCAAACACCTGATTTGCAGTGTTCTTGTAGAGGCACAGTCTCTCATCTAGTTTGAATTCCTGAATTAGGGGATCCAGAGCTCTATGAAGGAAGGGACTAGGTTCCATGGGAAGGACCATGCACCACTGTTAACCCCACAAATCTTTCCAAGCCTTCTGTAGGGTCCTGTAGCCACTTAGTAAAATGTCATGTCATCCAGGATAACAGATGTGTTCAAGCCAGGAGGTTGAGTCTCACCGAAGGCAGAGCCAGAGAAATTGGCCCTGAGTGGGGCATGGCCCAAGGTGCTCCTCTGCCCTCCTTTCAGGATCCAAATCTCCCTGGGGAGCCCAAAGTATCCTCTGGCAGGTTAGAGTGGGCGGGGCGGGCCTAATGGTGCTTATAGGATCTTTAGGGCTATGGTTTTCCGTGGACATTTCTCCCATGCCTCTTTTCCGCAGGAAAGCATTGACCTCCAAGTATACGGGAACCTGGGACGTGATTTCACAACAAGGCCTGTGGGAGACTACGCGGTTAGGGAAGGTGGTTTCAGGGGGTGGGTCTCCTGCTCCACCCTCCCTGTTGACAAAAGAAAGTAGGTTGAGGTTCCAATGTTGTGTTTCCTTGATGGGCCACCGAGCCTGGAGTGAGACCTGCAAGGAAAGTATACCTGTGTGGTTTCCGCCAGTCTTAATCAGGAATACTTCTTTCAATTCTTGTTATATATGTTTATTATAGATACAGTAAAGCTTATGTGAAGAGTAGACACCCAAAATGGCCAGCCGGAAGCCGGTTTCTCGCGCGCCGATGTGTCCAAACCCCATTCGTCAGCAGGCCGCCCGCGATTCCGGTGCCCAGTCACCTATCAGGTCTGCGCATGTGCTGAGCTATTCATGCACGCAGGCGCAGAGTGCCGCTGTATCTATGGTCCCAACGTCTGATAGAGCGTCCACCCGCCCTCTTTGGGACTCTGTGGTTTTTGAGCGTGAAGACCGGCCGCCTATATAAGGCATGCGCAGGCGTGGGAGCGCCTCTTTTCCTTCGGCGCGGTGAGTACGTTGGACTGTGTGTTCATTTGGTGTCCTTGCCTTTTCTCTGCTGAGGTTTGAGGCCTGTCCTTACATTCTGTTCTCACTTTGCTTATTTTCTTACAGTCACCGACGATCCTGGTGTCGCCATGGGCCGCCGCCCCGCCCGGTGGTAAGTTCCAAATCCCTGCAGTTTCGCTGTTGGAAAATTGCCTTTGGCCCCCTCAGACAACTGCTGGGTGGAGCCTCCTGTACGGGTTTCCTTCACCATGTTTCCCTAGTGCTTTTCCTACTGGTTTTTATTCATTTATACCGTTTATTCTTTTTCAAAAGTTTATCCTTACTCTGGCGCTGCCCCGGTTTTGTTGGGCGGCGGATTGACTCAGGAGTGTCAATGCAGTGCCAGTGTTGAGCTTGTAACAACATCCACCCTCTTCTAACCGTCTCTCCTGCAGTCTCGCCACACTTTATTGTCTCAGTCGCCTCTTGCGTCCTTTGTGCCCATAAGTAAGTCTAGTCTTACTTATGGGCTTTCGACCATGTGGTCTTATCGGACACCAAACGCAGATAAGAAATAGCTGGCCTAGCCGCCTCATGTACCCTGCAGGGGGCGCCGGGTGCCTCTCACGTGGCTTGGAGGCGGATTTCATGTCACGTTCCCGGAAGTCTTGTCTTGGGTACCTCAACCGTTCTAACGTTGTGAATTTGTAGTGTTTAGAACAGTCGAGCAAAGATTATTATTTTTTTAACGGTCTTAAAAGTAGAACCCAAGGCCTCATACATTCCAGGCAGTCGATCTGCCACTGAGCTAAATTCATGACCCTCAAAGATGATTCTTTTGAAGTCTGGAATTATTTATACTGGCTTTAAAAGGAGTTTAAAATTAGGTGTAATCAAGACATTGTGGCTTTGGTTAACTTGCTATATTGTTGATGCTAGCTTCAAACTTGGGATATTGAGCGAGCATTTAAATAGCTTGTTGGGTTCACTTTTGACCCCACAACACGAAATTTTTTTCCCCCTTCTGCAGTTACCGGTACTGTAAAAACAAGCCGTACCCAAAGTCTCGTTTCTGCCGGGGTGTCCCTGGTAAGTACTAAGACACTCACAAACTGCTTTGGTCATGCTAATTCAGCAGTCCCTAGCACTCTACCCTCCCTCCCCCAACACTTATCAAAGTTTTTTTTTCCACCCCCAGATGCCAAAATCCGCATATTTGACCTTGGGCGTAAAAAGGCAAAAGTGGATGAGTTCCCGCTCTGTGGCCACATGGTATCTGATGAATATGAGCAGTTATCCTCTGAAGGTGAGGCAAGATTCTTTGTTTATTATCCCTAGTTCTTTCTGTGTTCTCTGTCTGACCCAGAATTGTACTGCACTGGCTATAGTAAGTGCTTTTGCAACATATTGTTTTAACTCTGTTGCCTTCCTTTGTTCTCATAGCCTTGGAGGCTGCTCGTATTTGTGCCAACAAGTACATGGTAAAAAGTTGTGGCAAAGATGGCTTTCATATCCGAGTGCGGCTCCACCCTTTCCATGTTATCCGTATCAACAAGATGTTGTCCTGTGCTGGGGCTGACAGGTGAGTTGGCTTTGAACCTTTTCCTTTAACTTGGGCCTCTTCTGGGCTTGGTTTTTCATGTCAGGGAATAAAGGTGATTTCACATGTTGAATCACCTGTGGTGAGGAAAAAAAAAACAGGAGAAAGGCTTGGCAATCAAATTGGGGGTACCACCTCATGGGGTGTCTCACTGTTTTTTTGTTTTTGTTTTAATTAATTACACATGATAGTACAATGATCTTGACATATCATACATTTGAATCAGATGGGGTAAATTCTCATTTTTCTGAGTGTACAGGTTGCAGAATCGCATTGGTCATGCAGTCATACATATATATATATATATATATATATATATATATACAGCAATAATGTCTATTCTGCGGTTCCTTCCTTTCCCCCTCTCACTGGTTCTTTTTGAGTCATCTTCTGCAGCTAATTAAGCCGACTGGGTTCCTTTACTTGTGGTGGCCCAGTGTGCAATGGCTGCGAACAGCAATCTCCTTGGTAGTGTATGCAGCCTGTTGCTTATATGGGTTGCCCTAAGGGACCTTGGAGACAACACTTTGAGTAGATGTTCATATTTCTGATCTCATGATGTCCCCTATCTAGGCTCCAAACAGGTATGCGGGGTGCCTTTGGGAAACCCCAGGGAACAGTGGCCAGAGTTCACATTGGCCAAGTCATCATGTCCATCCGCACCAAGCTGCAGAACAAGGAACATGTGATTGAGGCCCTACGCAGGGCCAAGTTCAAGTTCCCTGGCCGCCAGAAGGTAAAATAGTGGTGCAGCTCCCTTCCTCCTACCTCTTTCCTTGCCCCAGTCCTCCTGACTCACTTTCCATCTCTAGATCCACATCTCAAAGAAGTGGGGCTTTACCAAATTTAATGCTGATGAATTTGAAGACATGGTGGCTGAGAAGCGGCTTATTCCTGATGGCTGTGGGGTCAAATATATCCCCAATCGTGGTCCCTTGGACAAGTGGCGGGCCCTGCATTCATGAGGGCTTCCACTGTGCTGTCCCCTTCTTAATCACACACAACACCAATAAATCCTGTATTGTATCCATTTATGTGTTTATTTCTTAAATCTAAGGGCCATGAAACCATTACCATATTAGCAGTATAGAACTGTACTGATAAGCTTTATAAATTGCCTGTTTGGGATCTCACCCTAGGGAGTATGTGGAAAAGCATTAAAACTGGGGTGGGTGGTAATGGAAGGGTAGCAGCTAGGTCCCTTTTTGTAAGCCTAGTGGCTACCACTTGAGCCACATCCCCAACCCATTTAAAAGTATTTTTTCAAGAGACAGGGTCTCTTGTTTGGTACCTAGCTAAGTTGCTAAGACTGACTTTGAACTGTGATGTTCCAAAGCAGGATCATTTGAAGCCAGTCAGGCCCAATCTCAAAGTGGGCATATTATCCTACCCATCTCATTTAACTAGACCAGGTGTTTGAGTCTTTGGAGTGCGATCCCATTCCTAATGGCAGTTTCCTATCAGTCTCCTGGCTCACTGTCCTAGGCTGCTTTCCCATATCCCCTGCCCACCATACAAGCCAGTCTACACCCATGGGCCTTGGCCAAAACAATGACCTTGGACAGAACACCTGGTATCCCTTGGCCTGGGCAACCTGGTGCCTTGGCCAGGACTCTCAAAGGAACTTTAGTGTTCTGAGGAATACCTTAAGTGAGCTACTCCAGATGGGTCAGAACCCTATCATAATGGGTCTACAGGTCCCATTTTGGAAGCGTCTTACCTTCCAGCAGCTACCTTTTAGGTACCTAGCTCTCCCAGGCTCCAGGCTGTGACCCCTTTGAGGCCTTTCTACTTTTGTAATCTTAGAATGTTCCAAAACTTTTCCAATAAATTCCCTTTTAATTTTGACCCCAGGGAGATTGCTCTAAACCATGATTGTAGTTTACATAAACATATTACCCTGTAACTGTCCCAATGGATGGGGAAGGATGAGTTCCATGATACTAACATCCTGGACAGAGTCTCTGTTCTGTGTATCCTTTTCTGTAGCCCATTTTTCTGGGCCTGTGTTCATACAGATAGCTTTCCAGTAATATGATAGTTGTGGTTCAGATAATGTATGCTCCTGTGGCCTTGGTAAACCAGTGCCTCTCCCTATGTATAAACCCAAGTGTCAGTGTGGACTGAGAGCACCTATGGGTGGTGAAAGCAGGACTGCACAGAGTTACAGAGAGGCCTGACCACAGACATTGGGGCTGTTTAGTTTTAAACATTTATTTTTTTTAGTTACAAGTGAACATATACCTTTTATTTTTCTATGTGGTGCTGAGGATCAAACCTTGTGCCTCATGCATGTTAGGCAAGCACTCTTTCCTCTGAGTCACAACCCCAGCCTGACCCTGGGGCTTTTGCAAGTTAGTCACACACAGGGTTGCAATGAGCTTATTTGTTTCCCAATTACTATTTTTTCCGTGGTGGTGGTGTATCACCTTATCTCCATATATTTTTTTTAATATCCATTTGTATATCTACTGGGTTCTCAATGGTTTCCTGTTGACATCTGCTACCCACATGTAATACCTATCCAATCTGGCTTTTTTGTCATACAGTAGAATTTTTTGATCTGTTGTGAGTCCCCTTTCTGAGCTCTGTGAGGTCTGGCAGAGAGAAGATGTAGAGATGCTCACCTGAGCTCATCTCTCCAGCCCTGACACCTGCTTTTGTTTTCACTCCTGACACTACCTGAAGGGGAGCACCATGGGTCCAGCCTCAGGTCCTGGATGCCCCTTCTAATACCAAGAAAAAAAGCCAAACCAAGCAAAAGGGTCACTTCAGCCCCAGGGCAGAACAGACTGGATGGATGAGACCAAGAATCAAGTCCTAAAGGCAACATGGACATCACACCCGTGGGCCACCAGGTCCAGCTGAGAGGGCAGGAGTGACAAAAGTAGTGACAGCAGGAGCAGAGTGGGCAGGCTGAGGGGCTGGATACTTCGAGCAGTCTGATTGAGCTCCACCTCCACAGGGTAGTGGTCACTGATGCTGAGGGCCTGGGGAGGGGCAGTGAGAAGAAGTGTCAGTACCTGGAGTTAAGGGGTTTCACTCTGACCCCTGGACCCACCCCTCTTCCTGCCCTTTTTCCTTACACCAGCCCCACCTCACTACCTCTTCCTCAGTGAGCTGGAAGCTCTTGGGGAAGTTGAAGGCAGCTGCAGCCTGCAGCAGGCTCTGGCAGCCCTCCCCATGCAGCACAATGCGGTCGTAGGTGCAGTGGGTGCTGGCCCTCACTGTGGTGTCCTCCCCATCAGGAATCACCCAGTGGAAGCCTGCTTCAGTCCGCAGTAGAAGCTGGCTTAGGCGTTTTTTGGGCAGTGAAGTGCAATCAGCATTGAAGTCCCCAAGTAGGATCACCTCCTGAAGGTGAGAGGAGTGGCTGGGCCCGACTGATGGGCCATCCATCCCCTTCCCTCCCATTTGAGCTACCCAACCCTACCTTGCTTTGCCAGCGCTGTGAGACATCCAGAAACACATTGTATAGGGCATTCAGCTCCTTTTCTACATCCTTAGGAGTGGTGTGCAGTGGGACCAGCACCAGGCTGGGAAGGACTGTAAAACCCAGGAAGCCAGGGCTGCCGTCCACCCCCAGCCCTTCTCCCCTAGTTTCCTCCACATTACAAAGCCCCCAGTTGGACTGTCCAGACTCTCCCCACCATTCTTTCCCTCCTACTTTTGCTAGGCAAAGTGAACTGGGCCACAAAGGGCTCCCGGGCAAATAGGTCATCCTCATCTTCATACTGGTAGGAATTCAGGACCTGTGTCTTGTCGGACCTGGGAAAACCAAAGAAGAGGAAGCAGTTGCCATAAGTTACTGATTTTGGTTTGCATGTGCCAACAGCATGGCTCTCAGGAAAAGATACCCCCACTTTCCTGGCTATTCTTGGTTTGTGTAGGCACAGCCTTTTTTTCAAGAACATTCCATTTTGTTTGGTGCTGAGGCTCAAATCCAGAGCCTTGCAGCTCCTAGGCATGTACCCTACACTGAGGTACCCTGGCCCATTAGAACTGTTTTATTTATATTTGAGATGGGGTCTTACTGTGTTGTCTAGGCTGGGCTTGAGCTCCTGGGCTCAAGTGATCTTCCCACGTCAGCCTCCCAAGCAGCCAAGACTATAGACATTTGTTACCATGCCCAGATAGACTTCTTTTTATTAAGATCTATTTTGTAAAAAGATGTAACTCAGGCTGGGGCTGTAGCTCAGTGGTAGAGCACCCGCCTCACATGTGTGAGGCACTGGGTTTAATCCTCAGCACCACATAAAAATAAATAAAGATACTGTGTCCAACTACAATTAAAAAAATATTTTATATATATATATATATATATATATATATATATATATATATATATATATATATATTAAAAGAAAAGATATAACTCACACACCATAAAATTCATCTATTTTAAGTGTACAATTCCATGGTTCTTAGTACATTGATTAGGTTGTGCAACTACCACTACAATCAATTTCAGAACATTCTCATATCCTCCAAAAGAAAACTTATCCTGTACCCAGTAACTGTTACTCTTCATTCCCCCTCCCACCATCCCTAGCAGCCATTAACTTATTCTATCTTGTAGATTTGCTTATTCTGCACATTTCATGAAAGTGGAATCAAGTAATATGTGACCCTTTGCATCTGGCTGCTTTCCTCTAACAATAATTTCAAGGTTTATTCACACTGTAGCATCTATCAGTAATTCATTATTTTTATTGCCGAATAATATTCCACTGTATTGGTATGCCACATTTTGTCTACCATTCACCAGTTCATGAACATTTTTTTGTACCAGGGATTGAACCCTGGTACAGGGGTGCTTAACCACTGAGCCACACCCCTAGCCCTTTTTAATATTTTATTTACAGACAGGGAGTTGCTGAGATTGCAGGCATTCACCACCTTGCTCAGCCACTTTGAGCTATTATGAGTGATAAACATTCATGTGGGGACATGTTTTCATTTCTCAGGTAGGTAGACACTAAGAAGCTATAGAATTATTTTGGAGCAAATCCCAGATACCATGTAATTTCACCTATATAGAAAAACAGATTTCCTTCTCTGGCAGTCCACCTTGCCTACTCTTTTTGGTACTGGGGATTAAGGGGCAGTTTACCACTAAGCCACATCCCCAGCCCTTTTGATTTTTTATTTTGAGACAGGGTCTTGATAAGTTGCTGAGGCTGGCCTCAAACTTAGAATCCTCCAACTTCAACTTCCTGAGTCACTGGAATTACAGGCGTGTACCACAGTGCTTGACTTGCCTACTCTCTTGATCCTAACACCGAGAGCATGCCCCACCCTACTCCCTGCCCCAATCCTGTCCTCTCAGGAATTCAGGGCTGTTTCTAGAAATCAAGATCCACCCAAGACCTACAATCAGCACCCACTGATCCTCTTCCCAGAAGCCACAACCACTGCTTGCCACTCCGAGAGGAGCAACCAGACATGCCTTGAGTCCCAGGAGCTTCCACAGGGGAGAAAAAGAGGGAAGCTCCATTTGTGCATGGAGAGGGAGTCCTCCTGTTATATGGACATGCTGGCTGGGGTGGAAGAAGCAAAGATCCCAGAGTAAAACCATTAAGAAAAAGAAGTGAGAAGGCAAGGGAGGGTCTTGTGGCCCTTAGAGAGCCATCTCACAACAGGGTTAAAGGCCAGCCCTGTGTTTATCAACCCTTGTTCTTACCGGTAGATGTACACATACTTCTCCTTGTATGTGCTGCGCCCCAATCTGGAGCTGTACAGGGAGCTATAGTGTCTGGAGCCATCAAATCTGCTGGGAAATGGGGAACCTAGGGTCAGAGTCCCTGAGGTTCTATGTGAGCCCTGGATTAGACCCACCAAGCCCTCCTCACCGCTTGAGTTCTTGAAGCAGGAGGGAGATGGTCTTATTAGAAGAATCCACCACCTCCTGTAGCACCATGATGTCACAGCGAGCCACAATCTGCAAGATACCAAGAACGCCAGCCCTACTCAAAACCAGCCACCCCAGAAGGGGGTGTACCTGGGGAACTATGGCTAAGAGTGTCATGGCTCACTAGCTGCAGCCCACAGAGAGCAATGGGACTAGAAAGGACCTGGGAAAATACTGGCATCCACACTCATACCTTATCCATTTTACAGAGCAGGAGACTGAGGCTAATGATAGGTAAGGAACATTCTCTGCATCTGGGCATTCACATCTCTAGATGTCGCCTGTTCTCTGGCATTCATTCATTCATGCATTCATTCTGGGGATTAAACCCAGGGGCACTGTACCACTGAGCTTCATCCCCAGCCCGCCTGCTTGTTTGCTTGCTTCCTTCCTTCCCAGGATTGAACCCAGGGGTACTTAACCACTGAGCCACATTCCAGCCCTTTTTTTAATTTTATTTTTTAAATTTTGAGATAGGATATCACTAAGTTGCTTAGGGTCTTGCTAAATTGCTGAGGCTGGCTTTGAACTTGTGATCTTCCTACCTCAGCTTCCTGAACCACCCAGCTTTATTTTTTATTTTAAGACAAGATCTCCCTAGATGCTGAGGGTCTAAGTTGGTGAGGCTGTCCTTGAACTTGTGATCCTTCTGCCTCAGTCTCCCCAGTTGCTGGAATTATAGGTATAGGCCACCATGCCTGGCACTTCTTCTCTGGAACATGTCTCTGGTCAGTCAGGGCTGGGGGTTTGGGGTCATGGTCCTTATGGGGCCTTACTTACCCGGACTAAGGTGTCCTTCACTTGCTCCGTGACCACCTTGGCCAGTGTCAGCCGCTGGGTGTTGAAGGCACAGATGCGAAAGGCCTCAGCACCACCAGCCAGGAGGATGAGCAGGAATGCAGCTAGACTGTGCATAACTGCATGCAGCAAAGGCGTTTCTCCAGAGGAATCTAAACTGCTCAGTGTGCTCCCAGTTGGACTTGCTCAAGCGGCAGTCACCCTGCAGGTTTTCTACATCTCTCCCTGGGGATACCTGCCAATGTCTTCACATATGCCTTGACCATATAAGATACATGTAGCAGAAAATTTACTATCTTACCTTTTAAGTATACAGTCCAGTAGCATTGAGCACATTCACACAGTTGTGCAACTGTTACCACTGTCCATCCCCAGAACTTTCTTCATCATCCCAATCTGAAACTGTATGCCCATTAAGTCCTGTTTGAGCCCAGGAATTTTGGGCTAGCCTGGGAAACAGTAAAACCCTGTTTCTTAAGAAATGAAAACAAAAATCCCCCAAAGCACAACTTCCACCTTTATCCATAACCGCTGGTACCCACCATTCTACTATCTGTCTCTAATGCATTTGACTACTGAAGTGGAAAAACAGGATTTGTTCTTTTGTGATTATTATTTCATTGAGCATAATGTCCTCATGGTTCATTCATGTTGTATAGAATGTGTCAAAATTTCCTTCCTTTTTAAGGCTGAATAATATTCCATTTTTAGTATAGGTACATTTTATTTATCTATTACCCATCAAAAGACACTGTTTGGCCAATATGAATAATGCTGCTGTACAAATAGCTTCATTTTGTGTTTTCAGTGATTTCCTGGTATGTACCCAGAAGTGGAATTGCTAGATCACATGGTAGTGCTATATTTAATTTTTTTGAGGAACCACATTCTGTTAGCTGCTGTACCATTTTACATTCCCACTAGCAGTTCACAAGAATTTGACTTCATTATTTTAAACTGCTGCATAGCAGTTTAAACCTTCCAGGTTTCCTGACCAGGGGAGATGCTGCTATTCCCCAACTCAGGAATGTCCAGCTTTTCTCCTCCATTAGCAACTGAGAATGCTTTCATGCATCTCTTTCTTCCCACTTGTGAGATGCTGCCCTTTTGTTGTATGTATGGTACTAGGGATTAAACTCAAGGGCCCTCTATCACTGAACTACAACTCTAGCCCTTTTATTTTTTATTTTGAAGCAGATTCTCACTAAATGGCCCAGGCTGGCCTGGAACTTGCCATCATCTTTGAGTAGTTGGGATTACAGGAGTGCACCTATTGTGAGATGTTATCTTTTTTTAAAACATTTTTTAAAAATATTTTTTAGTTGTAGTTGGACACAATACCTTTATTTTATTTATTATGTGGTGCTGAGGGACGAACCCAGGGCCCCACACATGCTAGGTGAACACTCTACCACTGAGCCACAACCTCAACCCCTTTATATATATAGTTGTTTTGTTGTTGATGGACCATTTTATTTATTTATTTTATGTGGTGCTGAGAATGGAACCTAGTGCCTCACAGGTGCTAGGCAAGTGCTCTACCACTGAGCCACAATCCCAGCCCATGAGATGTTATATTTAAGATAAAATCCCAGCAGTGAAATTGTGGGTTCAAGAGGATAAGCATTTAAAATTTTCAGAGACATGGCCACATCATCTCTAGTGCAATGTATGATGGGGCCTCTTCCTGCAACCCTGCCACCACTGGCAAGCCTTTCTTGTTCATTTTGCCTCCTGAAGTCCTTCTTTTTCTGAGCATCTCTCCATTTATCTTTGTCTCAGGCTTATCTCAACCTTGCCCTGTCTTTTGGGCTCAGTTTGTCACTCTACTCCGTCCATGTTGCTCCCCTTACCAGTCATTGTGATCCCTGCTTCTGTCTGTCTACTTTTTTCAGTCACACCCTCACTCTCCCCTCTAGTTCATTTTCTGCCTCTCTTAGGTTCTACCTGTCTGTCTTCCTTGTTCTCTCTTCTCTGTTCTGCTCCTCTCTGTGTCTGTGCCACAGTATCTCCCTCCTGACTGGCCTTGATGCCTGTTTCTCTCTGACCACCTGCTCTGTCACTCATGGCCTCCTCCCTTGGTTACTATTTTTGGATATATGTGGGCATCTGGGCAGCCCTGGGCTAGCACTGTCATGATTGGAGGCTCTGGAGCCAGGATCTCCCATCGTGGATATGGGCAGAAGGATCAGAAAGAGCGAGTGTTCCTGGCCTCAGCTAAAAGCCCAGCCCAGGCTTCCAACACTAGCCTTGGTTCCAGCCCTAAGGTTATCTTCCTCTCTCAACCCCTCCCTAGGCAAGAAACAACTTTCATCCTCTTTCCCTCCTCCCACAGTACCTGCTCACGCCTGCTTGTCTCCACGCCTGCCTCAGACTTAAACGGATCACGACACCTCACGAGATCGAGATCGAAGCGCCTGCCTGGGTAGGGACCAGAGCGGGGAGAAAAAGAGGAAACTCTTCCTGACCCACCCAGCAGGGCCACCCAACTCCTCCTGATAGATGAGTAAGCCCGCTCCAGCTCCGCCCCACAGCCGGCTCCGAGGGCGGGCACTGGCCTGGGAACTGCCAACTGCCGTCCCACGATCCCTCATAGGCCCCACCCTCCCTTACCCGGCTGTGGGACTTGAGAGCCTGTGAATCACCAGAGTGTGGCTTCCACAAGTGAGCAGCCGTAGCCGCTCGAGGAGCAGTTAAGGGCCAGGGGCGGCAGCGCGCGCCTGTAATCCCAGAGACTCAGGAGGATCACATGTTCGAGGCCAGTTTGAGCAATTTGGCGGAGATCATGTCTCAAAATGAAAAGAGCTGCGGATGTAGCTCAGTGGTAGAGTACCGTGGACTCAATCCTCTGTAAGGCAAAAATTCCAGCTGCTCACGGCCTCCTCTCTTGATTACTATTCTGGGATATATGTGGGTATTTGGGCAGCCCTGGGCTAGCACTGGAATGTTTGGAGGCTCTGGAGGCAGGACCTTCCACCATGGCTATGGGCAAGAAGGACCAGAAAAATAAATAAATTGAATTTAAATAAATAAATTAATTGATTAATAAAAACACTCTTTTAACAGGGATGGGGTTTTCTTTTGGTGTGACAAATGAGTTTTGAAGCTAGAGGTAGTGATGTATAGTGTTGTGAATGTACTAAAGGGTATAAAATATCACACCATACATATATGAAACATGATATTTTATCATATATTTTACCATATATTATATAGTACATGTGTATCACATATTATATTCTATATATAGATGTATACATATATAGTACAATGGCATACTACTGTAATTATATAAAACTGTTTGCAACCGGGCGCGGTGGCACACGCTTGTAATATCAGTGACTCAGGAGGATGAGGCAGGAGGATAGCGAGCTCAAAGCCAGCCTCAGCAACTTAGAGAGGCTCTGAACAACAGAGACCCTGTCTCTAATTATTTTTTTTAATATTTATTTATTTATTAGTTATCAGCGGACACAACATCTTTGTTGGTATGTGGTGCTGGAGAATTGAACCCGGGCCGCACGCATGCCAGGCGAGCGCGCTACCGCTTGAGCCACATCCCCAGCCCTCTAATCATTTATATATACAAAAATATAGGTTTTTTTGTTTTTTATATACAGATATAGATATAGTATTTTATTCAGGGACAGGGTCTCATTGAGTTGTTTAGCGCCTCACTTTTGCTGAGACTGGCTTTAAACTCACGATCTTCCTGTCTCAGCCTCCTGAGCTGCTAGGATTACAGGCGTGAGCCACGGCGCCCGGCTCTAATAAAATATTTTAAAAAGGGCTGGGGAGGTTGTTCAGTGGTTAAGCACCCCTGGGTTCAATCCCCAGTAGTAAAACAAAAACAAACAAACAAAAAACTGTATGTTTGTAATTGTCTAAAATCACATAATGCAATGTACAATATAAAATGTAGACATTATATGTTATATATAAGGCATTGTATGTTAATATAAGATCATCTGAAATTCAACCAAATGGCTAATTTTGTTATGTGAATTTTATTTTTCTTTGGTACTAGGGATCGAACCCAGGGACGCTTACCCACTAAGTCACATCCCCAGCCCTTTTTATTTTTAATTTTGAGACACAGTCTCACTAAGTCGCTTAGGTCCTCACTAAATTGGTTCTCCAACTTGCGATCCTCCAGTCTCGCTGAAATTACAGGCTTGTGCCACTGTTGTGTGAATTTTACCTCCAAAAAAAAAAAAAAAAAAGGAAAAACAATGAAGTTAAAGGGCTCCGCCAGCGGAAACCTTGAGTGGCTTCAGTTAGTATGGATACGCAGCCCAAGTCTTCTACGGAGACCGGAATTAAGCGGAAAGGAAATGCAGGAACTAAAGGTATCAAATCAGGACCCCCGCAAGACGGGGCTGGGCTGACGTGGATCCGCCCCCATTGCCGTCAAGCGGTCTGGGAGAGTTTTGCGACAGCCGGCCGGTAGCTGGGCTCTCTCTCCGACTCGCTTTCCGGCGGATGCACGGTGCCGCTGGCTGCCGCCTCCGGCTGCCGCCGCCAGCCTTCTGGGCGCGTCTCTCTCCTGCGATCCTGGCCTCTGGCCCCGGCGACGTAGCCGGGCCAGGCGAGGTTCTGGCCTGACCCGCCAGGTGACCTTCATTCAGTCCCCTGTCGCGCCAAGCCTTGCCCCCATCAGTGCGTGGGCCTGTCTCAACCTCTCCAGCGGTTTGAGAACACCGACCTGCATTGGCCCCATATTCTGCCCAGTGGCAGGGGGAGTGTCGGGCCGCCAGGCCCAGGGGCGGGGCCGGAGGAGATGCCCCTGCAAGTGAAGTGGCCATTCCCTGCGGTGCCGCCGCTTACCTGGACACTAGCCAGCAGCGTCGTCATGGGCCTGGTGGGCACCTACAGCTGCTTCTGGACCAGTGAGTGGGCCCGAGGCCAAGGCAGGATCTGTCACGTATTCCCACGCCTGGCCAGAGTTGGGGCTTGGGGTTGGGGACTCTGGCAGGGCCTAGCCTGGTAGAGGTAAGCCTCAAGCCAGTGGGGAGGAGGCTAAGACCGAGACCCACCCCCCTTTCCCTCCAGAGTACATGAATCACCTCACCGTCCACAACAAGGAGGTGCTGTACGAGCTCATCGAGAACCGAGGCCCTGCCACTCCCCTCATCACCGTCTCCAATCACCAGTCCTGCATGGATGATCCTCATCTCTGGGGTACCCAGGCCTGTGTGCTGGGCACAGGAAGGCAGGGAAAAAGCTAGACCTGGTCAAACAAAAACAAACAAATTCACTTCTCACTGGGCTCTTTGCATATCCCTGGCACTCTTTATTACTGAGATGCCCTGTCTCAATGGAAATTTGATTGTGGCCCCTTCAGGGAATGTGGTTTGAGGGCCTTAAATTTAGAAGGGGTGAGGAAGTGACCACGTGGCAAGGTCTGACAGTTTTTTTTACTCTGTTGTCACACTTATAGAACCGTCTGTCCTCTAAACTGTTAAAGGTCCCACAGAGTCTTGGGAAGAAATTGGTAGACACCATTGGGTATCCTGTCAAGGAAGCTCTGGGCTGGGGGATATAAGATCTGCAACCTGGTTCTAGCTTTGCCCCTGGCTGGGTTTTGTACTTTTCAACCAGCCCCACTTGAGAGTCCAGTTGCTCCACCTAGAAGTTCATGCTCTGTTGACTGATACTTGCCTCCAATCACCAGATGTTTGGGTGGAGGAGTGCCCAGGGTCTCCACTGTTGAATGGAGGAGTTACACTATCCTAAGATGTAATGGGGAGCCACCTGGTCACATTGGAGCCTTTCAAAGTTCACTCTGGCTGCCATGTAACAATGGCCTGTAAGATGGCACAGATGGATCCAGGGAGGCAACAAGCAAGCCTTGAAGCTGTGCAGTAGCTGGACTAGAGTAGTCACAGTGACAGTAAAGGGAGATGTTTAGAAGGATGGATGTTGTCAAAATGTTTCAGTAAGCAGATCAGACTCAGTGATGGGTAAGATATGGAGGTTGGGGAGCAGGAAGAGCCAAGGAGAACTTGAGGGTTCAGCCCAAGACTCTGGAAGATGACACTTTGGCCTGTAGAGAAATACTAGTGCTGCTGCCCTTGTCTGTCATTCCCTGCAAAAGAGTGACAGAAAAGGACACTCCCTGAGAACGAGGTGAATTGGGGTGCAAAATCTTTTCTCTCCTTCTCTAGGGATCCTGAAACTCCGCCACATCTGGAATCTGAAGTTGATGCGTTGGTGAGGAAGAATGGGCCCCTCGCAGTGGGCCTGCAAGCCCCACCTGTCTCTTTCCCTCCTCCTACTCTGCCCAGGAGGTGGCGTCCAGCAGTCCAGGCAGGGCATGGGGTGGAGCCCTGCAGGCCCTTCTCCTGGGCCTCCATTCTGCATGCCAATGATGGCAGGCATTGTGCTGGACATGGGACAGGGAGTAAGGAGCTTGGGAAGCAGAGATGACTCAGTCCATCTTTGCTTCAGGACTCCTGCGGCTGCAGATATCTGCTTCACCAAGGAGCTACACTCCCACTTCTTCAGCTTGGGCAAATGTGTGCCTGTGTGCCGAGGTGAGCTTCTCCTTCTGGGGCTATCCAAGTCTTCCTTGGGACAGGGAGGCAGGTGGCTAGTGCCTTTGTCTTGGAAGGATCCCTGTGAAACAGGCAACTGAAAAGTCAGGGAAGGGGCTGGGGATGTGGCTTAAGTGGTAGCACGCTTACCTAGCATGCTTGAGGCACTGGGTTTGATTCTCAGCACCACATAAAAATAAAATAAAGATATTGTGTCCACCTAAAACAAACAAACAAACAAAAAAGTAAGGGAAGCCATTGAGTGGTAGCAGAGGTAGCAAAGGCTGCTAGAGGATGGATGGCTTCTTGGAGAGCCCTCAAAAAGCTAGACCTGGTCAAACAAGTTTGTGATATTCAGAGGGTGAGATTGATTGAGCACTTGGTACCTCTTGGGAACCCATGGAGGTAGCATCATTTTGATCCCCATTCTCCAAACAGGGCTCACTCAGAGGGATTAAACTGTTGGCCCAAGGTCACTGGGTGAGCAGCGGTAAAGCCAAGATTCAAATCCAGGTTTCTGTTTCCCCTGGGGAAGCAGAATTTTTCAAAGCACAGAATAAAGAGAAAGGTATTTTTCTTTATTGTTTTTTTTTTCTACTAGGAATTGAATCCAGGGGCACTTAACCACTGAGCCACATCCCCAGCCCTTTTTTGTATATTATTTAGAGACAGGGTCTCACTGAGTTGCTTAGGGCCTTGCTGTTGCTGAGGCTGGCTTTGAACTTGCAATCCTCCTGCCTCAGCCTCCCGAGCTGCTGGGATTAGATGTATGCACCACTATGCTCAGCAAGGGAAAGGTATTCTAAACACATGTAAACACATGCCAGATGCTGGAGAGGTAAGAGAGAAAAATAGAAAATGTTGGTTGTGCACAGAATATGAAGATTCTAGAATAACCCTGTTAATTTTTAACTGCTGGACACAGTGACACACATCTAAAATCCCAGCTACTCAGGAAGCTGAATTAGGAAGATGGCAAGTTTGAGGCCATCATGGGCAACTTAGTATGAACATGTATCAAAATTAAAAAAAAATAAAAAGGACTAGAGATATAGTTTGGTAGTACAGTGCTTGCATATCATGTGTGAAGTCCTAAATTCAATCCCCCAGTATCAAAAATAAATAAGTAGGCTGGGGATATAGCTCAGTTGGTAGAATGCTTGCCTCACATGCACAAAGCCCTGGGTTCAATCCCCAACACCACATAAAAAAAAATCAGTAAAGAATTTTGGACTCTGTTCACTCATCAGAGTGGCAACATACTTATGTCTGTGGTTCAGAGAGAGCATGCAGGCTACAGCATGGCTGCTGGATAGGAGCAAGGCCAAGTGGAGGCAGGGAACCAGGTTAGGCACTGTCGTGCAGTAGTTCTGGCAACAGAACAGTTGTGACTGAGCCTCTGAAAGTCACCATGAATAGTCAGAGCTGTGAATTGCTTTGGATTATGCTTAGGAGGCAGAGTTGACAGGACTTTTAATAGATCAGATGTGGGATGAGGCAAGGAAAAGAACTCAAAGATGACACTAGGTGTTTGGCCTGAGCAATGGTCTTTGGTACCATGGAAATCACTGGTGACCCCTGATAAGCCATCTCCATGAAGTGATAGCCACAGGAGCTGGCTTGCTGTGGCCTGAGAGGGCTGGTGGCACTGCAGTTTGAATAGAAGAGATAATAGCAGTGGCCACTCAGAGTATTGGTTGTGAGGAAGAAGATGGAGGAGGAAATAATCAAAGAATATAGGAGGTCAGGAGAGAGTTTATAACTTCCCATAGGTCAAAGTAAAACATGGCAAAACCCAGTCAAGTGATCCCAAGTAATAAGGAAGGGCTTGTAGTGGAAAGCTGCAGTGCCTCACTCCACATACCCAGTCCCTCTCCCCAGAGGCAATGCCTGGAGTGCTTTCACTTTGTGCTGCTTTTGGAGGCTATTTCCATCTCTTCGGACCCTGGCACTGCTTATCGTATCCTGCTCTGAGAGATGGGGACTCTACTTCTTTACCTCCTGTCTCTGAGTCTCAGCTCCTCCCATCTGCAAGCTCAGACAGAGGCATTTAGTGAGCACTTCTGTTTTTATGTTTGTTTGTTTTTTTTCCCGTGGTGCTCAGGATGGATCCCAGGGCCTCTTGCATGCTGAGCTACACCTCCAGTCTTGTTTTTATTCCTTTTCATTGGTATCTAGGTTTTCTTGTACAGTTAAAAACAGAAGATGAGGGCTGGGGGTATAAATCAGTGGTAGAGTGCATGTGAATTATTGATGAATCCCTGGATTCCATCTCTAGCACTGAAAAAACAATATCCAAAAAACCAACAACAAACCAGAAAGTGAAATTAATCCCAAGCACCTTCATTGAGAGAAAATGTGCAGGAATAAGTTATTTATCAGATATATTTGATATATAGCAGAGTTCTAATTCATATGACTGAAGCAAAAGAAATATTTAGCACACTTTGCTTCTGTGTTGCAAAAATTCCCTTTTCCACTAAGCCTAAGACAGTAATGTACTATGTAAGTTCTAAAGTGATTTTATGGAAGCTACACAAGAGAAGAAAAATAGCACTTGTAAAAACTAAAAAATGTGAAATGCTGCTCCAGAGGCATAGTGTTACTATTTTTACATCCCATTTCCAAGCTCAATGAATAGGTTGCACAAGTGGGTTTGGGTAGACAAGGAGCCAACACCTGTGATGACCATTCCCCTACTGTGTACTGAGAGCCCAAGTAGGGAAACCACTGTTCTGTGCCCTGAGTGAACTCCAGTGGGTAATTGTTCCCCAGCCCTAGCCTCTAAGTGAGATACTAGGTCAGGTCCCTATTTAGGTTAGATTGAAACATCTGGATCCCTACCTAGCACTTTCCAAAGAATCTTGCAAAGAATAGGTCAAAAATCCATTTCTTAGTGCATTAGCCAGAGACAGTCCCAGTGTCTGTCTGTGTTTTGTGATAAGGCTTCTTTATTCCCCAGTTCACAAGATGAAGAAATTTACCTTGAACCTCCCTGTCTTCCTCTTTCGTGGTTCTATCTACCTAATGGTTATTTTTCTATCATCAAAGTTGATGAGATTTCTTATTGTGTCCAGGTTGTGAGCCAGCACAGAGCTGTAGGCTTTATATCTGAGCTGTGGCTGCCTGCTGGGCCACCCAGGTCCAGGTTTGTATTGTCTTGGATCCAGGTTATGGTCTTGAGATATCTCCAAGATGCAAAGTTGCTAGCATTGGTAGCAGTTTGACTCCACCATTTTATTCTAGCAAGCTTGATTTTTTTCCCCCAAGTTCTTGATGATACACAATCAAGATGATGGAATGTTTCCCTTACCTAAGATTGCCTCTTTAAGAGAGGGTATAGAGCCTGAAAGGAAGAGGCCAGTAGAGGGAAGGAGGGCAGAGGCTGGAGCCTTAGGTGAGTGCTCTGTGAGGAGTGGTTGTGGGAATTGGCCAAGATTCCCCAAAGTAGTTGCTCCTTAGAATCTGGGGCCCACATTAGGCTTGGTATCAGGAATGAATTTGGTTTGTTCTAGCAGCCCCCTTTGGTCAGGATGGTAGAGCCAAGGAGACGCAGAGGCTCTAGGAACTGCTGACTGGTAGTCAGAGGCCTGGCTGAGGTGGAATAGATGATGACTTGGAGTCAGAGAGGATGCAGCAAGGGTGCGTGTGTCTGAAATGGCTCAGCAGGGTAGCTGATGATGGTCATAGGCAGGCAGAGGAATTGCCAAGGTCATAATTTCAGTAGGAGATGGTTCTAGAAGATGCTACATTGTACATAACAGGCACATAGAGGTTGAGAGGATATTATTCTATGAAGAAAGTCATGGGTCAGTGTGACCAGGGCAGATCATGCCCTGAAAACAGCCATTGGAGAGTGTCTCTGGATGATGCAGTAGGAGCTAAGTCCCTGAGCTTCTGCCTCTGTCCCAGTGAGTGGGAACTGCAAGAGGGAGTCCCCAGTGCATGAGGATATTTGAAGAGCATTGAAGGCAAGCTTCCTGCCCACTGACAACGGGGACTGATGGGGACAGGCCTTTCTCTGCAGGAGACGGTGTCTACCAGAAGGGGATGGACTTCATTTTGGAGAAGCTCAACCATGGGGACTGGGTACACATATTCCCAGAAGGTCAGCAGGGCTGGCTGGGTCAAGGTTCCCAAGCATGTATGGAACCAGCTCCCAAGCCTTGCTTCTGTGCTGTCTCACCAGGGAAAGTGAACATGAGTTCTGAGTTCCTGCGCTTCAAGTGGGGTAAGTACAACTGGCCCCTGGCCACAATGACCTCCCTACCCCAGGATAGCCCTGTCAGCCCCTGACTCCTCAACTCTGGCTGGATGTATTAGGAGAAGCAGGAAGGGGAAAGGCAGTGAGACAAGGGCTAGCACATTATTTGTTTTTAATTGTGGACAGCAGGGGTGGCACTGGCCAGAGGCTGGCAGGGAAGTTTATCCCAGCTTGTGCCAACATTTCTGCTTCTTCCCCTGGTAGGAATTGGGCGCCTAATTGCTGAGTGTCATCTGAACCCCATTATCCTGCCACTGTGGCATGTTGGTGAGTCTAGGGCTAAGGGGAGGAAGAGGGTTTTCCATAGATGGTGTTTGGGGGTGGCAGAGGATGCCTAGCATGGAGGGCACCAGTGTCCCTTTGGTCCTAGGCTGCTCTGCTTCCTCTGACATCTAGCCTTCCGTCCACTGTGCTGCAGGAATGAATGACGTCCTTCCTAACAGCCCACCCTACTTCCCCCGCTTTGGCCAGGTGGGTAGGCCCTGCTTACCCACATCTGTCTGTCTGCCTGCCTTCCATCTGCCCTGTGTCTCCCACTCTACGTTAGAGGACAGATATGGGAGGAGTTGAACTTGAGGGCCCAGCAGTAGGGGGACTGGGTGGAACATAGATAGTGAGTTACTAGCACCAGACAGAGCCTTTAGGATGAAAACAGGAAATCAGCTGGGGCAGGGATAGACCCTGGGATTGGGACTAGAGGTCATCTATAGACCACATCCTGGGACTGGGCTGACTATTGGATGCTGCTGAACCCAATTGCTCATTGTAAGAAAGGAAGTGGCCTGAGGGAGCACACAGCACATCAGGGGCAGAATTTGACTCTGGCTTCCCAGGTTGCTTGGGCTGGGGCTGTGGGCATTTCCCTGCTCCTTGTCACCCTTGGTGGCCACCTCCCCACAGAAAATCACCGTGCTGATTGGGAAGCCCTTCAGCGCACTGCCCATGCTAGAACGGCTCCGGGCGGAGAACAAGTCAGCTGTGAGTTTCCTCCCAGGCTCCCCATAGCTGTCCTCGGCCCTCCCAGCCCTCTCAGCCTCCCAGGGCACCTTGGCCAAGGTCCCCCAGGGGTGCAGGCCAGCCCTGTCCTTGCCTTCAGATGGAGATGCGCAAAGCCCTCACGGACTTCATTCAGGAGGAATTCCAGCGCTTGAAGACCCAGGCAGAGCAGCTCCACAACCACCTCCAGCCTAGGAGATAGACACCATCCTGCCTGGCCCCAGGGAATGGATAGATCCCCTGAGGCTTGGAGAGGAGGCAGTATTGGGACCTCAGTCCCAGCTTGGCTGGCTCTCAGTGCTGCCTTCAGATTCCTGCTTCTCACAAAACTGGGACTGGGGGATGGAGTGATGCTTTTAGTTTGGATACAGTTTTTAGACAGACTGTCTCATGATCCCTACTGGGTGCCCTCTTCTACTTCGTGAACATCTAGCTCCTCCATGGTTCATCAGTTAAAGAGCGGGTCTCAGTGCCAGGCATGGTGGTACAGTTTATTTCTTTTTTTTTCTTTTTTCTTTTTTTTTAAAGAGAGAGTGAGAGAGGAGAGAGAGAGAGAGAGAGGATTTTTTTTTAATATTTATTTTTTAGTTCTTGGCGGACACAACATCTGTGTTGGTATGTGGTGCTGAGGATCGAACCCGGGCCGCACGCATGCCAGGCGAGCGCGCTACCGCTGAGCCACATCTCCAGCCCCAGTGGTACAGTTCATAATCCCAGCAACCTGGGAGCTGAGGCAGGAAGATCACAAGTTCCAGGCCAGCCTCAGCAACTGAGTGAGACTTTGTATCAAAATGAAAAAATAAAAGGAGCTGGGAAAGTAGCTCAGTGGTAAAGCACCCCTGGGTTCAGTCACTAGTACAAAAAAAGGGAGGCTTCAGCAGTTCCTCCCACTTGGCCAAGAAGGGAGGAAGAAACTAGGCAGGGGTTTCCTTCTTGCCTTCTGATGTTTTGTCCCAGGGACTGGCATTGGGAGGGAGCAAAGCAGGCTGGTGAGCAACTAGGTGGGTAGGGGAGCAGGTGGCCTGCCTGGAGCTATGGTAGGAGGTCCATAAGACCCCTCAGCCTGACTCCCACCCACCCTTGCCAATCTAGGAGCTATCCACTACCTCCTCAGGGATGATTGTTAGCCATGTCTTCCTTCAGCTGAGTTCCCCATACTGTAGGGCCTGTACTGGGCCAGGGCCTGGCCTCAGGTAGCCTGCACACAGGAAGAACAGTCCTTGGCCAGAAGTCAAGCCTAGCAGAACAGAGCCTGCAACAAGGGCCTGAGATGTGGCTACTCACCCCTGTTGCAGGGCCCATCAACTTCTCCATCCTTCTGCTTTGGTACCCCTCATGTCCGTGGGTCTGGGTTTTCATTTTTTTAAAATAATAAAGCATCTGTGTTGTGCCTTTGTGCCTCTGGCCTCTCTATATTATGGGAAGGGAGGTGACCTGTTAGACTAGAAGGCAGGACCCTTAGATTCCTGGACACATGGAGATTACCACCAGTCACTTAAGGCTTCAGTTATTGTCTGTAATCCCCATAACAATCTTGCAAAAGTAGAGATTAATTTTGCAAAGGAGGCATTGCAAAGGTAATGAATTCACTTCAAAACACAAAGCTAGGGCTGGGTTATGTTCAGTTGGTAGAGTTTTTTCACACACAAAGCCCTGGGTTCAATCCCCAGCACTGTACCCACATACACATAAAAGAAAAAACCCCACAAAACTAGCTGGGTGCAGTGGTACACTCCTGTAATCCCAGCATCTTGGGAGGTTGAGGCAGGAGGATTGCATGTTCAAAGCCATGCTCAGCAACTTAATGAGGCCCTGTCTCAAAAAAAAAAAATAAAAAATAAAAAAAAAAGGTCTGGGGTATATGGCTCAGTGGGTAGGCATCCCTGGTACCAAAAAAAAAAAAAAGCTAGCTGGGCGAGGTGATGCACTCCTGTAATCCCAGTGGCTTGGGAGGCCAAGGCAGGAGGATTGCAAATTCATGACCAGCCTCAGCAATTTAGCAAGACCCCGTCTCAAAATTTTAAAAGGGCTGGGGTGTGGCTTAGTGTGGTAAAGTGCCCCTGGATTAAAGTCCCAATACCAAAAAAAAAAAAAAAAAGCCCTCAAAGCTGTGGTGCATATTTATAATCCTAGTGACTCAGGAGGTTGAAACAGAAGGACTCTGGGTAGAACTGAATTGATTCTTCATACTTGAAGCTTTCCTAAGTGTTGCCCCAATTTACCTGGTTTGAAGGGTTCTTTGTTTTTGTTTGCTTCTGAGGATGGAATTTAGGGCCTCACAAAAGCTAAACACATGCTTTACCACTGACCTGTATTCCCAGCCCAAAAACAAATCACAAAAGGTTACCAAACATAAAGAAATTAATCACTATTTTGGTCAGCAGAAACAAGGACAGGTTGAAACCTTTTGCAAGATTAGACACAATATTGATACTATAATAACAATAAGAAGAGAAAGGAGATGGAACCACAAAAATAAGCCAGCAACAAAACATTCAGACAACCAGACCTGCAACTGTATACCCATAGTTCACATCAGATATCCTTCTTGGTGTAGTAAATTCTGGATTTTTTTAACCTTAATTTTTTTTTTTTGGTACCAGGGATTGAAGTCAAGGTCATTCAACCACTGAGCCTCATCCCCAGCCCTATTTTGTATTTTATTTAGAGACAGGTCTCACTGAGTTGCTTAGCACCTTACTATTGCTGAGGCTGGCTTTGAACTCGTGATCCACGTGTCTCAGCCTCCAGAGCCGCTAGGATTACAGGCATGGGCCACCATGCCCAGCTCTGTGGATTTTTTTAAATATTGGGGATTGAACCTGGGGTGCTTTACCATTGAGCTCCATTCCCACCCAGCCCTTTTAATTTTTTTAAATTTTGATTCAGGGTCTCACTAAGTTGCTAAGACTGGCCTAGAACTTTTGATCTTCTTGCCTCAGTCACAAGCAGCTGGGATTACAGATGTGTGCTACTGCACCCAATTATAGTTCCTTTTTATCACTGAATTAATATCCAATCGAACGAATGTAATAGTTAATCTAACCAAGTTCGGGCAATTATGAATAAGGCTGCTATAAACATCTGTGAGCATGTAAATTTTTAACTTATTTGGGTAAATACCAAGGAGTATAGATTATATGGCAGGAATGTGTTTTGGTTTGTTAGAAAGCACCATACTGGGGGCTGGGGTTATGGCTCAGTGGTAGAGCGCTTGCCTAGCATGTGTAAGGCACTGGGTTCAATCCTCAGCACCACATATAAATAAATAAAATAAAGGTCCATTGACAACTAAAAAAAATTTAAAAAAAGAAAGCACCATACTAAGTGGAATGATGGGAAGGGAGGGGGCAAAAGGGTAGGAATGATGGTGGAATGAGTTAGACATCAGTATCCTAAGTACATGTAGAAGACACAAATGGTGTGAAAATATTCTGTGTACAATGAGAAGAGAAAGGAGATGAAAAATTGTGCTCTATGTGTATAATATGAAATGAAATGCATTCTGCCATCATGTATAATAAATCAGAATAAATTAAATTAAAAATAAATAAATAAATTGTAATTTTAAAAAAAAAGAAAGAAAGCACCATACCATCTTCCAAAGTGGCTACCATTTTTGCATTCCTGCCAGCAGTGAATCGGGAGTTCTTGTTGTTCCTCATCCTCATCAGGATTTGTCAGATAGGTAGGTGTGTAGTGATAAATCATTTATTTTTTTAAAAATCATTATTTCTTTGCTTTTTACTGATATTTTAATCTTCAATTTCTTTGTATATACATATACATATATATGCATATATATTATATATATTTGTTGTATATAGACACAATACTTTATTTATTTATATTTGGTACTGAGAATAGAACCCAGTGCCTCAGATGTACTAGGCAAGCACTTTGCCACTGAGCTACAACTCTAGTCCTTTAATCTTCAATTTCTTGATGACATAGGATGTTGAATGTCTTTTTTCCTTCTGTTTTTTTTTTTTTTTTTAAATCCAGGACCTCACATGTTGGGCAAGTGCTTTCCCACTGAGCATCTTTCCATATGGTTATCTCCCTTCTGTGTATCTTCTTTCATACCGTTTGCCCACTTTCTTTCTTTCCTTTTACAGGGTTGCTGGAATAATAGGCATGAGTCATAGCACCCAGCTCAAGAACTTTCTTTTTTTAAAATTGTAGATGGACACAATACCTTTATTTTATTTTTTTACTATTTATTATTATTTTTTAGGTGTAGATGGACACAACACAATGCCTTTATTTTTATGTGGTGCTAAGGATCAAACCAGGGCCCCGCCCGTGCCAGGCAAGTGCTCTACCACTGAGCCACAATCCCAGCCCACAATACCTTTATTTTTATGTGGTGCTGAGGCTTGAACCCAATGCCTCACACATGCTAGGCAAGCGCTCTACCACTGAGCTGTAACTGCAGCCCAAGAAGAACTTTCTTAAACATATGGAAACTATTCATAAAAAACTCCAGTAAATATTATTTTTGCAGTACTGGGGATTGGACCCAGCGCCTCACACATGCTAAGCAGGCTCACCACCATTGAGTTATAGCCCATCCCTTTAAAACTTTGTTGTTGTTGTTGTTTTGTACTGGGGATTGAGCCCTGGGGTACTTTACCACTGAGCCACATCCCCAGTTCTATTTATTTATTTATTTAGAGACAGGATCTCACTAAATTGCTTAGGGCCTTGCTAGGTTGCTGAGGCTGGCCTCCAATTTGTGATCTTATTGGTTCAGCCTCTCAAATTACTGGGATTACAGGCCTGGGCCACCCACTACACCCAGCCCTTCTTTAAAATTTTGAGACAGGTTCTCACTAAAATGTTAGCTGGCCTTGAACTTGTGATTCTCCTCTATCAACCTCCTGAGTAACTGGGATTACAGGTGTGCACCATGGTGCCTAGCCAGTATACAGTATTTTTACTGATGAAGCTTTAGAAGTATTCCCTTCAAGCCTCAGAAACTTGGTGAGACCCTGTCTCAAATAAATATGTAAATAAGTAAATAAATATCTAAATAAAGAGGCCTGGAGCTGTCTCTCAGGGATAGAGCACCTTGGGTTCAATCCCTAGCACCAAAAACAAAACAAAACAAAACAAAACAAAACAAAACAAACAAAAAAAAAAAACAAGAAGAAAAAGGAAAGGTTATGTTATACCACAATAATATGCTTTCATTTGACTGTTTTCTATAGTGCCTTTTGTAGTTACATGTTTTAAATACCCTCTATACATAAAATAGCCTTCTAGAGGCTCTAAACCTCTAGAAGGAACACATACATACAGGTTCCGAAAAGACCCTATTGCAAGAAAGTCTGTTAAACTCTATTTTGCAAGCCTATTCAAAACCCTATTTTTCATTAAACAACTGTTAATACTTAAGGAATGTTTCACAGAATACAGCTAGGGAAAAGTTTATTACTTTCAATGATTTTAATATTATTCAAAAAGTGTATTTTTTTAGTTGTCAATGGATCTTTATTTTATTTATTTATTTGCAGTGCTGAGAATCAAACCCAGTGCCTCACGCATACTAGGCAAGCACTCTACTGCTGAGCCCGAGCCCCAGCCCCAGCCTTCTAATGTGGCTTTTAAGGCAAACCAGTATTTGTTTTTAGATAGCCCTCATCAAAATGAAGGTTTCTTGGAAGGAGACCCTCATCATTATACAAAATTACATATAAGAGGAAGTGAGGGGAAAGGAAAAAAAAAAAACAAGGGAGAGAAATGAATTACAGTAGATGGGGTAGAGAGAAAAGAGAAGAGGGGAGGGGAGGGGGGATAGCAGAGGATAGGAAAGGCAGCAGAATACAACAGTTACTAATAGGGCATTATGTAAAAACGTGGATGTATAACCGATGTGATTCTGCAATCTGTATACGGGGTAAAAATGGGAGTTCATAACCCACTTGAATCAAATGTATGAAATATGATATGTCAAGAGCTATGTAATGTTTTGAACAACTAATAATAAAAAAAGAAAGAAAAAAAAACAATTTTTTAAAAAAGTTAAAAGGAGGGGCTGGGGATGTGGCTCAAGCGGTAGCGTGCTCTCCTGGCATGCGTGCGGCCCGGGTTCGATCCTCAGCACCACATACCAACAAAGATGTTGTGTCCTAAAAAATAAATATTAAAAATTCTCTCTCTCTCTCTCTCCTCTCTCACTCTCTCTTAAAATAAAACAAAATAAAATAAAAGTTAAAAGGATAAGTATTGGGCTGGGGCTGGGGCTCAAGCGGTAGCATGCTTGCCTGGTATGCATGCGGCCCAGGTTCAATCCTCAGCACCACATACAAACAAAGATGTTGTGTCTGCCGAAAACTAAAAAATACATATTAAAAAAATTCTCTCTCTCTCTCTCTTAAAAAATTTTTTTTAAAAGGATAAGTATTATATTCTGCATTTTTTGGTACCGGAATTGAACCCAGGGGAACTTAACCACTGAGCCACATCCTCAGCCATTTTTATATTTTACTTAGAGACAGGGTCTTGCTGAGTTGCTTAGGTCCTCTCTAAATTGCTAAGGCTGGCTTTGAACTTGCAATCCTCCTGCCTCCCTTAGCTCCCTCTGATTCTGGGATTACAGGTTTGAGCCACCAGCCATGGCCATATTATGCAGATTTTACCATAATTTAAAAATCGAGTCAAAGTTTTTGGAAGAACCCAACAAGTTGATTCTAAATTTACATGGAAAGACAAGAGTCCAAGAAGACCCTCCTTTAAATGAATAGGAATCGGGCATGGTGGTGTACACCTGTAATCCCAGCAGTTTGGGAGGCTAAGGCAGGAGAATCACAAGTTCAAGGCCAGCCTCAGCAACTTAGAGTGTCTCAAAAATTAAAGCTGGAGGGCTGGGGATGTGGCTCAAGTGGTAGCGCGCTCGCCTGGCATGCGTGCGGCCCGGGTTCGATCCTCAGCACCACATACAGACAAAGATGCTGTGTCCACCAAATACTGAAAAATAAATATTAAAGTTCTCTCTCACTCTCTCTCACTCTTTCTTAAAAAAAAAAAAAAATTAAAGCTGGAAATAAGGAAGCTCAAATACAAACTGAATAGTAGACTGTTGAGAGGTGGATTACATAAGTGGTTGAAATGTCACTGGATGGGGTCCAAGGAGGTCCCCAGAAGGGAGAAGGGGGCCTCAACTCAGCCCTAGCAGGTTCTTTTTTTTTTTTTTTAAAGGAAAGGGTGGGTGGGGGTGGGGCAGAGGTTTTTGGCATTTGTTTTTGTTTTTTTTTTTAAAGAGAGAGAATTTTTTTTTAAAGAGAGAGAGAGAGAGAGAGAGAGAGAGAGAGAGAGAGAATGAATTTTTAAATATTTATTTTTCAGTTTTCGGCAGACACAACATCTTTGTTTGTATGTGGTGCTGAGGATTGAACCCGGGCAGCACGCATGCCAGGCGAGCACGCTACGGCTTGAGCCACATCCCCAGCCCGAGAGAGAATTTTTTATTTTATTTATTTATTTATTTTTTTTTTAAAGAAAGGAAGTACAGAATAAGAGACATCAGTCTGATTGTAATTCAACTTAGATCTCTGTCCATTTGTTTGTTTTATATCAATACTCCTTCAGCCCTATCATGATCTCATTCAACTTTTTTTTTTAAAGAGAGAGGGAGAGAGAGAGAGAATTTTTAATATTTATTTTTCAGTTTTCGGCGGACACAACATCTTTGTTGGTATGTGGTGCTGAGGATTGAACCCGGGCCGCACGCATGCCAGGCGAGCGCGCTACCGCTTGAGCCACATCCCCAGTCCACTAGCAGGTTCTTGACTGATAGCACAGAAAGGAATTGCAGGAGACTCCAAAATAGTCACAAATACAGATTATTCAGGAAAGCAAGGTGATTTATTTAGGAAAGCAAGCAATAGACCAGGATATACAATGAAAGGGAGAAGAAGAAAAATGTGGGTGCTTGAGAGTGAGATGTGCTTTGGTGGTCTTGGGCTCTACTTTTAAAGAAAACTTTGTAATGATGAATGTAAGAAACATTCAGGGCTGCTGCCAGCCTAGTAAACTCTATTCCTTTTATTGTAGAGCACAGAGTGGGTCATCATGGTCTGGTTATTTTCAGAATCTTCATATTGATGTTATGCAGTTAATAGATAGCTCTTGGACTGTATCCACAAAAATTGGTTTCTAATATTCTCTATCTCTAAGCTTTTTTTTTTTTTCCAGTAGTGGGGATTGAACCCAAAGTGCTTTATCACAGAGTCACATCCTCAGCCCCTTTTCATTTTTTGAGACAGGGCCTCATTAAATTTCTCAGTCTGGCCTTGAACTTGCTATCCTCCTGCCTCAGCCTCCTGAGCAGTTGGGATTCCAGACATATACCACCTTAAGAGGCTCTAGGCTTTTTTCCCCCCCAGCACTGGGTATTGAGCTCAAAGTCACTCTACTACTGAGTTACACCCCCAGCCTTTTATGTAAGTTGCCCAGGCTGGCCTTGAACTTGGGATCCTCTCAGGTCATTGGGATTATAGGCGTGTGCCACTACGCCCAGCACTACCTTTCTTTTAATCACTCTAAAAATACATATGTAAAATAACAAAGTACATAGGCATTATTTAACTGGAATTACAGTGCTCTTAAGATTTATTGGACCTTTTAAGAATTTAGGCCTGGTGGAAAACAGGCCTAGGGAGCAAAGGTGAGAGTGTCCATGGAGTTTTTAGATATAAAGCTGCAGTCCCCCTTTACTTCCCTCTTTTCTCCTTTCTACATATCCATATTTCTTCTATCCTACATCAAACCTATTAAACCAAACCAAACCAAAACAAAAAAAGACATAATGATAACAACAAATTCAGGATTGCAGTTACTTCCTTTGTTATTATTTTTTTAGTTGTTAATGAACCTTTTATTTATTTATATGTGGTGCTGAGAATTGAACCCAGTGCTCACACAAGCTAGACAAGCGCTCTACCACCAAGCTAATAACCCCAGCCCTGCAATTACTTCTGATGAAGGGGAGGAAGGAAGATGGGATTTCCTTCACAGTTTTCTACCGAGGAATCACCAGTGCTCTGTGAAGTCCAGAGTATGGTCTGTGAGGTTCCTTTTAATACCACATCTACAGGTCACACACATGTATATGGAACATATATGCAAGTATGTATAATATTATACACTTTTTGGTGTCCAATAGTACAATAAGGTAATTTAAGAAGCCATGGTGTGTGATGATTTGAATATAAGATGTCCTCAGAAAAGTTCATGGGTTAAGCAATGAAGGAATGTTCAGAGATAAAATGATTAAATTATGAGAGCTGTAACCTAATAGTAGATTGATCTATTTGATGGATTAATAATTTGAAAGGACTACTGTAGTGGGTGAAAACTGTATGCAGGTGGGCAAAGATGGAAGAAGTAGGTCACTGGGGCTGTGCTCTTGGGGATTATACTTTGTTCCTAGCTACTTGTACAGGTGCATTCTGCTTTCTGGCTACCATGAGCTTTCCTCTGCTGTGCCCTTATGCCATTATGTTCTGCCTCAGAACATCTTCTAGTCCAGAGGAATGGAGCCAGCCAACCATAGACTGGAGACCTCTGAAACTGGGAGACCCAAATAAACTTTTCTCCTCTAACTTATTGTCAGGTATTTTGGTCACAGTGACAAAAAAAAAATTGATTAATCATGGGGTGATTATGGCTTTTTATAAAAATGGTTTTACCCTAAAGATGAAGATCCAGGACAGAGGTGCTCATTAGTGCTGTCAAAATTTGGTGATAGGGGCTGGGGATGTGGCTCAAGCGGTAGCACACTCACCTGGCATGCGTGCGGCCCAGGTTCGATCCTCAGCACCACATACAAAGATGTTCTGTCCGCCGAAAACTAAAATAAATAAATAAATAAATATTAAAAAATCAAAAAAAATTTGGTGATAGACTCAGCTTAGAAGTTATCTCATGGTCAAAGAGGCCTCATGTGTGTGCTCTCTATACCTCCCTCCCAGCCCTATGTCTCCTTCTTTTGGTCATTTGTCATCTGTATCATGATCTGCTGTCCTATGTTTTCCTTAGACTTGTCTTCAAGGAAGCCTTGAGGGTCACCACTCCAGGGACTGCTGGTAACTCAGGGAAGAATACAAGCAGTACAGGCAAGTTTCTCTCCCACAGATAGAAGCAGCTCAGCTAGCAAGGTCATAGTTAGGAGAAAGTCTTTTTGTGTGTGTACTGGGGATTGAACCCAGGGTCTTGTGCATATTAAGCATGGGCTCTATACTAAGCTCTACCCTCAGCCCAAGAAAGTATTGGCCTTGAAACTGTTTAAATGGTAGCCTTTGTGTTGGTAAACATGAGACAAGTTTTAAGTTTGCTCTATTCTTCCACAGTATTTATCTGTGGCCATTGGCCATTTGTCACTCATGTCACTAGGGCTTAAAACCCCTTGCTTGACAGCTTCTGGAGACAAAGTTCCAGTGAAAACCTCTCACCACAAGCAGCTCAGGCCTGGACATTGTCTCTTGGGGGGGGGTTCCCACAAGCACCCCAAACTTAACATGTCCCCTATTGATTTAATATCCCAGTTTCCAACTCAGAGAGACATAAGAGCCACCATTGGCAATTGTCACTTTGTACAATGTCCTATCAGGATCACTTCCTCTCTCCAGCTCAATTGCCATTGTTCCAGTCCAAACCACACATGATAACCATGACTAATCTTATAACCAGTTTCTCTGACAGATGGAGGTGATAAATAGTCTGTTAGCTATATGAGGCTGTGTTCAGACAATAGGGCTGGGACAAGAGTCATTATGTATAAGGGGTGGTGGCTCCTAGCACCTACTGCCACCCGCTTCTGGTATGTCTTCCTGCACTTCATGGCAGGAAAATGATAAGCCTCTGGCTCCCCTGGTTCTCTCATACTCAGGGCTCAGGATGGAGATTGAATTCTGCTAGTGAGAAGCACATCCCTGATGTTGGTTTTCTTCAGCAACCTTCTGATTCAAGTTACAAACATCCTGGTGTTTGAAAGACAGGTATGGTAACAGCAGTTACAGGGTACAAGACATCTTTGTATATGTATCTTGTGCTCAGCTGAATATTTCTGTTGCATGTATTCCTAAGAATGAAATTGCTTGGTTAAAACTCAGACATATTTTATCATTTGCTAGATACTGTCAAATCAAAAAGGCTTGTATGCCTGTAATTCCAGTGACTCGGAAAGCTGAAGCAGAAGGATCACAAGTTCAAGACCAGCCTCAGCAACTTAGTGAAGCATAAGTAACTTGGTGAGACCCTGTCTCAAAATAAAATATAAAAAGGACTGGGAATGTGGCTCAGTGGCTAAGCATCCCTGGGTTAAATCCCTGGTACCAAAATAAATAAATAATAAAATAAAATAAAAAAGTTGAAAAGGCTGTATCAATTGTTCTTACCATTGTATACAACAGATACTACTTCCTAACATCCTGGCTGACATACTATATTTTTAATATAAAATGTTAAAGACAGTGTGTTAATTTTCTAGGGTTGTTGTAGCAAGTTAGTACAAAGTGCTAGGCTTAAAACAGCATAAATTTCTTCTCTTACAGTTCCAGAGACTAGAAGTCCAAGGTGTTGGTAGAACTGAGCTCCCTCCGAAGGTTCTAGGGAAGAATCTGTTTCAGGCCTTTTTCTTAGCTCCTATTGAGGCCAACAATCATTGATGTTCCTTGACATGTGGTTGCATCATTCCAGTCTGTCTTCATTGTCATCTGGCCTTCTTCCTTGTGTATCTGTGTCCAAATTTCTCTCTTATTATAAGGACACCAGCCATTGCATTATGGCCCATCCTATTCCAATATGACTTTATTGTAACTTGATTACATCTGCAAAGACCTTATTTCAAAATAAGGTTGCACTTTCAAATTCTAGGTAGACACAAATTTAATCCAGCACATGTATGCCCACCTCCTAGATTTCGCCATTAACATGTTAGCGTCCTTGTTTTATCACATACCTATCTCTATCTACCCTCTTTCCATTTTATTTTTGGTGCATTTCAAAGTAAGTTGAAGACATCTGTTCGCTTCCTCCTAAATTAATCAGGATAATACCTGTATGGAGAATTCAATATTTGGTTGTATTTATTATTTTGTTTGCAACAATCACAAGTCTGAGAAACAAAAAAACGGGCACAGAAAAAGATTTTTAAAAAATTTCACAATTCATGGGGCTGGGGATTGGGGCTGGGGATGTGGCTTAAGCGGTGTGCTCGCCTGGCATGCGTGCGGCCCAGGTTCAATCCTCAGCACCACATACAAAGATTTTGTGTCCGCTGAAAACTAAAAAAATAAATATTAAAAAAAATCTCACAATTCGTTTGAGGTTGTCTTCCATTTCCTGACTTTACCTGTCATTCTTTTTCCTTCCTTAAGAGCAAATCTCAGACTCACACTCCCAAAGTTGCCAATTGGGACTAAGTTCAAGTAACAGTTTTCTGTCCTTATCTTACCATTTAGTGGTAACTGACAAGTAACATTGTTAATCATGGTGTCCGTGAAACCACGCTTCCATCTGGTTTCCCCCTCGTCTTCGGATGCTGCTTCCTTAGGTCTTTTCTGGACCCTCCTCCTCCCTGCCCTTTGTAAGTGCTGGTGTTCTCGATTCCTTCCCGGGTCCTCATCTCTCCTCACGCTAAGGGATTGCATTCTCCTTTCACCTGTACCAGGGAAAGTCTATCTGCAGGGAAAAAAAAAAAAAAAAACTTTTGCAATTTTAAGCAAAAAGACTAAAACAGGGAAGGGCGACTTGTTTCAGTTTGCAGCGCTCTGGAACCACCCTATGGGGCCGCACCGAACGGCACCGAACAGCACAGCGCGCCGCCAGGATAGGTCGGTTCTGAGCAGGTAGGGCTCGGCCCCGCCCCCTTCCTCACGCAGAGCATGCGTGCCTGAAGACACGTACAGCCAACCAGTGAAAAGGAGTGGTTGAGAGTGCCATGCACTTGGCCCAATCATGGGCGACTCTGATGAGAAGGCCTTCTCCTGGACCAATGGTGGGGTGGGGCGGGGTTCGGGAGGGGGCCGTGGTCACCTGATCTGCGGCGGCCGTGGCGTCTCTGACAGTGGAGGCTGAGGCTATGATGGCGGCGGGATTGGTGGCTCGGGTGCGGACAGGGTCGCGGTGGGCCCCGGCGCTCTGGCAAATGCCATGGCTGCCGCTGTTGCTGGTTTCGGCGGCGGCGGCGGTGGTGGCGGAGCAGCAGGTGCCGCTGGTGTTGTGGTCCAGTGACCGGTGAGCGGCCGGGCCGGGTTGGGGCGGGCTGCGCAGCGCGCCGCGGCGGTTGGGACGCCCTCCGTGAGGGGCTGCGGGGCCAAGAGGGGGACTGTCCCTTGCTCTGGGGCTCGCTTCAAGTCAGCGGGAATCAGAGCTCTGAGCCCCACGCATCAAGCTGGGCGCCCATGGGCTTCAGATCCAAACCATGCGCCCCCTCATGACAGCACCTCTTCTGCCCCTTGTCAGGGACTTGTGGGCTCCTGTGGTCGACACGCACGAGGGCCACATCACCAGCGACATGCAGCTTTCTACCTACCTAGACCCCGCCCTGGAACTGGGCCCCCGGAATGTGCTGCTCTTCCTACAGGACAAGGTGCGCCCACCCAGTCTACTCAGTCCTGGTATTTGGGAGGCGGGCAGGTTGCTTGCCCCCACAGTCCATTACTAAAGGGAAGCTTCCATGACCTTGTCCCAACTGTAAGGAGGTGTGGTTCTACTCTTGGTAAGGCCTGTAGGAAAAGCTTCAGTGGAAATGGTCAGAGATTGGAGGAAACAACGGGTCAGAGACCAGATACCTACCAAGGACCAAGCACTTTAGACATTCTATGACCTACTCTAGTGTGGTTTGAATTATCATAACCATTTACACATGAGAAGTCTGATGGCTGGAGGAGGATAAGTGACTTGCCCAAGGTCACACAGCTAATGGTTGGCAGAGTTGTAACTCAAACTGTAGGGATTATAATAGAGATAGGAATAATCCAAAAATGATTACATATTTATTGCTTCATATGTGCTGTACTAAGCTGATGTTGTTATCTTGCTAAAGAAACTAAGGTTTTTAGAGGTGTAATTATTTGTACAAGTTCCACAATTTAGACAGCACACTGGTTCCAGCTTGAATCTGTCAGACCTATTCCCCAGTTTGTGTTCATAATCAGCATGCTGTTTTCCCTCCTTTCTAGGCCTCGGTCCCCAAAGCAAATGTGTAGTATGCGAGAGGATTCTAGGGAAACCTATGATTGGTGTTTGGGAGGCTGTAAAGCCTCTACTTGTCCCTTCCTTGTTAGTGGGATTTCTGGCTCATTCTTTTTTGGCCTTCCTCCATTGCTGTGTCAGCAGGTGGTAGTGGTCATGCTGGCCTGTAGTATTTCCGGGAGGTGGTATAAATAATGGACTCCTGGGCTGGGGTTGTGGCTCAGCAGTAGAGTTCTTGCCTAGCACATGTGAAGCCCTGGGTTCAATCCTTAGCACCACATAAAAATAAATAAAATAAATAAATAAAAGATATTGTGTCCCATTACAACTAAAAAATAAATATAAAAAAATAATGGGGGCTGGGGTTGTGGCTCAGCGGTAGAGTGCTTGCCTAGCATGTGCAAGTCCCTGGGTTCAATCCTCAGCATCACATAAAAACAAAATAAAGGTATTGTGTACAACTGAAAAATAAATATTTAAAAAAAATAGACTCCTAGTTCTACCACTTATCAGCCTTTGAGCACATGAATAATCTCTGTAAATGATAGTTTCTGCAAATTTGAAATGAAAACACCACCTACATCAGGGCTGTGAGAAGTAATTCTTTATCTATATAAAACATGTTTGGGGTACCCCCAGTCTTGGGACATTCATTCATTTACCAAAGATGACATGTTTCATATATATCAGGTATTGTTAAGTTTTAGGAATATTGTAGTGAGCAGAATCAACCAAGCCTCCGCTCTTCAGAAAGCCAATGTTCTTGTGGGGGCAACCAGTAAATATTAAGTTGGTATATGACATCAGTACTATAGTCTAGCAAAGGAAGGAGGCTAAGAGGACAGAGTGATTTAGGATACTGTTTTTAGATGAGGATGATCAGGTAATTGCTCATTGAGTAGGTGATATCTTGAAGAGGGAGAGAGCTCTCTAGCTTTGGGAGGACATCCCTGGTAGTGGAACAGCAGATGCAAGGGCCATGTGTAAGGAGTGCTCTTGGTAAGTTCAAGGAGGCGCTTAGTGTGGCTGGAGCCTTGTGAGTAAGAGAAAGGATTAGGAGATGGTTTTCCAGGTAGCCAGGAGATGAGGGAGGGCTGTCTAGGCTATGAGGAGGAAGGTTGGTTATAGTTCTCAATATGACAAAGCCTTGGAACAGGGAGTGATGTGATCTCTTGATTAAAGAAAGCCCACTGGGGCTGGGATTGTGGTTCAGTGGTAGAGCATTCGCCTAGCATGTGTGAGGCCCTGGGTTCAATCCTCAGTACCACATAAAAATAAATAAATAAATAAAATAAAGATTAAAAAAGAAAGAAAGAAAGAAAGCCCACTGGACAGCACAAGCAGCCAAACATGGTTGAATTTCCTTCCCTGAAAGGTGGGACAGCTGAGCAAGTGTGTATACTAAACATAGTGAGGTTAAGGAAGCTGATTAACATCATCTCTGGACCTGACAGAAGCCAGAAGAAACTGGGGGGTAGGGGAGAGGGCAGGAGTTAAAGGCCATGTATATATTGTAGAGGGAAAGGGAAGGCACTGGGGTTGCTGTGGTCCTGAGAGCTCCAAAGACTTTGCTGCTTCCTCCACTACATGTGTTCTAAGATCTATACTATGTTGCCCTCCCACCAAAAATGGTGGTGGTGGGGTACTTCTCACCCTCCTTGAAGAAGATCCTGTCTGGACTGGATATAGCTGGCCATTCTTTGCTCTGACTTTGACTTCCGTTTTGGTAGCCATGCTGTGAATGTTTTGCTTGCAACCCTCCCTTCCCCTAGCTTCCCTGTTTCCTCTCCAGTTCCTCTTGCTGGCTGACTCCTACTCCCGAGGTTACCACAAGCCAGCCACCTGCAGATCTCTCAACCCTGTGACGATATCTTCTGTGTCTTGTCACCCTATCCTGACAGTGTTACAGGGAAGAGTGAGCCTTCTACCCCACCCCCACCCTACCTACCCACAGTTTGTCGTCTATTATGCCCAATCTGACTCTAAATGAGATTTTTACTGGCTCTGAGAATACATAGGTCCTCTGGCCCCTGTTTGTTGCCCACCTCCTGAGATGGTTCTTCTGCTTTCTTATTAGCTAAGCATTGAGGATTTCACAGCATATGGCGGTGTATTTGGAAACAAGCAGGACAGCGCCTTTTCTAACCTGGAGGTAAGTAAGAGTCCTCTCCCAGCCCTGGGTCATGTGGACAGGCCATCCTATGCCTTCCTTTCCAGCACAATAAGAACTGTACTTAACCAGGTGTGGTGTCACATGCCTATAATCCCAGCTACTTGGGAGGCGGAGGTAGGAGGATCATAATAAGTTCAAGGCCAGCCTAGGCAAGTTCGAGAGACTTGTCTCCAAATAAAATGAAATCTCAGTTGTAGAGCACTGAAAAAAAGTTGAGAAGTGTATGCTTTGGGACAAGAGATGTTGGCTTTGAGGGTAGAAAGGCCTGGGGTCTAAGTTTCATGCCTAAGGGGGCCATTTTCTTTCTGACCTAAAGTGAGACCCCTTTGTGGTTCTATCTTGCCAGGGAAGTTTGGGGGGATAGCCTGGGTCTACTGGTCTCTGGCTCACTCAGCCTTCCACCTCTTCCCAACTCCCAGAATGCCCTGGACCTGGCCCCCTCCTCGCTGGTGCTTCCTGCTGTTGACTGGTATGCAGTCAGCACTCTGACCACCTACCTGCAGGAGAAGCTTGGGGCCAGTCCCCTGCATGTGGACCTTGCTACCCTTCGGGAGCTGAAGCTCAATGCCAGCCTCCCTGCACTTCTGCTCATCCGTCTGCCCTATACAGCCAGGTATGGCCCAGGTAGCCTAGCCTCCAGCATCTAGCCTTGGGGCCCAGAGAAAGGCAAGGCTCTGGGCTTTGGTGGCACAATTTGGCCAAAGATGATAGTACTCCCCCTGCTACATATCACCTTAAAACCCTTCCAGAAGAAGGTTCCCTCTTTGCCAGGAAGAGATGGGAAGAACCTTCTGCCAGGTTTGACTTAAGAGTCAGTATCCAACAGTGTGCTAGGTCTGTTGGGCCTCCAGAGATGAGGCAGACAGGGGACCTGCTTGTGGGGAATCTCCTCACCTATCTAGGCCCTATTCATAGAGCAGATGTTAAGGACATGGTGGTGACTGTGAAGCCTGTGGGGGAAGGGGAACATGATTCCAGGCAGAGGTGCTGAAGTGAGCCTGGTCCCTGCACAGGTTTCAGAGTGCTGGCTGGAATGTGCAGGTTTGATGAGTGGCTAGTAAAGAGGGAGGAGAAGCTAGAGGAGCTGAGGGAAGGGTAGCAGGCTGCAGGCCAGGCAGAGCTACCTGTGGAGCTCTCATGCTGTGTCTTGTCCATAGCTCCGGTCTGATGGCGCCCAGGGAAGTCCTCACAGGCAACGGTGAGTGGGATCAGGGAGGATGCATGTTTTCACTCCCTCCTCAGGCAAGGGCCACAGAAGGCTAGCCTACATCTTTCTTCAGCCCTTTCTCACCCCCAGGATGGCTCCCTGCTTCTGGGAGCAGCTGAGAGCTGAGCAGAGAAATGCCAGCTCTCCTGTCACAGCTCTTTGCAACTAGTCTCACCTTGCAGAGTGTCCAAATGCCTTGTGACTTATTGTGCAGGAGCCTGTGGATCCAGTTGGTGCTCGGGCTGTGTGAATACCAGAGTTTCACACTGCAGTAAACAATTAGGAGGACTTTTTTTTTTTTTTTTGCTATAAATTAAAGCTTTTCATTCCCCGTGGAATGGTAGTTGAGTGCATATAGAGTTTTCTATATGTATTTTTCCTTTTGCTTAGGTTGGGCTTGGCATTAGGGAGTTGTTGACAGGCCACAGTTTTCCCTGGGGAGGCTTGCAGAGGGGTGCGAAGACAAATAGCAGTTTTTAGGGATCTTCAGTGGAAACTAAAAGCATGACTTTCACATGATACAGGATTCTAAAGCAGATGGTAGGCGGTGTTTTTTTATTATATATATGAATATATATATGTATTTCTTTAGTTATCCATGAACCTTTATTTTTTATTTATTTTATGTGGTGCTGAGGATCTAACCCAGTGCCTCACACATGCTAGGCAAGTGCTTTGCCACTGAGCCACAACCCCAGCCCCAGGCAGCGTTTCTTTAAGTGGGCTGCCTGGTGACCTTATTCTCTGCTCTCCCCTCAGATGAAGTCATTGGGCAGGTGCTAAGCACACTCAAGTCTGAAGATGTCCCTTATACAGCAGCTCTCACAGCAGTCCGCCCCTCCAGGGTAAGTGCACTACCAGCAAGGGTTCTGAGGCATGTGGGGAGAGGCAGTGTGGTGAGTCTGCCTAAAGGTGGAGCATGTGCTAGGAGTCTGCCTAGAGGTGAAGTATACGCAAGGCCTCCTAGAAGCCCCAGGGCTCATGGAAGCAGTTGGAAGATTACCCCGGTGGGGCAGCTCTGGGAGAATTAGGAGGAGCAGTCAAGTTCTGCCTCCTCCATCTAGGGCAGCTTTCCATCTTTCTTTGTGAGCCTTATGGGCTGCATTCTTGAACATAGTCCACGAGATCCTAAGTTTGAGGGAGGGAAAATATCATCAGGGCTAGGGGCCCATGGAAAAGCTTCCTGGAGAAAACTGCCTTCTCAGACTTCTAGGACTTTTAGGTGGTGGACAGGGTGCCCAATAGGGAGAGATGGGAGAGCAGGACAGTGGGTCAGGACTTGCTCCCAGGGCTGTTGAGAGAAGGCTTATTGGGTGTTTCTGCAGGTGGCTCGTGATGTAGCCATGGTGGCTGGGGGACTAGGTCGCCAGCTACTCCAAGAACAAGTGGCACCAGCTGTGATCCATCCTCCTGTGAGTTATAATGACACTGCCCCTCGGATCCTGTTCTGGGCCCAGAACTTCTCTGTGGCATACAGGGAGCAGTGGGAAGATCTGACTTCCCTCACCTTTGGGGTGCAAGGGCTCAACTTGACTGGCTCCTCCTGGAATGACTCCATTGCCACGTAAGGGCACTAGGCTGGGGAGGAATGAGCCACCACACATGGCCTTCCTGCCATTGTGGGACAGGGGCAGGGATCCAGGGACAGGTATGTGGGTGAGGGTGGTCTTGGTGGGCTCTGTTCACCAGGGATAGGTGGTATCTCAGGGTGGAGCTACTGGAGGGGGAGGTGCTCACAGTTTTGCCTCCCTGTGCTCCCTAGGCTTTGGTTGGGACCTGGGAACCTGGTGCTTTCCCCTTGAAGGAAACCTTAGGCCTGTGTGTGGTTAGATACCAGACCAGTTACAACAATCAATTCTAGGACCCCCATACCCTCCCATTTCCCCTTACCCCAAAGCCCAAACTAGGCAATTCAGTGACTCTAACAGGGAGCTAAAAGGAGGGGAAGTAGACTCAGGGGGACCAGAGAAAGGAGCCCTAAGCTAGAGGCACAGCACCTGGGTGTTGGCTTCTAGCTTCTCGCTCTGTTCTTAACTTGGTTACGACTGGAGCCTTAGTTTCCCTATCTATCAAGTGGGAACACTGCATCTTCAGGTGACTATGAGGAACTGGGGCAGCTTAGGCAGGAGCAGACTGAGAAGCTTGCTCCTCTAAGCCACCCAAGGCCCTCCTGGAGACTGATAGCACATCTCTATCTCACCTTGCAGGCTCTCGCTGACCTATGAACAGCTCTTTGGTACCACAGTGACGTTCAAGTGAGTCATTCAAGTGGGATGGATGTAGCTCAGTGGTAGAGTGCTTGCCTAGCATGTGCAGGGCCCTAGGTTCAATCCCCAGCACTGCAAAAAAAAAAAAAAAAAAAAAGACAAATAAAACACAAGTGAGTCCTGAAATAGTTAAGATATAGGTGGGGGCTACTGTCATTTCAGTCTCCCCTGCTTACCTGACACCCCTAACACCTCCTCCAGGTTCATTCTGGCTAACCGCTTCTACCCAGTATCTGCCCGGCACTGGTTTACCATGGATCGCCTCGAAATCCACAGCAATGGCTCTGTCACCTACTTCAATGCTTCCCAAATCACAGGGCCTAGCATCTACTCCTTTCACTGCGAGTATGTCAGCAGTCTTAGCAAGAAGGGCAGTCTCCTTGTAGCCCGCACACAGCCTTCCCTGTGGCAGATGACTCTTCAGGACTTCCAGGTATGGAATAAGGAGGAGGTGCTCTCTCCCCAAGCTTTATGGGGCTTCAGTCCTGTCTTGTGCTGCCTATCAGGAATATGGACTGTCCCTGACTCTGGACCTCCCATTTATGTGGAGCCACATGGTCTCTTCTGACTCACATCTGTGTGTTTCCCCAGATTCAGGCTTTCAATGTGACAGGTGAGCAGTTCTCCTACGCCAGTGACTGTGCCGGCTTCTTCTCCCCGGGTATATGGATGGGGCTGCTCACCTCCCTCTTCATGCTCTTCATCTTCACCTATGGCCTGCACATGATCCTCAGCCTCAAGACCATGGACCGCTTTGATGACCACAAGGGCCCCACTATCTCTTTGACTCAGATTGTGTGACCCATGCTAGTGGGAAGTTGAGGGTGTGATGGTGTTCAGGTTGTCACTTTCCCATCTTGTGACACATTGGACTGAAGGGCTTCCCCTCTTCTACCCACTGAGGGGCTTCCCTGGGGCTGTCCCCCCATCTCTACCAATAAGGTGTATATATTCTGCATAGATATTAGACAAATTTCCCAGGCTCAGTCATTGTGAGGGGAGGGGACAGTAGTTCTAGGGTCCCCTTTCTCCTTATTTATTATCTTTTCACCATTACCCCCTTGCTGTTTATAGTGCTTTTGTGTAACAAATGCTCTCTCCCCAAGCTTTATGGGGCTTCCAGTAGCAGCCATGAGCTTGAGGTTTCCTGAGTGTGGAGGTATTTGGAAGTACTGCTTAACTAACCTTCTAGCTTGGCTGTTATTATTATTATTATTATTTTTGGTGATGTGCTAACAATAAGCAGTACACTGGGGTTTATTTCTGTGGCCTGAGAAGGAAGGGACGTCCACTCCAGGTGGCCTGGATGCAATCACTGGGTTTCTGTCATGTTCCCACCAGGAGTGCCTGGCAGGAGTCTGGGGTGCTCTCTTGTTTCCTTCCTAATAAAATAAAGACTGTATTGGACCTCTTGTCACTGTTTTCTGCGCTGGGATTAGGTATGCAGTTGGCTTTGGCTGAGGGATGCAGGAGGAGGCACCCGGATGTAGCCGAGCCAGGACAGGCGGGAGGCGAGAACATTTAGAACCTGGGTGGCCAGGGGGGAGGATCGAGCCTCTAGTTAGGGTACGAACGGGCATTTAGGGCAAAGTCTGGATGTGTTTCCAGCCTTGGGAGGTACTCATGACAATGGCAGCACTCAGAAAAAGCAACGCGACAGCCCCCCCCCCCAAGCTGCTGCAGCGGCGCGCGACAGCCCCGCGGGGCCGCGCTGAGCCTCCCGGGGGGCGGGGCGGGGCGCGTGCGGCTCCCGCGCAAGGATCCCTTACGAACCGCAGCACCAGCCGCCGCCCCGCCCCTCCCCGCTCTTCTCTAGACCCTCCGCGAGCAGACTCGCTCGTGGAGTGGGGCTGGTGCTGGGACCCGGGCGCCGGAAGCCCTTCTGGGAGGCGATCTGCGGAGGCAGTGGCCCTGTGGGCGTGGAGGGCGCGCAGGGAGGGGGCGGGACTCTTTGACGCGGCGGAGGGGTCGGGCGGCGGCCGTAGAGCCGCCATCTTTGGTCCAGTGCGGCGTCGGCGGCGTCGGCGGCGGCTGCTGTGGTGAAGGAGGAGGAGGAGCCGAGCGGTCGCTGGCACCAAGGCCTGACCATGGATGAGGAATACGATGTGATCGTGCTGGGGACTGGCCTCACTGTAAGTGCACCCTCGCGCGCCCTTGGCCGTACATCATGCCTTCCCCACCGTCCGCGATGATGCAGCCCCTGGTCACCAGCCCCATCGTTCCATCGTCCCATCCGTCCCATCATTGCATCCTCCGCTCAGGATCCCCAAAACCCAGCCCTATGCCCACCTCACTACCCTGCCACACAATGTCGATTGTATTCGACTATTATGCCTTGGTCTCCCTGAAGGAATCCTCCACGACCTCACGACTCCCCAGGTTGCAACCCCTGGCCCCCGGTGTGCTCCCTCCCTTGGCCTGCTTGGCTGGAAAATTCACCCCCACTCGACCTGATGCCCCCGACCCCGCCCACCCTGCCATTATCCATCTGCGGCACCCATCACCCGCCCAGCATCCCTTCCCAGTATCCCCTCCTATCCTGTGCTAATCGCGGTGGAGATGCAGCATGAGGCCATGGGGTCAGGTGGCCTTGCCAGGGTGGACTCTCATCCCACCTTCCTGGCTTTTTTCGGGGGTCAGGGAACCCAGGGAATGTTCCAGAAGCAGCAGCAGCGGGGGCAGTGACCACATTCCTGTTACCTCACCCCAGTTTCCCATGGAGACCTCAGACTGAATGGTGTCTGCAGCCTTTGTCCTTGGGCTAGTAACTGCTGAGGGTGTTTATCTTTTCCCTTCCTCCAGACCCTATTGGTCTGCTTCCCTGAGACTCATCTCCCTCAATCTGGGCCCAGAGACCCTCCTTCCATGATCAGGGTCAGGGGCTCTTGTCCTTTGAAAAAAGAGCAGTGGAGGGTGGGGCCTGCAATTTCAAAGACTGTGCTAATCTTGGCTTCCCTTTCAGGTGTCCTTTGAGGTTGAGATGGGTCTGGTCTTCTCTATGATTCATCATGTTTTATCTGTCCTTCCATGTGCTCTACATAGATAGATGACTTTCTTGGCATGTTCGTATTGGAAGATTGTCCCTGTGTCTGATGCACACTCTGTTCCCCTCAAAGTCTCCATTATTTTTATCCTTCTTCATATCTTTCCCAGCAAGATTATGGAAGACACTGGTCAGATAAAGCTGTCACCCTCAATTTTAGGCAACGCAACAAGCTGGGGGTGGAAGGAGCTGTCCATTGTGGCAGGTTTGGGAACAAATCAGGGCTGCCAGTGGGAATGCAGGCAGGTGGGAGTGCAGCAGCAAATGTCACCCCTTCTGCAGGAATGCATCCTGTCAGGTATCATGTCTGTGAATGGAAAGAAGGTGCTGCACATGGACCGAAACCCCTACTATGGGGGCGAGAGCTCTTCTATCACTCCCTTGGAGGAGGTAAGGCTGCCTAAACCTGGACCCAGGCCCAGATCCATCCTTCATTAACCCTCTCACATTGAGGCATAGGGTGGAAGAATGTCCCCAGGCTCTCTGGGACAGTAGGGGACATAGGGGTAGACCTTGAGGTTTTTCTCTTTCTCTCCCTCCTGTTTACAGCTGTACAAGCGCTTTCAGTTGTTGGAGGGGCCCCCTGAGTCGATGGGCCGGGGCCGAGACTGGAACGTTGACCTGATCCCCAAATTCCTCATGGCCAATGGTGAGAGAGATGAAGAAGATATTGTTGAGGGGTGGGCAACTGCAAAGACCAGTGGAGGGTCAGATATTAGAGCAGGAGCAGCCAGACCATACAAGAGCTTCTGGAGGGAGCTGAGCTAATGTTGCCTCTTCCTCCCAACAGGGCAGCTGGTAAAGATGCTACTGTATACAGAAGTAACTCGCTACTTGGACTTCAAGGTGGTGGAGGGAAGCTTTGTCTACAAGGGGGGCAAGATCTACAAAGTGCCATCCACTGAGACTGAGGCCTTGGCTTCCAGTGAGTGTGGGTCCCCTGATCCAGAGAATAATGGACTGGGTGGGGGAGGCAGACTGTCCTCAGGGCTGGTGGCAAGGTAGCCATCCAGAGAAGGGTTCCCTTTGCACCAGATAGCATTCACCAGGCAGTACGAGAGGCTCCTCGCTTTGTATTCTCCATTGCAGGTTGACAGGAGGGAAACACATGTAGAAGAAATATGGAGGGGGATTCCGTTTAGACTTTGGCAGGGCCTCCACTTAACCCCTGAAATATCCCCAAGTGGTGGAGATGGGAAGGCCAAGTCCAACTCAACCCCCTCTTCATACAAGTGGGGAAACTAAGGCCAAAAAGGGTAGGAGGGTAAACATCAGGACACATGATGAAGCTCAGCTGGAGCTAGGGTACCTACTTTCTTGGCCTGCCCAGCTGGGAAGGGGGGGTTTAGTGTTCCAGTGATGCAGAAAGTTTCTTCATGCTCCCTTTCTCAGATCTGATGGGCATGTTTGAGAAACGGCGTTTCCGCAAGTTCCTGGTGTTTGTGGCAAACTTTGATGAGAATGACCCCAAGACCTTTGAGGGTGTTGACCCCCAGACTACCAGCATGCGTGATGTCTACCGAAAGTTTGACCTGGGCCAGGATGTCATTGACTTCACTGGCCATGCCCTGGCGCTCTATCGCACTGATGAGTGAGGGAGGCTGGTGTGGTGGGAGGCCCCTTGCCAAGCCCACACCCTTCCCTCCTTACACCTGCTTCCTGCTCCCTCTGCCCACCCTGCATGTCCCTTGTACTTAACCATCTGTTACCTTTCATTCCCTCTCTCCCCTGCATTTTACCCATATCTTTACCAGGCCATACAGGGAGGTGGGAAGGCTGGCCTAGTGCCTGGGTGGGAATGAGCAGGGGTGCTGCTATCAGAGCATCTTCCCGGATTCCTGTCCCCCAGCTACCTGGACCAGCCCTGTCTTGAGACCATCAACCGCATTAAGTTGTACAGCGAGTCCCTGGCCCGGTATGGCAAGAGCCCATATTTGTACCCACTCTATGGCCTGGGTGAGCTGCCTCAGGGCTTTGCAAGGTGAGGAAATGGCATTTTTTTTCAGTTGGCATTACTAGTATCAAGGCCAAGAATGGAAATGACCCCCTTGAGCATTTCTAGAGCATTTCATACCTTCCCGTCTGTGATCTTCATTTACTTTGTTCCATCTCTGGGTGATAGCATAGCCCTAGTACATTGAGGTATACAGGAAAAGAACCAGGCCTCTGTGAAAGTGGCTTTCTCAGTTCTGGGAACACCAGGATTGGACACCAGGTACCAGAACCTTGAGTTGAGGCTTATCTGATAGCTGGCCCTTCTCCAGCGAGTCCCTTTATTCTGGTCCTCTGGTTCATTTCTTTATGGAACTGCTTTCTTCTGCCATCCTCATATTAGCCCATCACGAATATAGCCCATCACAGAATATTCTGGGAAGAAGCTTCAGAGAGGAAGGAGCATGCCGAGATCAGTCCCGAGTTTGTGGCAGTGATAGAGCTGGGATGAACTGCTGGATCTCCTGACTTTGGCCTGCCTGGGCAATCTTTTCTGTACCTTGGTGGTGGAGTGGGGAGAGTGTAGTGGAATTGATCCCCATTTATCCTGAAGGGAGACTTCACCATCACTGTCTTCACCACAGATTGAGTGCCATTTATGGGGGAACATATATGCTGAACAAACCTGTAGATGACATCATCATGGAGAATGGCAAAGTGGTGGGCGTAAAATCTGAGGGAGAGGTAAGCCTTCCCCATGCGATGGGGTCATTGTGGCTAGGGCAGGGTTTGATTGCCACCTTAGGGGCTCAGTTCTAAGGAGCCTGACTGCTGATGGGTCTGCTGCTCCTCAACCTCAAGGCCCTAAGAGCTGGGAACTGGGGAGTCACCCCAAAAGAAGTCTTCATAGCCATTTCTATTGGCAAGAGGTATCCCTCAAAGACCATATGCTATGTCTTTGATCCAGAAAATATTCCTGATCACAGTGTCTCTCAGCAGCAGGGTTGCCCTTCTCTGAGTTAGGCACCTACTTGTACTAAAGGAGGAGCAGTAGTGACAGCTCAGAGGAGCACTTCCTGCCAGAGCTGTCTGCCCTCACTGTGGATACAGACTGTGACCACCCAGGGCATGGGATGGTCTGATGGGCAAGGACTTGTGGTGCCTTCACAGGTGGCCCGCTGCAAGCAGCTGATCTGTGACCCCAGCTACATACCGGACCGTGTGCGGAAGGCTGGCCAGGTTATCCGCATCATCTGTATCCTTAGCCACCCCATCAAGAACACCAATGATGCCAATTCCTGCCAAATCATCATCCCCCAGAACCAGGTCAACAGGAAGTCAGGTAGGCTAGGCCATGACTGAGTATTTCCTGTTCACTGTCCTTGGGGTTGCTGTGCCTCCCCCCACCCCAACCTTGGGACTCCCCACATGATCCCATTATGGAACAAATGGGCCCCTCATTATAGTCACCACAACTTGGGGACCCTAAGGATTGGATGGCTTGGACTCTTTCCCCTCCATGATGGTGACCCCTTGGTTGCTGCCTGGTATGCCGGGGTAGGAAGGGGCAGGCAGGCCAGAAGGCCCCTAAGGAGCCTTTTCCATGTGTGGCTGTTTCCTTTGGCCCTGTTAATGGAGTGTTTCCTATGGGCAGACATCTACGTGTGCATGATCTCCTACGCACACAATGTGGCCGCACAGGGCAAATACATCGCCATTGCCAGCACCACAGTGGAGACTGCAGAGCCTGAAAAGGAGATTGAGCCAGCATTGGAACTGCTGGAGCCCATTGATCAGAAGTGAGGGGCTGGGCTGAGCCTGATGGGGAGGATGGGAGGGAGGGAGCTGGTAGTAGAAACCAAGAAGGGCAAGGCCCATTGTGAGACTTGTCCTCCCTCCTCCATCTGCCCCCCAGGTTTGTGGCTATCAGTGACTTGTATGAGCCCATTGATGATGGTTCTGAGAGCCAGGTAAGCAGCCTGTCTCAGCCCTGGCTCTTAGCTGCCCACCCAGTGCCCCTACTTAACTCACCCTGGCCATGGGCTCTGGCTGTTTGCAGGTGTTCTGTTCCTGCTCCTATGATGCTACCACACACTTTGAGACAACCTGTAATGACATCAAAGACATCTACAAACGCATGGCTGGCTCTGCATTTGACTTTGAGAACATGAAGCGCAAACAGAATGACGTCTTTGGAGAAGCTGACCAGTGATTGCCGAACCCCCCTCCCTTAGCCCCTGCTGCCCCCTCCCCCATCTCTGTTCTCCTCGAGGGCTGGGGAGACAGTATGGCTGGGCAACCCTGTTTCCAGCATCCTCTGCTTCCCCCACCACATTCCCATCACCCACCTCATTGATTCACTGACCAAATCTTTAACCTTAGTGATGGTTTGGGAGATGGGGGTTGGATAGCATCCTCTTTCTTGGCCCCTCCTTATTCTAGGAAAAGAGGGTTCTTCTCCTTGTGTGTGTCCCCCCCCCCCATTCTTCTGCTCTGTTCGTGAAGGACATGGAGGAAAACCTGACTTCTACCCTCACTGCTCTTAACCCCCATTGTAGTGGCCTTTGGAGATGCCCCCTGCCTCCCCCCACCAACTCTAGTGTGTTGGAAAGAAGGGGCCCTCCTAGCACAAAATTGCATTCCTCCCCTCCCCCATAATTTATTCTAATTTATTAACTTCTGTCCCCCTTCCATCTGAGCCTGAAGCCCTCTGATGCAGCCTGGGGGCTGTAGAGTAAGCTTCTTCAGCCTCTCCTAGCCCTGGCAAAGCCTAGGGAAGGGGAGAAGGTTTAGGTGTGGCCCCAATGGAGGGTTGATCTTGTTGTTTTTATTCCTTGTCTTTGTGTTCTTTGGTACTTGCTGAGAGAAAAGAAACGTGAGCAAAGCAGAAGGAGGTGGGAAAATGGATCCAAACCCCGGTGTGCCCTGCCCCATGCCTTTCCTTTAGTGGTGGGAAACCCTTATCTTGCAAAGTGAATGTGTCCCTTGCCCTAGCCTCTAGTGTATTTCACAGAAAACAAAACCTCCCAATAAAACTGTGTTGAAACCTGAACCTGGATCTTTAGGTTGAATTCCCAAAAGCTGGGTGCTTGACAGGGCCTTGGCTGTCTGGGTTAGAGCCCAGGCACAGCAACTGGCACCAGGAATGCATCTCTCAAAGGTCAGTGCAGGGGAAGCAGGAAAGCTAGCATCTGGCCTCGGTTGGAGATCAAGGTACAGAACTAACCTCTGGGTCAAAATAAGGAGACAGAAATCAGGGAGCAGCCTTGGGCCTGGCGAAGGGAACACTAGATCTAGCTTTGGGTAGGAGTCAAGCAACCTATAGGCGAACAAGTCCGTGGGCCGATGCCAGACCTGGGCTCAGGCAGTGAGGAAGCACGGACCCTGTGGGGGTCGGCTTTGAGCAGTGATAGATCAATACCCGAAGAAGGTTGGGCTGGGGATGTGGCTCAAGCGGTAGCGCGCTCGCCTGGCATGCGTGCGGCCCGGGTTCGATCCTCAGCACCACATACAAACAAAGATGTTGTGTCTGCCAAAAACTAAAAAATAAATAAATAAATAAATTCTCTCTCTCTCTCTCTCTCTCTCTCTCTCTCTCTCTCTCTCTCTCCCCCTCCTCTCTCTTTAAAAAAAAAAAAAAATACCCGAAGAAATGGAGGGGGCGGGCCCAGCTCTGGGGTCGATAGAAAGAAATAGGACGGATTGGAGACCCGGCTTCGGGTCGGGGTTAACAACAAGGAAGGACAAAAGGTTGGGATATTCAGGCTTAGTGTCAATGAATAAATGGGAGGAGAAGCCCGGGCGGTTTCTGGCAAGAGCCCACGTATGGAGGTGGGGGTCCAGCCTCCCGCGGCTGGCGGGGCGGGGCAGGGCGCGATCACGTGCAGTGATGGCGGGGCGGGGCGGGCGCTGGCGCACCTTCCTTAGTGGTCGACGTCACGCGTCAGCTGACTGAACCGCGGCCGCCGCCGTTGCCTGGATTTAGCCGGGCCGCTGTCACAGTTGTTGCCGCCGCCGTCACCGCTGCCTCCGCCATGGCTCAGTACAAGGGCGCCGCGAGCGAGGCAGGCCGCGCCATGCATCTGATGAAGAAACGGGAAAAGCAGCGGGAGCAGATGGAGCAGATGAAGCAGCGGATCGCAGAGGTGCGGGCTGGGCCCGGGCGCCGTGGAGCATGCGCAACGCGCGGGCCCCCTGGCGGCCCAGCTCCACTCTCAGGCCCTGGGAGACCCTGGGCAGCGGGCTAGGAGCACTAGGGGCGGTCCCCGAATCGGGAGCGGGACTCTGGCTTGCCGCCTCTGGCAGACGGCAGAAGTGAGCCAGCGGCAGTCTCATCTGTAAAATGGGCCAGAGTCAGGCCATGTCAGAGGTAGAGACAGCTTGTGACAAGCCTCCATCAGGAGGGAGCCAGTCAATATTTCTGTTGGTAGCACTGGGGTTGGGAGGCCTTCCCAAGCGCTCCTCCTGAGCACAGAACTCCTTGGTTCAAGCTCCCCAGCCCTCAGAACCAGGCCTCTGCCTGGATCCAGTGCATACCGGGAAGGGCAAGCCCTGTGGTAAGACACAGGGGCAGGCCACTAAGACTCATTCTGGAACCCTTTGCACTCATGATGAAGGCAGGCATGTGTCACATTCTGGGGTTCTAGCAGCTCCCCCAGTGCTTCAGTAAGTGGCCAGTGATGGTAGGCTCAGGGAGAGAGGAATCATGAACCCTCAACTTGTGCCTTTGGAGGAGATTCATCAGAAGAGTAAGGACTTCAGATTCCAGTGGAGAGCAGGAACAAGATTTCAGGCAGAGACTTCACTCAGCCTCATTACATGCTTTATGTTTGACACACAAAAAAACTGTCTGGACCTAGCCCTGCTGTCTCAGTGGGAACTTCCTGGCAAGCTCTGCTGACCACTTCCTTTGAAGGCCCTGGTCAGAGATGGATCTACCTGGCACTCTTGGAATGGGGCTGGGTGGAGAGAGGAGGCCTCTGGGAAGCTTTGGCAACACCTGAGGTTGGAAGGAGGAGGAAGATTACTCAGGATAGGGTTCAGCCCTTCAACCACTCTGTTCCTTTGTCTTCTCCTTGGGTCCAGTCTCAGGAGCATCATCTTATAGGCTGGATATGAAAAAGGCCAAAAATGAGTAGGGCCAATGGCTGCAGGCCACCAAAGAAGCTCTAGCCCTTAGCAGGAGACATGAAAGGGGCCAGAGCAGTGCAAAAGTCGGTGGGAAACGACCCATTTGATTCTCATAGCGCTGGCAGAGCATCCCCTAGCCTTGTGGACCCTCTACCTATAAAGGATAGGAGGGTATGTCTCTTCCAGGGACATATCTCGGACTAGAACCCAGGTCCCCAACATCCAGCATGTTGTTTCTACAGTGTAGTGGTGGGTTGTCCTCACTGCTGTGTTCCCTCCTTTGTAGGAGAACATAATGAAATCCAACATTGACAAGAAGTTCTCTGCACACTACGATGCTGTGGAGGCAGAGCTCAAGTCCAGCACCGTGGGTGAGCAGGATGCACATGCTATTCTTCCAGGCCTAGGGAGGCTGTTTCTTTGCCAACCCTGGATGACCAGCCCTTCCCCCATGTCTCCTTGCCTTACAGGTCTTGTGACTCTGAATGACATGAAAGCCAAACAGGAAGCACTGGTGAAGGAGCGGGAGAAGCAGCTGGCCAAGAAGGAGCAGTCAAAGGAGCTGCAGCTGTGGGTTCCCTCCTTGGTCCCTTGGCCAGCAGCTTTTCTCTTAAGATGCAGCTAGCACTCGGGGGCTCCCAGGGAAGGGTCAGGCTATTCCTTTTTCATGGGGGGAACCCATTTCCTGTTTTGGAAATGGGTATAGCATCTAGTTTGGGCCCACACTAAAGCCTTCTTACCTTCCTAGTTTGTCTTTCCCCTTTCTGTTCCTCTGTACTATAAAGGTAGTCCTTTCTGTGCCCTCTTCTTTCAGTGGGTGTATTAAGAGCTTGCATTGTCCCCTTTCTCTATCTTAACCATATCTCTATATGCCTGCTGTGTCATAATCAGAGTTCTCTGCCCATGAGCTATGAAGTGACTCAGGGCAGGAGGATCCCTCTGGGGTGCTAGGGAGATCCAACCTGCACTTGGTGAGCCCCATACTGAGCACACAAGTGTCTCTGGGTCAGGGAAAGGACCTAGAGGCAGGAACATGGGGCATGATGGCCACCCATGCCTTGGTAGAAAGCTGGAGAAGCTGCGAGAAAAAGAGCGCAAGAAGGAGGCCAAGCGGAAGATCTCTAGCCTGTCCTTCACCTTGGAGGAAGAAGAGGAGGGAGGCGAAGAGGAGGAGGAGGTGGCCATGTATGAGGAGGAGCTGGAAAGGGAAGGTGAGGGCCCTGCCTGCCAGAACTCAATCCTGGATTTTGGGCTGTAGAAGGAAAAAGAACATCTACTGCCCAGCCTCAGTTGCTCGCTGTGCTTATGGTCCCAGAGTTCACATGGGGCAGGAAAGGAAAGCAAGGAGCCAGGACTGCACTACTTTTATATATTTTTTTTTTATTTTTGCAGTACTTAGTGTTGATCCCAGGACCTTGTGCATGCTAGGCAAGTGACCAACCACTAAGCTACATCGTGATCCCTTTTTATTTTTAAATAATTAATTGATTAGTAAATTAGGTACTGGTCATAGAACCCAGGGACACTTTACCACTGAGCTACATTCCCAAATCCTTTTAAAATTTTTTGAGACCGGGTCTTGCTAAGTTGCTGAGGCTGCCCTTGAACTTTTGATCCTCCTGCCTCAGCCTTATGAGTAGCTGGGATTACAGGTGTACACCACCATGCCCAGCTGCATCAGATTTTAAAAAAGTTATATATTGTTGATGGACATTTATTTTATTCATTTATTTATATGTGGTGCTGAGAATCAAACCCAGTGCCTCACACATGCCAGGCAAGTGTGCTACTGCTGAGCCCCAGCTCCAGCCCCAGCTGCATCGGTTTTTAAAACCAAGTAGGGGCTCACTGTCAGTGGCAAATCGAGTCAAATCCCAGCCAGTGTCCCCTGGACAGGAGCCACCAGTGCAAGGACTGTCGGAGTGAGGTTGGTAACTGGTCCAGAAGGTTCCAGAAGCTACCCTCTGAAGGTGCCATAATAGGATAGATTGAGGAGAGAAGATATTCTGGACCATGCTTGGGTGCTTGAAGTTTCTGCAGTGATGAAAATATTCATGTCTGTGCTTCCCAATATGGTAGCCACTGAGCACTAAAGAGTTAATTGTTGAATTAGTTCTACTGTAAAATTTACACAGCCAAAGAAATTTAGTGGCTATTAGGTGGACACTACAGACCTCAGATGTGAGAACTAGGGGACATCAGGAACTTTTGGGGAAGGCTGGTAAGTGAAGCCAAAGCCAGCCTGGTTCTCCTGTGTGCTACACACCTGCTCTGTACCTGATCAGGAGCTTACAGGGCATTGTCCTCTCCTAGTGGAAGGCATACAGGTCAGCATGTATTCTGGACAAATTGCTGCCCCACCTGTGGCCTGGGGAGTAGCCCAAGGTCAAGGAATGTGTCACAAGGAGGATAGTTGGGCCTTAAGCATGAGGGGAATTTCATTAGTTCTAGAGACAGGAAGGGTGAAAAGATACAGCTGCACTGAAATATCAGGAAAGAGTGGACATATTTGAGTACTCTGAACAAGTTATGTCCCAGGCCTCAGACGAAGGCAAGGTGACAGACCTGGAATATTTTAGAAATTGTTATTTTAGTAAAACATTGGGGTTTTTTTGGGGGGTGGGGTACCAGGGATTGAACTCAGGGGTGCTCAACCCCTGAGCCACATCCCAGCCCTATTTTGTATTTTATTTAGAGACAGGGTCTCACTGAGTTGCTTAGTGCCTTGCGGTTGCTGAGGCTGGCTTTGAACTCCCAATCCTCTTGTCTCAGCCTCCCGAGCTGCTGGGATACAGGCTTGCATCAGCTAGTAATACATTGTATTTAACATAACTGTATCCAAAATATTTCCATCTAGGCTAGTCCAGCTAGCTACATGTCAACTGCCACAAGCTCAGTGTTGTGTGTGGCAGGAGCTACTGTTTTGGACTGAGCAGGCCTGGGGGGGGGTTATTAACCTGTCTGTATCACTAGGACTTTTACAAAAACACTGTTTGGTGTAGGCTTTTCCCTCCTTCTAAAGGCTTCATTTAAAGAGACCTAGCAGTGGGATCCTGATATCTTGTCTTTTTTTTTTTTTTTTTTGGTTTATGTCTGTCTTCTAGGTCAGTGGTTCTCATAGTGTACTTCAGGGACCCTGGGGGTCTGAGAGATCCATTTGGGGGTCTATGAGATCAAAACCATTTTCAGAATAATGCTAAGGCATACTTCACCTTCTTTTGCTCCAGAGATCACCACAAAGAAAAGGAAATTGGGGAAGAACCCAGATGTGGACACCAGCTTCTTGCCTGACCGAGATAGGGAGGTAAATGCTGCCTGGCTCTGGTTCTGGCTCTGACATTGATTCTGACTGACCTCAGCCCTGGCAGAGACTCTGGCTCAGGGAGTGGGTCGCTATACCCTTTGAGCAGCCCTTCACCCATTTCCCACTCCTTCACCCATTTCCTCTCTTAGGAGGAGGAAAATCGTCTCCGGGAAGAGCTGCGGCAGGAGTGGGAAGCCAAGCAGGAGAAGATTAAGAGTGAGTGCTTGTGGAATTGGGCACAGATGGTCTGGCCCTGGGGTTCTGGGGCAGTGAGAGAACAGGGCTGGGCCCCTGAACGTAGTCCCCTGGACTGTGCGCTGTGCCCTGAGAAAGCTCTGTAGCAGAGTTCCTGGGTCTGGAGACCAAGAGGCAATTCTGATTTGTAGGTGAAGAGATTGAAATCACCTTCAGTTACTGGGATGGCTCTGGACACCGGCGGACAGTCAAAGTAGGCAGTGGGGGGGCCACCCTTGGGTTTGGTGGGAAGGAACTGACAGGCCTGACTTTAGAAGTCCCCCGGGATCCTAAAAGCTGTAGGGAGAATGAGGGCCTGCAAGCTTCTGCCTATTGAAAAGCACTTCTCCAGTCTTCTGTCTTCTCTTCCTAACTCCTTGGTTTCCTGGATGCTGGCTCTTGGGCCACCCCTGTAGATGAAAAAGGGCAATACAATGCAGCAGTTCCTCCAGAAGGCACTTGAGATCCTGCGTAAAGACTTCAGTGAGCTCAGGTGAGCAGTGTGTACACGCCTGTGTGTGTATATATAGATCCTGTGATCTCAGCCAGTATCCCAGAAACCCAGGATCATCATTCCCTGGCTAGGAAGATGGCATGCTGGGCATTGCACTCTGCAGAAGGGAGACTCAGGCCCCTTTTTCTTTCCATCCTGCCATAAAGAGCTTAGGTGGGAGCTATCCTGCCTTGGCCCAAAGGTAGAGGACAGTGGAATGCCTCTCCCAGGCTCACTAAACCAGAAGGCTTCCCTTAAAGCATTCCAACCAGTTCTTTAACTGTCTGCTTCCTCCCTCCATGGGAGGAGAATATGCTCTGTCCATCTGTATCCCCCCCCCATCTTTCTTCCTCAGGTCAGCAGGGGTGGAGCAGCTCATGTACATCAAGGAGGACTTAATCATTCCCCATGTGAGTCCCTTAACTTCCAGCTCATGCAGTGGGTCCTGTGCCCCTAGGCCTCTACAGTAGTGTTCCCACACAGCTCTGCACTCTTCCATGCTTTCGTCTGCCTATGAATGGGAAGTGGCATATGGATAAGAGAGGCCAAGATGGACCATCAAGCTGACTTAACTTATCCTTGCCTTCTAGCATCACAGTTTCTATGACTTCATCGTTACCAAGGCACGTGGGAAGAGTGGTGAGTGAGCCTAGCCTAGTCCCTCTCACAATTTGGCATATATATATATATATATATCACTGTAACCTTGGGATGGCTATTTCTCCCCCAAAGGGCCACTCTTTAACTTCGATGTTCATGATGATGTGCGGCTACTCAGCGATGCCACTGTGGAGAAGGATGAAGTAGGATGGTGCCAGGGCACTGGGTGGGGAGAGGTCCTGGGCCCACAGGGTGGTGTCCCTGGGCTGTGGAGAAGTTAAGGAAAGTAGAGGTCAGGAAGGTTGGCTTTTCCTTAGTCTCATGCAGGAAAGGTGGTGCTGAGAAGCTGGTATGAGAAGAACAAGCACATCTTCCCTGCCAGCCGCTGGGAGCCCTATGACCCTGAAAAGAAGTGGGACAAGTATACGGTGAGGAGGCAAGGAAGCTGGAGAGGCTGGTCACCAGGAGGCCTTCCAGGGTGGGGGGGACAGCCTGACTAAGTGGGCCCTCAGTGTCTTGCTAGAGAACCAAAGGGATATGCCAGCCAGTACTCTCATCCCTGTTTTCCCTTCCTTGTCCCCTGTCCCTCTGTTCTCACACCAGATCCGGTGAACATGTAGAAAGTGGCTTGGCCTCGGCTGTCCCTGGTGACCCCCATGTCTCCAGAACTCAAGTGTCTGACTCCCCTGCGACTGTGCTGTTGTGTGCTAGGAGGACAGTAGCCACTCATCCCCTGGCACTGTCATTATTGCTTTTTTCTTCTACAATAAATAAGTGCACATGTTAGAGCTGGAGTACCTGCATTGTGAGAAAGTGTGTTCTGTTTAAAAATATTTTTTATTGACATAAAATTCACATAACATGGAATTTCTCATTGTGGCCATTTGACCTTATTTACTGGGGATTGAACCCAGGGGCACTTTACCATTGAGATACATACCCAGCCGTTTTTTATTTTATTTTGAGACAAGGTCTTGCTGCATTGCTCAGGCTGGCCTCAAACTTGCCATCCTCCTAACTCAGATACCTGAGTCACGGGGATGACAGGTATGTGCCCCCATGCCCAGCTTGATCATTTAAATTCAGTGGCATTTAGTTGACTCTCAGTGTTATGTAACCATCACCACGTACTTCCAGAACATTTTCATCACCCCAAAAGACCATATGGCCATTTATTTAGTAGACACTCCTCATTCTGTCTTGCAAGCTCCTGGCAACCCCTAATTTACTCTGTCTGTCTATGGATTGGCCTATTCTTAACATTTCATATAAGGATTGATCCCTTATCCAAAGTGCAGGGAAAAGGGATGAGGTAGGACCATGAGCCAACCAGGAGTTCTCACTTGCATTTCTGGCCCTGTGTCTCGGGTAGAACCATCTGGGGTCACTTGGAGGAGAAAGAAAGTAGGAGTAGATCAGGGTACCTTGGAGCACAGCAGGGAGGGGGTAGCCAAGCCTGATCCTATATTCCAGATGTGAGAGACAAGTCTGAGGAGCTCAATGTAGCCTGTTCTTGGGCTACAAGGAGGCCTGGAGCGAATCTTCAGGTTTTCTATGCCAATACCTTCCTACCCTTTGAGAAACCTCCAAGAAGAGCAGGCTTCCCAGGGAAAGGAAGCTATTTTCACCCAATGCCATATAACTTGACATCATCTCAACTTTTCTCTACAGTCCCCAAGCTCTCTTGAATTCTGTATTCATATAGATCCAAGATGCCAAGGGACTGTGAGCCTGGGTCACACCTAGACAGGAGCTGTCTCCAGCCCTGCAGGTTCTGGAAAACAAGCTCTTTGAAGACCAGTCCTGATTCTTTCAGGAGAGAATCTGCTTTCTGGAAACAGCCCTAAGTCCCTGGCAGGGAGACTATGAAGCCCTCTGGGGTCAATATCAAGCATACAGGGGGACTGTTAGAGAAGGACAGCCACATCTTTGTGACCAGCAAAAGGTCAGAAAAAGCAATGTCATGGTAGGGGGCCCAGTAGAGGATCCCCTTATCCAAAGTGCAGGACTGAGGTGTAGTCTAAAAGACTCTAGGAAAGCTTCTTTTAGATATTCCACTCTGCCACTGGGCCTCAGTGGTCTCAGGAGTCTGACCTCACTCCTGGAGACTGGTGCTGGCCAAAGTTCCTGCTGAGGAAGGAGGACTGTCTAGATATTGCCCAGGCTTGGGGAGACCCTTGGAATGTTGGATGCATTTGAAGGTAGAGTTCAGAAGAGTTTAGGAGGCTGCAGAGAGAAGTTGAAGAACTGTCAAGGCAGATACTATTTGATGCTTTGGAACTAAATGGGGTCACCAAAGACCAGCATATGCAGAGGATACAGCTAGAGAGGAAGCTGTTGGTCCCTCCCTCACCCAGGCTTCATTCCTCTGTGTGCACAACAAAGAGAAAAAAAAAAAAAGATAAGGAGCCTTTTCTGCCATAGGGAAATTTAACCTGACACTTAAATGACAAGAAGCTAGCCATTCCGGAACAGGAGAGAGCATTTCAGACAGAGGAAACAGCAACTATGGATACCCTATTGGGAAAGATTGGAGGTAAATGGTTGGAACGGAGGGAGGGAAAGAAAGGAGGGAGTAAAAGGGACTTGGTGCACAGTGCTCTTTTCTCTCTTTTACTTTTTTAACTGTCCAGCAGAAGCCATGTATTCACATGGTTCACACATCATCATGAAAGAGCAGGAAGCAAGGTGCTTCACTTCAGGCTGGGCTCTGGCCCAACCCAGTTCTCACCCTCCCCCAACCCAGAGAGATGCACTTTTATCACCTCCTGGTTCTCCTTGTTTCTCTATGCAAAGACAAAGTCATATAAATATATAATCTGTCTCTTACCTTTCTATACAAAATGTGGCCTGCTTTTATCTTGCTTGTACCTGGCTACTAAAGTGTCACTTACAACATAGGTGGGTAGACTACACCTATTTCCATATCATGGAGAGCCTCATCATTCTTGTCCTCTCCTTCTTCTGCAGTGCTGAGTATTGATCCCAGGGCTTTCTTTACAATAGGCAAGAGATCTGCCACTGAGCCAAATCTCCAACCTTTTATATTTTTATTTTGAAACAGGGTCTTGCTAAGTTGCCCAGGCTGGTCTCAAACTTGGGGTCCTCCTCCCTCAGCCTTCTGCATAGCTGGCATTACAGGTGTATACCAGCATGCCTGGTTTACTTTTTTTTATTTCATAGAATCAGGGATTATTGAACCCAGGGGTGCTTAACTGAGCCACATCCCCAGCCCTTTCTTGTATTTTATTTTTTTTGTAGTAATTCTGGGGATTGAACTCAGGGTCTTGTGCATGCAAGGCAAGCACTCTACCAACTGAGCTATATCCCCAGCCCTCTGTATTTTATTTAGAGATGGTCTTGCAGAGTTATTTAGGGCCTTGCAAGGTTAATCTTTATTTTCAATTTTTCAACCAAGGAAAAATTCACATAGTATAAAGTTAGCCATTAACCATTTAAAAATGTATAATTCAATGGAATTTCAAATATTCATCATGTTGTGCAACTATCCTATCTATCTGCTCCCAGAACATTTTTGTTACCTCCAAAGGAGATTCTGTAACCATTAAGCTGTCTCTATCCTTCTTCCTCACTACAACCCCTGGCAGCTACTGACCTGTTTTTATGGATTTGACTATTCTGGAAGGTTCACATAAACAGAATCATACAAAATGTGATCTTCTATGTCTGGCTTATTTCACTAAGCATAATGTTTTAGAGGTTTGTTCATATTGTAGCATGGATCAGAATTTCATTTCTTTTGTTTGTATGTATGTGTGGTACTGGGTATTGAACCCAGGGCATTGTGCACATTAGGCAAGAGCCCTATCTCTGAGTTATACCCCCAGTCACCTTTCTTTTTATAACTGAACAATGTTCCATTGTATGGAAATATCATATTTTGCTTATCAAGTCCTCTGTTTCTGGGCATTTTGAGTATTTCCACCTTTTGGCTATTGTACACAATGTTGCTATGTACATCTATGTACATGGTTTGTGCTTTTATTTTGTATTTCTCTTCACATGTTTAAAATATAGACTTCATCTGCCAATTGTCTGTTTCTGTCACTTGCTTCTGGGTTTTAGGTCATAATTAGGAAAGTCTTCTGCAGTTCAATGTTGCAAAAGAAATAATGATGTGAGAAGCTGGTGGCTTAGGCTGGAGAAAAGGTCACATTCTGGGTAGATTTTTGGGGAAAGCCACAATATTTGCTGACAGATAGAATATGGTGTTGAGAGAAAAGAGGAGTGAAGGAAAATTCCAAGGTTTTGGCCTGAGCAAGAGGAGGAATCTACTAAGATAGGGCCCCTGTAACAAGAAGCAAGTTTAGAATGAACAATTAACTACTGGTGGACATATTATGTTGACATTCCTATTAGCTAGCCAAGTGGGGTTGCCAGGCAAAAACTCATATCTATGAACCAGGAGAACTTGAGAAGCTGGAGAAAGAAATTTAAGAGTTGTCAAGATTGACCTTATTTGAGGCTCTGGAACAGAATGAGATCACCAAGGGATCAAAAGGTAACAATTAGGCTTCTTGAGCAAATGGATGAGATGTAAAAGACAAGACTGAGAAACAGGATGTGACAGGGTGGGTGGTAGTATTTTGCCCTTGTGATAGTTACATGAGAATGCTGAGTGATCACAGGGTTCATTACCAAGCAATTCTACTCCTGTGTAATTACCTCAGAATAACTCCTGCACATTTGATATAAACCTCTGCATAGGTGCCCCCTTGGATTTCAGGCTGAATACTAAGTTGCATATGCATAGGATGAAAATTCAGGAAATCAGTCAATGGAAATCCAGAAGGGTCACACCTTAGGAATCTGTTATAGTAACCCTAGAACAAAGGGTTCCCTAGACCTGTCCTAACAAAGCCTAAAAATCAGTCTTGAGAGGATCAAGCTGATTCACAAGTACCTTAACTGCCTGCCAGAATCCAATACTCTTTTCAAGAAAGACAACTGAATCCAAATTCTGAACTATATAACAATCATACTGATAGCATGTAAGAAAAATCACCACACATGCAAAGAAACAGGGAACTATACCCGCAACCAGGATAAAAATTAGTCAAGTGAAACAGAAATAATTTCAAAATATACAAGTAAAAAAAGAAAAGAAAAGCAACCACTTCTATCCAACATTGGACCTAGCCAGAGCAATTAGACAACAAAGGAAATAAAAGGCATACAGTTCAGAAAGGATAAAATCAAATTATCTCTATTCTCAGATGACATGATCTTGTGTATAGAAAACTTTAAGGAGCCCTATAAAAGACTTAAAGCAAATAAGCAAGTTCAGCAAGGTTTCAGGATAAAAAATCATCATATAAAAATTATTTCAGCCCAATGTGGTGGCACATGCTTGTAATCCCAGTGACTATGGAGGCTGAGGCCAGAGGATTACAAGTCTGAAGTCATCCTCAGCAACTTAATGAGATCCTGTCTCTAAATTAATGAATGAATGAATGATGAATGGATGAATAAATAAATAAATAAATAAAAGGACTGGGGATATATAGCTTAGTGGAAAAGTGCCCCTGGGTTCAACACCCAGTACCAAAAATAAATACATAAGCAAGTAAAATAAAAATTTTAAAAATAATTTATGCTTTATACACTAGCAATAAATCATCCAAAATGAAATTAAGATAACAATTCCATTACAAGAGTGTCAAAAAGAACAAAATGCTTAGGAAGAAATTCCATAAAACAAACAAACAAACAACAACATCACATATATATATATATATTAAATATATATATAAACCTGCAGGACTTGTACACTGACAACTATAAAACATTGTTGAAAGAAATTAAAGAAGACTGCTATTGTGTGAATGTCCCCTTCAAAATTCATGTTGAAATTTAATTGCCATTGTGCTGATATTAAGAAGAGAGAATTTGCCAGGTGCAAGTTTATAATCTCAGCAATTCCGGAGACTGAGGCAGGAGGATTGCAAGTTCAAAGTCAGCCTTAGGGCAACTCTGTCTCAAAATAACTTTTATGGCTAAGCTCTCTTGGCCACACAGGCAGGAGGATGGCATGTTTGAGGCCAGCCTGGGAAACTTAGTGAGACTCTGTCTCAAAATAAAAACTAAAAAGGGCTGGGGTTATAGCTCAGTGGTAGAGAATCTCTGGGTTCAATCTTCAGTACTAAATAAAAAAAATAAAGTCAACTGATTGACCAATGTTTTTCCCCAAGCAGGAGTCTATTTATTTATTTATTTTTGGTACTGATGATTGAACCAGGGGCACTTTACCACTGAGGCATATCCCCACCCCTTTTTATTTTTTATTTTGAGACAGGGTCTCACTAAGTTACTTAGGGCCTCACTAGGTCACTGAGCCTGGCCTCAAACTTGCTATTCTTCTTCCTCAGCTTCCCAAGTCACTGGGATTACAGGTATGCACCACCATGCCCAGCCTGGCTACAAGAGAATTTTATTATGTGTGAAAGTATAGTAAGACTCAAAGAGGGGCTGGGGATGTGGCTCAAGCGGTAGCGTGCTCGCCTGGCATGCGTGCGGCCCGGGTTCGATCCTCAGCACCACATACAAACAAAGATGTTGTGTCCGCCAAAAACTAAAGAATAAATATTAAAATTCTCTCTCTCTCTCCCTCTCTCCCCCCTCCCCCTCTCTCTCTCTCTCTCTCTCTCTCTCTCTCTCTTTAAAAAAAAGACTCAAACAAAGAACACTCTCCAGAGAAAGTGAGATGTCTCAGAGTAGAGAATAACCTGACTATAGATGTTGACCACAGGTACAAAATACTTTCATAGGCTGATCTGTTAGTTCTAGCAACTTGGGAAGATGAACTAGGAGGATCACAAGTTGAAGGCCAGCCTGAGCAATTTATCAAGACTCTGCCTCAAAATAAACAATTAAAAAATTGCTGGGTGGGCTGGGGATGTGGCTCAAGCAGTAGCTCGCTTGTCTGGCATGCGTGCGGCCTGGGTTCGATCCTCAGCACCACATACCAACAAAGATGTTGTGTCCGCCAAAAACTAAAAAAATAAATATTAAAAAATTTAAAAAAAAAATTGCTGGGTGTGGTGGCACATGCCAGTGTGAGCAATTGAGCAAGACCCTAAGAAATTTAGTGAGACCCTGTCTGTAAATAAAATATAAAATAGGGCTGGGGATGGGGCTCAGTGGTTGAGTGCCCCTGAGTTTAATCCCTAGTAAAAAAATAAATAAATAAAATAAATAAATAAATTAGAAAGGGGGAGAGGGGCTGGGGTTATAGCTCAGCAGTAGAGCACTTGCCTCCCACTTGTGAGGTATTGGGTTCGATCCTCAGCACCACATAAAAGATAAATAAATTAAATAAATAAAGATATTGTGTCCATCTTTAAAAAAAAAAAAAAGAAAGGTGGGGGATATTGCTCAGTGTCAAAGCACCCCTGGAGTTCCATCTCCTGTATCAAAATACCTTCACAGCAACATCTACATGAGGATATGATTAAATACTCAGGGATTATAGCCTGGACAAAGTGACATAGTTAACTATGACAACAGCCTGTATCCATGGATTGGAAGACTTACTTTTGTTAAGATGGCAGTATTCTTGAATGTGGTGCACATATTCAAGTCAACCCCCACCAAAGTCCCAGCTGGGTTTTCTGCAGAAACTTTCAGGTTTATCCTAAAATTCATATGGAAATATAAGGGACCCTGAATACCCACAACATTCTTGAAAAACATCAGATTTAGAGAACTCATAATTTGAGTTTCAAAACTTACTGCAAATGTCAAAAATCTAAGTATGTGACCCAGCAATTCCACTCCTAGGCATATACTCCAAACAAATGAATATGTCTTCATGCAAAATGTTGTACACAGGTGTTTGTAGAAAAAATATGTAGATCAGGCAAAAAGGTGGAAACAATTAAAATCTTTAGTGATTGATGAATAGATTAATAGAATGTAAATATTCATGCAATGGAATATTATTTGGCACTAAAAAGAAATGAAGTCCTAAACCATATTATAATATGGGTAAACCTTGGAAACATTAAGAACTCAGACATATTCATATTGTATAATTTCATTTATCTGAGATGTGCAGAAGAGGCAAATCCATAGTCAGAAAGTAGACTAGTTTTGCCAGGCTTACGGAATGGGAAGGGAGAGTGACTTTTTTAGGGTATGGGATTTCTTTTGGGGGTGATAAAAGTGTTCTGGAATTTGTGGTGATAGTGGCACAAGTTTGTGAATATACTGAAAGCCACTGAATTGTATACAATTAATGAGTGACTTATAGGTGAATCCTGTCTTAATAAAGCTGCTTAAAGAGAAGGAAAAGGAAAGCTAGGCAATATCCTCAGTCCCATTCAAGGTCGTGGTAGACGGCTGAAGGAGCCAGGTGTAAGAGGCTGTAAGCCTAGAGTCCTCGTGCTGGTCATTTGCGTGTTATTAGTCACAGGCCCTTTGGGTTGTGACCGTCAGGGGAGTCCCGTGCTAGGACCGCGAGTCCTTCCCTGGTGTGCACCTGAGTGGCCAGGACAAGGGAGACTGCGCACCCGCAGCAGGTGGCCCGGGGCGCGGCCCCCCCGCTGCCGGGTGGGGCGGGCGCGCCCCAGAGCCCAGGGATGTGTGGCGCGGGCACGCGCGAGTTCCAGGTTGCCCGAGGCAGGAGGCGGAGGGGGGTGGTGCTGGGTGGCGCGCGCCGCGGACGCGGCCATTGAACGAAGGGGGTCGGCTTTCAGGGCCAGGTCTCTGGCAGGTGATGGGGGCCTGGCGCTGCGATTCGAAGCTCCCAGCTCCAGGGAGAAGCGGCCCGCTTCCTGCGCGCCCCTCTGCTCTAGCTCCCTTGGCCAGCCCTCCCTGGTCGCCCCCGCCCGGCGCGGTGGTACAGTCCGGGTTTAAAAGGCCCAGCGGCCTCGGACTGGCCCAGTGTGTGGGCGGCGGCGGCGGTGCGCTCAGGGCACGGGAAGAGGCAGCGGGGGCGCGCGGAGGGCTGCTGTGGCAAACGGGGCGCGTCCACGTGGCTGGCGGGCGGCCACCCGGAGCCAGCGACGGCGGAGGGATAGGTAGGTGGTCGCCATCCCCGTCGCCCGTGCAGGGACAGTCTTCTAGGTAGCCAAGGATTCGGGCAGCTTGGGGGTCATGCTCGGCCTTTCGGGGGTCAGGCACTGCCCCTGCCTTTGGAGCGGGTAGGGACGGCCAACCTGAACCCAACCCCCTTGCCTGATAGAGTCTTTGTAGCCGAGTGGCGGCCCTTGAGAGCATTGCTGCGGCACCTCCACCGACTGAGGTCTTCGTGGGTCTGCTGAGGGGTGCTCCTGGAGAGGGCTGGGCTAGCTGGGATAACACGGTTGTGCGGCACTGGGGACCGGGCGCTGGACCCATGTCTCTGCGTGTGGCTGTCCCCATCATCCGGTTCTCAGCTGGCAGGGCTACAGCTAAGGAGCTGGGTACCTGTGATGCCCGAGGTTGCCACCTTACAGATGGGGGCTGGGGCGGGGTCTTGGGCTACAAATCCTGCCTCTCTAGGACTCCTTCCCCACCTGTCTGAGGCCTGTTCCTAGACTTGTCTTCCTGCAAGGTGTAAAGGAGGTGACGGCAGGATGCGGTCTCTCTTCTTTGCCTTCCATTCTTCTCTGGGTCCAGGATGCAAACCTGACAAAAGAACCCCAGAGAGATGATCAATGGGATCTGAAACTTTGCGATTTCAAGCTGGGTCTGCTCCTTGTTGTAGCAAATGCAGTTTTCCCTTTCTCTCTTTGGTGCCTCCTTGGTTTGGCTTCTTGCACCCTACATGCTGGGTACCCTCTGTTTCCCTTGGGGATTGGGTCCTGGGAGAGAAGCACTGCATTCTGCCCCACTGGCGACCACTACACTGCCTTGCTGTCTTTTCAGACTGGGGCTGGCTGGGTGTGGCCTGGGGGCGAAGTGCCAGTCCTGGCACTGGCCCTATGGCCCCTGCCCCATCTCCCCAAGGCCTCAACTGCATTTGGGGATGTTGCTTCCCAACTAAAAGTCTCCTAGGACTGTCAAGGGTGGGTTTGAGCCCCCTGTACCTCTCCTTTCCCAGCTAAACTCTGGATCTGCAAGGAGAGCCATGCAGGGCTGCCTGGGCATCACTCTAGCTGTGCCTGAGCAAAGCTTGACTTAATGTCTGTCTCCATGTGTGGCTATGGGGGCAAATGAGACTTGCTTTGTGTTGCAGCGAGGAGGCCAGACAACAGGCTTCTGGACAGCCAGCTGAGGCCCTGGGGTGGGTGAAGGAGGCAGCTGGGGCCAGGAGCAGGAGATGTAGTAGCTCTGAAGCCAGCCTCAGGCATTGATTACCCAGAGGCTCCTGGTAGCAATGCCATTCTGGGGTAGCATCCCTTCCCCTTCCCCCGGCTTGTGATTGTTCTCTCCTTGTGTTTCCCTTTTCCCAGCTCAGGTGTGGGTTATCTGGGGCCTGGGGCTTCCGCACAGTTGCCTTCCCGTGGGGCTGGCTGCTCTCAGCTCTGGGATGTGGTCTCAATTCCAGGAGGGCCTTCCACCCTGTCTTCCCAAGCATCTGACTGTGCTGCCCCCTTGGGTGTGGCCCAGCTGAGGCAAGGCCTCCTGGCTCCTTTCCAGAGTGGGAGTGGGGTAGGGGGTGGGGAATGATTGATTGCCCCCAAGCCTGCCTGTGATGCTGCTCACTCATGTGCCCTGCTTGAGGCCTCTCTTCTTTCCCAGCCGTGGTCACCATCTGGGATTCTGGCATGGTGGTGGGTGAGCAGCCCTGGTCCCCTGTGGCCCTGGGCCAGGCAGGCCAGGAGGAAGGCAGGCAGAGTGGGCCTCTGACTCCCATTTGCCTCTCTCCTCAGGCCCATACCCGGCACAGCTGCTGGCCATGCCCACTGTTTGCCTCCTGCTGCTGCTCTTCCTCACCATGGAGGAAGGTCTGGGTAGCAGCAGGCCCTTCCGTGCCTTTGTGGTGACAGACACCACACTCACCCACCTGGCTGTGCACCGAGTGACTGGGGAGGTTTTTGTGGGTGCAGTGAACCGGGTCTTCAAGCTGGCCCCCAACCTGACTGAATTGCGGGCCCACGTCACTGGGCCTGTTGAGGACAATGCTCGCTGCTACCCACCCCCCAGCATGCGTGTGTGTGCCCACCGCCTGGTGCCTGTGGACAACGTGAATAAGTTGCTGCTCATAGACTATGCAGCCCGTCGCCTAGTGGCCTGTGGCAGCATCTGGCAGGGCATCTGCCAGTTCCTTCGCCTGGATGACCTCTTCAAGCTGGGTGAGCCTCATCACCGCAAAGAGCACTACCTGTCAGGGGCCCAGGAACCTGACTCCATGGCTGGTGTCATTGTGGAGCAGGGCCAGGGGCCTAGCAAGCTATTTGTAGGTACTGCTGTGGATGGCAAGTCAGAGTACTTTCCTACCTTGAGCTCCCGCAAGCTCATTGGCGACGAGGACAGTGCTGATATGTTCAGTCTGGTAGGTGAACTGTGCCTGTCCACTCAGTCTTCCTCACCTGCCTCTCATGACCCCAGTCCCTATCCCCTCTTTCCTTTACTCAGTCCTGGTTCTTGAGAGAGCCCTTAGTCCAGGAGGGGAATTTTTATCCACTCACTGTCACAGAGATGCAGACAAGCTGCTGAAGAAGGGAGGACAGCCTGAGCCTACTGTGGGGACCCCGTCTATGGGGGAACTAGTTATCCTTCCCTCTGTGGCCTTTCTGGCCTGGGTTCCTGTGATTGTCCAGGCAGGGTGGGGGATCATACGGAGGCCCCTGGTGGGTGTTGTTGTTGGAGTAGGGCTGGAAGGTGTAGGTGGGGTGGGTAGTGGGGCCTAGGCTTCATCTTATGCTAATACTTTGCCTGCTCCCCAGGTGTACCAGGATGAGTTTGTCTCGTCTCAGATCAAGATCCCCTCAGACACACTGTCCTTGTACCCTGCCTTTGACATCTACTACATATATGGCTTTGTTAGTGCCTCCTTCGTGTACTTCTTGACACTGCAGCTAGACACCCAGCAGACTCTGCTGGACACAGCAGGCGAGAAATTCTTCACGTCCAAGATTGTGCGCATGTGTGCAGGGGACTCGGAGTTCTACTCATATGTGGAGTTCCCCATTGGTTGTTCCTGGCATGGTGTGGAGTACCGTTTGGTGCAGAGTGCCCACCTGGCCAAACCTGGCTTGCTGCTAGCCCAGGCCCTGGGTGTGCCAGCTGATGAGGATGTCCTCTTCACCATCTTCTCTCAGGGCCAGAAGAACAGGGCCAGCCCACCTCGGCAGACCATCCTCTGTCTCTTTACCCTCAGCAACATCAATGCCCACATTAGGCGCCGCATCCAGTCCTGCTATCGTGGGGAGGGCACATTGGCCCTGCCCTGGCTGCTGAACAAGGAGCTGCCCTGCATCAACACCGTGAGCTCCTTGCCCACCCCACAGTGTTCCCAGGCTGGGCTTGGCAACTCTGCTGGCCTGCCCAATTCCTGGGCTGGATATCCAGTTTTAGGCTTGGCATGGCCCTGGGAGTGCCACCTCATTCCTGACACCCATTTCTTCTTTCTGTAGACCCCTTCCCTCTCTCTTCTTTCTGCACTCCTCCTTACTGCCATTCTTTTGCTGGGTATCATCTGCTTATAGACTACCACCTTTTTCTTCCTGCCCCTCCATCCATTCCTAGTTTGTTCACCCTTGCTCCTTCTCAAGTCAGTAACAGTCTCCCAATCTGACCCTGTCTTTTTCTGTGTGTGGTATTAGGGATTGAACCAATGGGTCCTCTACCACTGAGCTACATCCCCAGTCCATTTTATTTTCAGACAGCGTCTTGCTGAATTCCTGAGGCTAGCCTCAAACTTATAATCTTCCTCCCTCAGCCTCCCAAGTTGCTGCCTGTCCCTCTGTTGCAGGCCCAGGCTTCTCCCCTCCATATTCTCCCTCCTTAGTCTCCAATTTCCTATGGGGACCTGGCTGGACAGATTTGACTTCCAGATCCTGTGTCCTGGCAGGACATGAGATCTGATGCCCTCTGTCCAGGTTGGACTTTCATGCACCCCTCCTGTTTTACCAGCCCATGCAGATCAATGGAAACTTTTGTGGGTTGGTGTTGAACCAGCCATTGGGCGGCCTGAATGTGATTGAGGGGCTGCCCCTGCTGGCTGACAGCACTGATGGTATGGCCAGTGTGGCTGCCTACACCTACCACCAGCACTCTGTGGTCTTCATTGGCACACGCAGCGGCAGTCTGAAGAAGGTGGGCCCTGGAACCCTTGGCATGTGGGGATGGGGGAAGTATCTCAGCTCTGGGACAAGAGGTATGGGTGGGAATGCACAGTTGAGCCCTGGAAGACCTTGGATAGGCCACAGTGACCAGCCCCAGGAGCCTAGCCCTGCTCTTTCGGTGATCCCTCAACCACCCATCCTCACTAGTGCCAGCACCCACTCTGGTCTGAATTGCTTGCTTCCTGTGGCTCTGAGGACAGAGATCACATGTATTGTGGGGCCTCCCTCTCCCTGCCAGGAGAGCAGGGGCTGAGGCTAAGTTCTCGTTTTTGCAGCCCTTTGCCCTACAGTCCTCCTGCTCTTTCCCTCTTTAACACTGCCTCATCCTTTTGTTCTCACCTGAGACATTGCCTTCCTGGAAAGGGTTTTTCTAGGTTCCCATTCCCATCCCACATTATTTTCCTCATGGACACTGGGACTGCTTAACTGCTGGACCCCCCCCCTTTTATTTTTATTTGGCAGTACTGGGAATAGGGGTGCTCTATCACTGAGCTATATCCCCAACTCCCTTTCTCTCTCTCTCTCTCTCTCTCTCTCTCTCTCTCTCTCTCTCTCGATCTATCTCTCTATATCTCTATCTCTATCTCTGGTACTGGGGATTGAACCAGGGGTGCTTTACCACTGAGCCACACCCCCAGTCCTTTTATTTTTTATTTTGAGACGGGGTCTCACTAAGTTGCTGAGGGTCTTGCTAAGTTGCTGAGGTTGACCTCAAACTTGTGATCCTCCTGTCTCAGCCTCCTGAGTCACTGGTATTACAGTTGTGCACCACCATGCCTGGCATCCCCAGCCCTTGTTATTTATTATTTTGAGATGGGGTCTCTGTATTGCCCAGGCTGGCCTTCAATTTACAATTCTCTGGCCTTAGCCTCCTGAGTCACTGGGATTGCAGGGTGCACCACCACACCCTGCTGTAATGACTTTATTGAACTATATAATTCACAAGCCATATAATGCACCCCTTTAAAGCATACAATTCCGTGGTTTTTAGCATATTTGCAGAGTTGTACAGCTTTCACCACTGTCTCATTCCAGGACGTTTCCATCACCCTAAAAAATGTCATACCATTTGGCTATCATCCCTACTCCCCCATCCACCAGACCTTTCTGTCTCCTGGGAGCATTTTCTGGCTGACTCTGGGAGCAGTCTCTACCCTGCTTTCCGTGTCCTAGGGTTGTGGCTTTGGGAGCCATTGGCGTACAGGCCAGGCACTAAGTGGGAGCAGGCCATGGCTTCAGCTCAGCCACAACATACAAAGTCCTGGCTCAAGAAGAGCGTGCCCTGGATGCAGGGGACTGCAGTGGCATCCGGCTGGCCTGTCATTCCTGTGCCTTGTTCTTGTGGCTCAGGTACGGGTTGATGGCTCCCAGGATGCCCACCTATATGAGACAGTCCCTGTGGTGGATGGCAGCCCCATTCTCCGAGACCTCCTCTTTAGCCCTGATTACCGGCACATCTACCTCCTGAGTGAGAAGCAGGTGGGCCCACGGTGGGTGGTGGTGGGTGGGGGGGTAGGGGTAGGCTGGGTGCTGATATGGCTGTCCTCAGGTGAGCCAGCTTCCAGTGGAGACATGTGAGCAGTACCTGAGCTGTGCAGCCTGCTTGGGCTCAGGGGACCCACACTGCGGTTGGTGTGTGCTACAGCACAGGTGAGGGCAGCAGGTGCAGGGTGGCAGGGCAGTGGGTTTGCTGGGGCTGTCCTCTGGGGGGAGGCTTCTCCCTATTTGTGCCCAGCAGCTTCCCTGCCCTCCCTCCTCCAGTTTTTCCAGCTAATGAGTGCAACCTCCACCCTGAGTGACGTCCTTTGGATCCCAGGGGACAAGGCTGAGGCACGATGTTGCCTGGCACTGTGAGCTGGCCAGTCTTCCTCTTCCCCCAGTTTCTTACTGCTTCCCCACCAAGACCCTCTTGGGGCAGTGGTGGGACCAGTTCTGGCCTGTCCCCATGCAGGTGCTGCCGTGAAGGTGCTTGTCCTGGTGCCTCTGCCCCACATGGCTTTGCAGAGGAGCTGAGCAGGTGTGTACAGGTGCGAGTCAGGCCCAACAACGTGTCAGTGACATCACCTGGGGTGCAGGTGAGTGGCATGGAGGGTGCTTGAACCCATGTGTGCTGAACAGGGAGGCTGCACCCTGCTCTGAGCCCTCTGCCTCCCCCAGCTGACTGTAGCCATGCGCAACGTGCCAGACCTCAGTGCGGGTGTGACCTGTGCCTTTGAGGAGGTGACAGAGAGCGAGGCTGTCCTGTTGCCCTCCGGGGAGCTGCACTGCCCCTCACCCTCCCTCCAGGAGCTCCAGGCTCTTACCAGGGGGCACGGTCAGTGGGTAGGGGCTGCTTGGAATGGGGTGGGTGGGGTGGCTAGTTGTCCCTGCTAGTTGATGGTTGCTCCTGGGTTTGCTGCAGGGGCCACCCGCACTGTGCAGCTGCAGCTGCTCTCCAAGGAGACTGGTGTGAGGTTTGCTGGGGCTGATTTTGTCTTCTACAACTGCAGTGTCCTCCAATCGTGAGTACCTGGACTAGCACCTATCCCTGGGGACTAAAGGGGGCTCTGGGATAGGCAAGAACTTCAGGGGTCTGTTTCTGGGGGCTTCAGGGACTACAGCCATCAAGGCTTCTTGATCCCTGTCCCATGTTTCTTTGCTGCTGATGTGAGGTATGGGCCTTTGGTGCCTGGCTATGTTCTTCCTTTATTTCCCAGTGTATCCTGTGAGAAGGCAGTGCAGGGTGGCATGGCCTTTTCTCCTATTTCTGAAGCTAGTCCTTGTCCCCAGGTGCATGTCCTGTGTTGGCAGCCCCTATCCCTGCCATTGGTGTAAGTACCGCCATGTGTGTACCAGCCACCCCCACGAGTGCTCCTTCCAGGAGGGCAGGGTCCACAGCCCTGAGGTGAGGCGGGTGCCATGTGTTGTGTGAGGGGGCTGGGCTTTTCAGGTGGCCTCTGGCTTTTCTGCATTTGATCTCTTTAGTTTCTTTGGGCCTGGAGAAGAGTAGAGGCCCAGGGTGCTACTGACAGGTGCTTTCCCCCCAGGGCTGCCCTGAGATCTTGCCTCGTGGGGACCTCCTGATCCCCGTGGGTGTCATGCAGCCTCTCACCCTGCGGGCTAAAAACCTGCCACAGCCCCAGTCAGGCCAGAAGAACTATGAGTGTGTGGTCCGGGTACAGGGGCGGCAGCAGCGAGTGCCAGCTGTGCGTTTCAATAGCAGCAGTGTGCAGTGTCAGAATGCCTCGGTAAGACCCTACTAGGGCCTCCACTCCCAAGTGCAAGCTGAAGACAGGTTGAGGAGAGGGAGAGTTGGCAAGAGTTTTGGAGGAGGGTCTGCTTATGTCATCTGGAGTCACATGGGTCTGATTTCCCCAGTACTCTTATGATGGTGACGAGTATGGTGACACTGAGCTGGACTTCTCTGTTGTCTGGGATGGAGATTTCCCCATTGACAAGCCTCCCAGCTTCCGAGGTGAGGGGTGACATGGGACTGAAGAGCCTGTCTGCCTCCAGGGTAGGGTTGGCACTCCAGGGTGCAGGTCTGCGGGCTCTAGTGCTCCCTGCTTCTCTGCCATTGCTACTGTGTCAGCAGTACCCCCTGTGTTCACAGCCCTCCTGTACAAGTGCTGGGCTCAGCGGCCCAACTGCGGCCTCTGCCTCAAGGCTGACCCCCGCTTCAACTGTGGCTGGTGCATCACAGAAAACAGGTGCCAGCTGCGGGCCCATTGCCCAGCCCCCAAGACCAACTGGATGCACCCAAGCCAGAAGGGGACCCGGTGTAGCCACCCACGCATCATCCAGGTCAGCCTCCTCCATCAGTCATATACCTCCTGCTGGGCACCTGTGAGGAGTCTGCTGACCCTCCCCTCCTATACCACACTGCAGATCTACCCGCTCATGGGGCCCAAGGAGGGAGGCACCCGGGTCACCATCGTGGGTGAGAACCTGGGCCTTGCCTCCAGGGAGGTGGTCCTGCGAGTGGCTGGTGTGCGTTGCAACTCTATCCCCACTGAGTACGTCAGTGCTGAGAGGTGAGTGTGACCATGTGGGTACCCTGTCCCTGTCTGCCATGGCTGGCCCTGACCTTCCCTAACCTCTAGGATTGTTTGTGAGATGGAGGAGTCACTGGTGCCCAGCCCGCAGCCAGGGCCTGCTGAGCTCTGTGTAGGCGACTGTTCTGCCGACTTCCGTACGCAGTCCGAGCAGCTCTACAGTTTTGTGGTGTGTGGCCCATTACCCCCTTCCCCTTCCCAGCTCTTTCCCTTCCCCATCCAAGGGGGATGCAGAACAGCCCCTGCACTGGGCTGGCTCCTCCCTCCCCTCAGGGCTGCTTCTTCCCCAGACCCCGACATTTGACCGTGTAAGTCCTACTCGGGGCCCAGCTTCAGGGGGCACGCGGCTCACCATCTCTGGCAGCTCTCTGGATGCCGGCAGCAGGGTCACAGTAACCGTGAGAGATGGCGAGTGCCAGTTTGTGAGGTGGGCTGAGCATTGGAGGGGAATTGTGGGGGCAGGGCATCTGAAGGTCCCCAGTCACCTGCCTCAAGCACCCTGCTTGCTCATGTAGAAGAGATGCTGAGGCCATCGTATGTATCTCGCCTGTCTCCACCTTGGGCCCCAGCCAGGCCCCCATCACCCTTGCCATTGACCGAGCCAACATCTCTAGCCCTGGAGTCATCTATACCTACACTCAGGACCCCACCGTCACTCATCTTGAGCCTACCTGGAGCATCATTAAGTAAGACTCTGGGGAGGATGGGGTCAGAGACTGGGTCAGATCCCTGAGCTTCTTCCCTAGAGCCTCACCTGGTAAGTGGGGCCTTGGCCATCAAGTGTCCTTTTGAGCCTGAGCCTCCCCTGGTGGAGGGGGCGGAGTTGTACTGAGGACACAGTACCTGGCACCTGCTGGGTGATCCAGGGTCAGGGAGGCCCTGGGCTCTCATGGCAGCCTTAATAACGCTCCAGGGCTGGGTGGGGAGGAACCCTGAGGTCCCTTATCCCTGTCCCAGTGGAAGCACTGCCATCACTGTGAGTGGGACCCACCTGCTGACCGTTCAGGAGCCCCGGGTCCGGGCCAAGTACCGTGGCATTGAGACTACCAATGTGAGTAACAGTTGCCTTTGCCTTGCCGTGCTTCTATTGCTCATAGCTTCATGCACCAGGCTGCCCACCCATGTTCCTACAGACATGCCAGGTGATCAACGATACTGCCATGCTGTGTAAGGCCCCCGGCATCTTCCTTGGGCAGCCTCAGCCCAGGGCCCAAGGCGAGCACCCTGATGAGTTTGGCTTCCTGCTGGACCACGTGCAGACAGCCCGCTCCCTCAATCGCTCCTCCTTCACCTACTATCCTGACCCCAGCTTTGAGCCGCTTGGGCCCTCTGGCGTCCTGGATGTCAAACCTGGCTCCCATGTTGTGCTAAAGGTGCTGGTGGGGCAGGGAGGGGTGGGGAGAGAAAGGAACAAGTAGGGACCTGGAGAACCCTGAGTGACTGAGTCCTCCACCTCCAGGGCAAGAACCTGATCCCGGCAGCAGCTGGCAGTTCCCGCCTCAACTATACAGTGCTTATTGGAGGCCAGCCTTGTGCACTCACCGTCTCAGACACACAACTCCTGTGTGACTCGCCCAGTCAGACAGGCCGGCAGCCTGTCATGGTTGGTGGGAGATGGGGAGGTCACCCGGGCAGCCTGGAGGGGAGGGGGGGTAGGCTCACTCTGGACCTGTCCCCACAGGTGCTGGTGGGTGGCCTGGAGTTCTGGCTGGGTACCCTGCACATCACAGCTGAGCGGGCACTGACCCTGCCAGCCATGGTGGGGCTGGCAGTGGGGGGTGGGCTCCTGCTTCTGGCCATCACTGCTGTGCTGGTCGCCTACAAGCGCAAGACTCAGGATGCAGACCGCACACTTAAGCGGCTCCAGCTGCAGATGGACAACCTGGAGTCCCGTGTGGCCCTGGAGTGCAAGGAAGGTGCCTGAGGCAGGGAGTGTGATGCAGGCTGTGGGGGCTGGGGGCCCACCCTTTACCTACTCAGCTCACTCACACCTTTATCCAGCTTTTGCAGAACTACAGACAGACATCAATGAGCTAACAAATCACATGGATGGGGTGCAGATCCCTTTCCTGGACTATCGGACCTATGCAGTGCGCGTGCTCTTCCCAGGCATTGAGGCCCACCCAGTGCTTAAGGAGTTGGATGTGAGCCACCCCTAGCCTGCCCATGCCTTGTTTCCCCCAGGGCTACTCCTACTCTCTGAGACTCCCTGTTCCGCACAGACCCCCCCAAATGTCGAGAAGGCTCTGCGCCTCTTCGGGCAGCTGCTGCACAACCGCGCCTTCGTACTCACCTTCATCCACACGCTGGAGGCCCAGAACAGCTTTTCCATGCGTGACCGTGGCACTGTGGCCTCACTCACCATGGTGGCCCTGCAGAGCCGGCTGGACTATGCCACTGGGCTCCTGAAGCAACTGCTGGCGGACCTCATAGAGAAAAACCTTGAGAGCAAGAACCACCCAAAGCTGCTGCTGCGCAGGTCTGTACTATCCTGCCTGGTCCCTTCCCCCAGCTCACCCCTGGCTAGCCCCATTCGTGTCTAGGTTACACACTTGGCCCTGCTCCTTGTCAGGGCCCTGGCCTTACCAGGCCAGGGCCTGAGCACTCTTCTCCTGCCCTAGGACAGAGTCAGTTGCTGAGAAGATGCTTACCAACTGGTTCACATTTCTGCTGCATAAGTTTTTGAAGGTGTGCTTGGTGGGCTGGGCAGAAGGGGAAGGACTGTTGGGGGACACCTAGCTGTTAGGCAGGCAGCAAGCGTGCACCTGACTCCAACTGCAGGAGTGCGCTGGGGAGCCACTCTTCCTGCTCTACTGTGCCATCAAGCAGCAGATGGAGAAGGGTCCCATTGATGCCATAACAGGCGAGGCACGCTATTCTCTGAGTGAGGACAAGCTCATCCGACAACAGATTGACTACAAGACACTGGTGAGGAGCACAGGGACAGGTGGGCAGGAGATGTGGGGATGGGGAGAGGCCTTGCCCCAGACTGATGCTCCTCTGGTGCCCTTTACCCTTAGACACTGCACTGTATGTGCCCAGAGAGTGAGGGCAGCACCCAGGTCCCAGTGAAGGTTCTCAACTGTGACAGCATAACTCAGGCCAAAGACAAGCTGCTGGACACTGTGTACAAGGGCATCCCCTACTCCCAGCGCCCCAAAGCTGAGGATATGGATCTGGGTGAGGCCCCCTCTCCCTCCTCCTGGTCCCCACCTATACATGCCAAGGGGGCTGTTATGCTCCCCATTTGAGTTTGGTTCCCTGAAAGAAATAGACCCAGAGTCTTGGGGGAATGCTTTTAAGGGCTAACTGTGGCCCACAGAATGGCGCCAGGGCCGCATGGCCCGCATCATCCTCCAGGATGAGGACGTTACTACCAAGATTGAGTGTGACTGGAAGAGGGTCAACTCCCTGGCCCACTACCAGGTGAGAGGCTGGGAACCTGATCACCCCCAGGGCCACATGGGAGCCAGGGTATTGCCCTGAATCACAGCAGGACACAGGAGCAGTGGTCCTGGTTTCTCCCAGCCCTTCTGCCTGTACTCATGAGTCCACCTCACAGGGCCCCGAGTACCACCCATATGTACACTAAAGGGTCTGGGTGCAGAGGGTGGTGGCCTTTGGCTTCCTATACTGCCCCTTCTCTGTCTCTGGGACCTTCAGGTGACAGATGGTTCCTTAGTAGCACTCGTGCCCAAACAAGTATCTGCCTATAACATGGCCAACTCCTTCACCTTCACCCGCTCCCTCAGCCGCTATGGTAAGTGTCCTTAGCATGGTGGCTTCTGCTGGCCCTATATCCTTTGAGGCTGCATAAGCCATCCTGGGGAGCCCCCAAGTAGCTGGGTTGGCCCTGGAGGCTTTACCAGGGAGGTAAATGCCCTTGGGAGGTTTCCTATTCTGTACAGCCTCAAAGTAGGATGGGTCAGCAAGAGCAGACAATCTGCTGGGCTCCTGGGAAAGAGTAGGGCAAGAAGTTGGGCAATGGCCACTGGCTCCAGTGATCTAAGGGTCACACTTGTTCTCTGCCCAGAGAGCTTGCTCCGCACTGCTAGCAGCCCTGATAGCCTCCGCTCACGGGCACCCATGATCACACCTGACCAGGAGACGGGCACCAAACTGTGGCACCTGGTAAAGAATCATGACCACGCCGACCACCGAGAGGGGGACCGTGGCAGCAAGATGGTCTCAGAGATCTATCTAACACGGCTTTTGGCCACTAAGGTGTGCATCTGCCCTATGTCATCTCAGTCTCTGCACAAATACCCTCTAGCCCCAGCCACTTTCTCAGGGCTTTGAATAAGAACTCTAAACCCAAGGTTCAGTTGGGTCTTATAGGAAAGCCTCTCTTTTTTGTGTATGGGGGGGGCACTCAAACAATGAGCCACATCCCCAGCCCTATTTTGTATTTTATTTAGAGACAGGGTCTCACTGAGTTGCTTAGTGCCTCACCATGGCTTTGAACTCGTGATCCTTGCAATCCTCCTGCCTCAGCTTCCCAAGCTGTTGGGATAACAGTTGTACACCACCATGCCAGGTGGAATGCCTGTTTGTTTGCCAAGACTTTCTGCCTATTTGCTAGGCTTCAGGAACAATCTGACCTAGGTCCCTCATAGCTTGTGTCCTCACTGTTCCCCATAGGGCACACTGCAGAAGTTTGTGGATGACTTATTTGAAACAGTATTCAGCATTGCCCATCGGGGCTCGGCCCTGCCCCTGGCCATCAAGTACATGTTTGACTTCCTGGATGAGCAGGCTGATCAGCGCCAGATCAGTGATCCTGATGTGCGCCACACCTGGAAGAGCAACTGGTACTGCCCTATTCCTGGCTGCTGATGGCTTCCTGGGGATGGGTGGATGGAAGAGGCTGGTGGCTTTGCCAAGACCTAGGCCCCATGGAGGAAAGGTGACCAGCAGGGGCAGGAAAAGATGGTGGCTTGGCTTGGAGGCAAGTGAGTCTGTAGGTAGATGTTGCTAGGTACTTTGGGTGAGTGGGATGTGGGCAGTGAGGCCAGTTCTGAGAGGTGGCCCTTTGCCCTCCAGGGTCTTGTGCAGGGTAGAGGTGCTTATTGTCATAGGTGGTGGTAGTGGTAAAAGTGAAAGCTGCAGAGGGAGTTGAGACCTACTGAGGACAGAGGGGCCATTTCCTCTTATTTCTCACTGCCTGAAGTCCAGCTGAAACTTCAAATGCCATATGTGTCTCTTGCCACCTCAGGACAAGATGTGAACTGGCCAGACAGGAATAAGTGTGAAGGGAGGCAGTGGTGGTAGTGGGTCCATGGGGCCACTAGGAGCCTTGGATATGTGTCCCTCTATTCAGCCTGCCCCTGCGCTTCTGGGTGAATGTGATCAAGAACCCTCAGTTCGTGTTTGACATCCACAAGAACAGCATCACAGATGCTTGCCTGTCAGTGGTGGCCCAGACCTTCATGGACTCCTGTTCCACATCAGAGCACCGCTTGGGCAAGGACTCACCTTCCAACAAGCTACTCTATGCCAAGGACATTCCCAACTACAAGAGCTGGGTGGAGAGGTGGGCCCCAAGAGGAGAGTGCTGTGGGTGACTGAGTTACCCCACCCTAGGCAGCCTGTGTAAGGCGAGCCAGCAGTGGAAAAAAGCCCCTGAGGCTGGCTGGGCAGCAAGGGCAGGGGTTTTGGAATTTGTGATATCTGCTTGATTAACCTACTCAGGGTCCCAACAGGTACTACCGAGACATTGCAAAGATGGCTTCCATCAGTGACCAAGACATGGATGCCTACCTTGTGGAGCAGTCCCGCCTCCATGCTAGTGACTTTAATGTCCTAAGTGCACTCAGCGAGCTCTACTTCTATGTCACCAAGTACCGCCAGGAGGTGTGTTGTGCACCCTTTAGACCCCTAGTGACTTGACCCTGAAGGTTCAGCCACGGTCAAGGCAGGGGGCTGATGGGGGCTGTGGAGTACTACAAGGAGGCAGATGGGACAGAGGGGATACAGAGTACATCTTTAGATTATTTATGGTTTCCTCCTCATTTGGCCAGGCCCAGGGGTCAGCACAGATGATACTCTGCATGGAGGCTGAGATTTGAGGGACACCGAAGAGAAGCCATTGGCTAGAGCTCAGGGTTCCCACTAGGCAAAAGTTAAGGGGCTGAGCCAGATGCTATGATGCATGTCTGTAATCCCAGCTATTTGGAGGCTGAGGCAGGTGGATCACGAGTTGAAGACCATCCTCTAATGTAATGAGGCCTTGTCTCAAAATTAAAAGGGCTGGGCAGTGGTGCAGCATTTGCCCAACATGTGTGACAGCCTGGGTTCAATCCCCAGTACAGCAAAAAGAGGGTGTACAGTTTGAGCACTGGAATGGATGGCCTTAGGGGTGTGGGATGGGGATAGAAGTGGGTGGGGCCAGCCATGTATAGGACTTGTGGGCTTTGTAATTGGAGATGTTAGTAGGGGTGGGGCATAAACCTGTGGACTTCAAGATTTATTCTTGGTTGAAGGATTGGATGTGGGCCAGGAGAGAAACAGAGGAGCCAAGGGTGACTGCAGGGTGTTTTGCCTAAGCAATTGGCAGGACAGGCTCCACTGCCATAAACACAGGATGGAAAGACTGTGGGTGGAACAGTCCTATGATAGGGTTAGGGACAGAGACCGGGAGTTCTTCAGTCCCACTCAGGCCTTCCGTGGAAAGTGGGAAAGCCCTGGGGAAACCTCAGAGCACTCTGAGGTTGGGTAGGAGGAAGAGTGCCCAGGTAGACTGGATTGTCTGGGGAGGCTGAACCAAGTACTGTTCTATAGCCAAGAGGGCTAAGAGACTTGACATGCCTAGTAGGCATCTGGATATTGGGTCTGGAATTTGGGGGAAAGTGAGGGCTGGAAATGCACCTTCGTGAGCCAGTACAAGGCATTTAAAGCCCTGACCGTGGGTGGGCTTACCGAGGGAAGTCAGAGTGCGTTCAGAAGGGTGTGTGGCCCAAGCGTGCAGCCCTGGGCTACTCAGAGATCAGAGAGGAGAAGAGGCTCTGGCAGCAGGGTGGGAGGGAACCCAAGAGTGTCTCAAGGAGTCCTGCAGCCTGAGGAAGGACCCCCTCAGGGTCAAGAAGGGGAGAGCGGCCTTCTCTGCAGCTGCTCAAGGAGCATGGAGCTATAGCACACTCCCTGGGTCTGGCAATGAGATCACGGAGACCTAAACAAGAGAGGTCTGGGTGGAGGAGGTTTGGGGCTAGAAGGCCATGGGAAGGGGGCAGTCCGTACAGTGAGTCTAGACGACACTTGGGAAGGGGCTGCATGCTGGCCGTACAGAGTAGAAAGCTCCATAATTGGAAGGTGCCGGGAGTCGGGGTGAATTGGTGGGTTTGTTCAGAGGTGAGAGATTTGAACCATGAGCTTCCCACAGGGGCTGCAGGGAGTGGATGGGCTGAGTCATGCAGGACAGAAGAGCCCAGCTGGGAAGTGGGGGGCTTTGATAGGGAGAGCTGGGCCTTCCCCTTGAGTCCAGATCCAGGGGACCCTTCTCCTCCAGATTCTCGCTGCCCTGGACAGGGATGCGTCTTGTCGGAAGCACAAGTTGCGCCAGAAGCTGGAGCAGATCATCAGCCTCGTGTCCAGCAACGGCTGAGGGTGGTGGAGTTGGTGGGAGGGGGCTTCTCAGTCCTGAGCCAAGCTGTCCACTGCCCCCATCAAGGGGTGTGGCTGGCTCCAGCCTGAGTATCTGGGGCAGAGCCCCAGATCAGGTGTTGTGGGGAAGATCATTGAGCCAAGATGCCCCCAGCACACCTGGGCCCCCTTCATTAGTGCCTTGCTTTGGGCCCTGCACGGGGAGGGCATAATGGGACCATCCCCCCCCCCCAGCAGCAATACCCCCTCCCTCCTGCCCACGTGTTGGGATAGCCCCGCCCTCTGTGCTATTTATACCCCAACCACCTATTTATTAAATTTGATTCCACATCGATTTCCATCTGTAAGTATGTGTCCCCATGGAGTGTTGCCAACCTCCCTGACCTTCCTCTCCTTGAGTTGTTCTGGGCTCTGTTACCCATCCAGGCTCCTTTGTGACATTGCCAGCCTTGACCTAGTCTCTGCACCTCATCTTAGGTGTGGCTGCCCCACCTGACCCAACAAGAGGGCCAGGGTACCAGCAGGACTTGGGGTGGGCCAGTGCACCTGAAGCTGCTTCAGACTGTCTGTGCCAAGCCAGGCCACAATGTCCCCCTGTAGAATCAGACTACGTTCTCAAAGGACCCAGTCCCGCCTGAGCACCTGGAGAACGCTTGTGCCGGGGCCTGAGCTGGGCCTGGGGACTCCACAACGCTCCTCCTTCCCGCGCCACTGCCAGACTTCCTCGGTGTTGTCTGCACTTGCCCTGGAGCCCCTCAGCCTCAGCTGCCCCTGCTCACAACCCCCTGGTGCGCTCACTCGCCCGAGGGGCCGAGGCAGCAGTGCCTTACTTGGTGTCTTCTGCCTCCTCTGAAGAATCTGGTCCCATCTCGGGTCCCAGAGCCCCAAATCTCTCCTCTGGTGTTGCATGAGTTTCTTTGTTCAAGTCGTGATCTTTCCTAATTAAATGTTGGGGAAATGGGGTCAGCGTGCGGGTTTGTCTTTGGGCGGGGTGGGTAGACCCATTGGGGTCTGGGTGAGCTGGACTCCCGTGATGGGAGGAAAGGGCAACTCTTCACAGAGTTTCTGAGGATTCGAGGGGGTCCAAGGCCACAGCCCATCCATTGGCTAACTTCCGTGGTTCCAGCATCAGGATACCTTCAGAGTCTGCTCTTTTTTCCTCGCCTCCACGGTCCCCACCCAGATGGAAGGTGCCCAGATGCCAGCCTCCCTGCTTCCATCCCGGCCCCCCTTCGGCTCATCCTTAGTGTGGGAGGCAGAGGGATGCTGTTAAGATGTAAGGCAAGTTCCCACCGTGTTTAAAACCCTCCAGTGGATTCAGCCGCACCCAGACTCCTTAAGGCCTGGCAGCTCCTTACTGTTGGAGCTGTGGCTCCCATCCAGGTGCACCTACCTACATGTCTTAGCCCCCACACCTGTTAAGAGTGATGCAGGTGGGGAGAAGGAGAAGGATGCAGTGTTAAATGGGGCGGCCAGGAAAGCCTCACTGAGGATGACATTTTGGTGAGCCAGGTAGAATGCTGGGGAAGCCAGCTACAAACGGGCAAAGGCCCCCAGGCAGGCGTGGGTCTGTCTGGTGTGCTTTGTGGAGGGTGAGAGGCCCAGGTGGCTGGATGGGAGCGAGCCAGAAAGGGAGTGGGAGTGGAGGAGGCCAGAGAAGACACAGGCCAGATCATATTGGACCTGTGCTGTTTTCCCTCCTTTGATGCAGGTGCTAGGCGTCAAGCCCGGGGCCTCGTGCATGCTGGGCAAGTGTTCTACCAGTGGGCTACAAGAGTGTGAGAGGGAAGCCCACTGGAGGGTTTGGAACAGAGGAGCATTGGGTCCTGACTTAGGAATACAAGCCACAGAGTGACGCAGGTAGTCCGTCCATAGCGCCAACCACATTGTGGTGGTGGTTGAAAGTGACCACGACACTCGGAGCGACCAAGAGATCTTTATTGCAGCAGTGCAAAAGAGTAAAAAGGAGAGAGAGAGAGAGAGAGAGAGAGAGAGAGAGAGAGAGAGAGAGAGAGAGAGAGAGAGGTGCAAGAGAAGAAAGAGAGCAAGAGAGGGGGGCCTGGCAGGAGGGAGTTTTTATAGCCAAAATCTAATGGGGTCTTTGGGTCTGCAAGCTGCCTTGTTGGCGTACAGTGATTGGATCGTACAGTAGTGTCATCTTCTGCCTTCAGGCAGACGGGGCAGGGGTCAGATGTGGGTTTCCACTGCACCAGACGGGTGGGGTTGAGTGTTCAGCCTTGAGTGGGGTTGAGTGTTCAGACTTGACGCAAACAGGTGATAAAGGACCAGACCAGACAGAGTGGGGTTTGAGTGCCCGGGCTATCCTGCAGCTAATGTTTGTTCAACCTGCCCTGCAGACAACTTAGTTCAGCCTGCCCTGCACCTAACAGTGGTAACTGTCAGCACCTGCTAAAATTCACAGGACAGTGTGGGGGAAATGGGTAAATTTTATAGTACATACATAAGTGGTACCTCAGTCAACCAGAGCTGGCCAAAGACGACTCAACCACAGTAAGGCGCAAAGGGCTGGGGGTGTGGCTCAGTGGCAGGGTGCTGGCCTACCATGTGCACACCCTGGTTCCATCCCCAGGACCACAAAGAGAGAAAGAAAGCTACCTGGGATACAAAGACATGGGGAAATGCAACCCACGTTGGGGAGGGAAATCAATCACTGGAAGCCAGAGTGGAAAAGAAGAGGCACAACTGCCTCTATTCTCAGAAGACGTGATTATCTACCGGGAGAGTCGGGTGGCGTGTGCAAAAGGGCTGTCAGAGTGACTCTGGAACCATACCTCACCAGGAGCTAACTCCACCCCCAAACCCTTGAGCCAATTGTCTCAGCCCTTTTCCTCACAAGGTGGGGAAGCCACAAAATTCCTACTCAAATGTTTCTGCGCGGCTGTTCTTCTCATGCAAACACAAAGGCAGAGTGTTTGTGCAGGGTGGAAGGTGGTGGTGGTGTTTTCTTTGGTGGTGGGTCAGTGGCACGTAGGATATGAGCAGCCACCATTCTGATGGGTGGGTTCATATTCTGGAGAGCAGTTTTGTACCGTAAATCAAGAGCCTTAAACAGTTAATTGAAAAGTAAATGGTTTACTCAGTAATTCTAATTCTTGGAAGTATCTGAAGGGAATAACCATCCATTCAATTATACACATAATCTCAGAGAAACCATTACTTATTAAAGGTGGGAAATGGAAGGCTGGGTATGGTGGTGCACACCTGTAATCCCAGCAACTCTGAAGGCAAACGCCAGCCTCAGCTACTTAGGCCATAAGCAATTTACTGAGACCTTATCTGAAAAAAATAAAAAATAGCCGGGCACAGTGGTGCATTCCTGTAATCCCAGCAGCTTGGGCGGCTGAGACAGGAGGATCTTGAGTTCAAAGCTGGCCTCATCAAAAGCAAGGAGCTAGGCAATTCAGTGAGACCCTGTCTCCAAATAAAATACAAAATAGGGCTGGGGATGGGGCTCAGTGGTCAAGTGCCTTTGGGTTCAATGCCCAGTACTCGCCCTCCCCCAAAATAAAAAGGGTTATGGGATGTGGCTCTGTGGTAAAGTGCCTCTGGGTTCAATCCCTAGTACCAAAAGAAAAAAATGGGGGAAGAAGTGGGAAATGGTCTACATATTCAGCAATTACATTACAGTGCATCTCATGTTTTTGTTTGATAATGTGTTTTTGGAAAAATTTTTAGAAGTCAGAAAAGGTTATGTGAAAACAACTCAAGAAAGAATTTACGTTTGTGAAAATTATGCACTGTATGTTACTGCTATATATTTCATATATGAATAGAACTCTAAACCTAAGAAGAGTTCCTCATCTCTATATTGTATTTAATTTAGAGGGGATGTGGCTCAAGCGGTAGCGCGCTCGCCTGGCTTGCATGTGCCCCGGGTTCGAGCCTCAACACCACATACAAACAAAGATGTTGTGTCTGTGGAAAACTAAAAAATAAATATAAAAAAAAAGTTTCTCTCTCTTTAAAAAAAATAATTTAGAGACAGGGTCTCACTGAGTTGCTTAGGGTCTCACTTTTGCTGAGGCTGGCTTTGAACTCATGATCCCCCTGTCTCAGCCTCCCGAGCTGCTGGGATTACAGGCATGTGCCACTGGCCCCAGATCCTCTTCTGTTTCTGAAATTGTCTTCAATTAATTTGTAGTATTATCTGAATCCTAGAACCCCCCCCCCCCAACACAAGGATAAAAGGCAAGAAAATGTGGAGGCACAGAGGCTGAGAAAACGGATGCAGATGACTAACTTAGTTTTATTTTCTGCATTAAGAAACATGTAAAACACCAAACAAAAGAGGACTTTTGGCATTGGGGATATAGCTCAGTGAGTAGAGTGCTTGCCTAGCATGCACAAGGCCCTAGGTTCAATCCCCAGCACCATACCAAAAAAAAAAAAAAAAGAGGACTCTTAAGTGCCCCAGGGCTAATCTTAATAAATTTTTATTTAGATCCCCATACTTAAGTAGCAAGTACTTTGGGAATCATTGCCCTAGGGAACCATGTACTGCCTAGAAATGGGTCATAATGTTAAACTGGATCCATTTTCCCAGGCTTAGCGGGGAATGGGGGGCCCAAAGAGCTGCATGGTCCTCAACACCAGGGAAAGCTGTTCAAGACAGTTGATGATGGAAATCCGGAGGAGGCGAGCATCTTCAGATGTCCATTTGCTAAAAAGTGAGGGAAAAAGAAAATTGAGTTGGAGGTAGTAAGTTCTTGTCTTTGTAGCTCTGCTCCTCAGGTATGTATTACACCAAACCTTTGTGTTATGGTTTGGATATGTGGTGTCCCCTAGAAGCTCATCTTTGAGCAATGCAAGAATGTTCTGAGGTTAAATGATCGGATTATGAGAGTTATGCATGATCAGTGGAGTACAGATTAACAGGATGGTGACTGTAGGCAGGTGGGGTGTGGCTGGAGGAGGTGGGTCACTGGTGATGTGCTTTGGGGTTTATATTTTGTCTCTGGTTAGCAGAACTTTCTCTTTCTCCCTCTGCTTCCTGCTGTCATGTCCTGAGTGCCTTTCTTCTGCTATGTCCCTCTGCCAGGGTATTCTGCCTCACCTCACATGCAGAGCAATGGAGTTAGCAGAGCATGGACTGAACCTCTGAAACCATGAGTCAAAATAAACTTGTTAGGTCTTTTGTTTACAGGGATGAAAATCTGACTTTAACAGAAATAGTTACATGTCTCATAACATAGTCATTTCACCTCTGAACATTCTTGCATTATATCACACATGAGCTTTTGGGGGACACTTCACATCTAAAGCAACACCTTTGGGGACTTGTTATTACAGAACCCCTTAGGCAGAGTGGCCCAGTACACCCTTCCTTCTCCTTAGAACTAAACCTTGTTGTCTGCATGTCTCCAATGTAGTATCCCCAGGTCGAGACTAACCCAGCCACTTGGCACCCACCCTTAACTGTCAGCCCCTTCTGTGACTTACATGGCCAGAACGTTGCCCCTCACCATAAGTTGCTTGTTAATCACCCCTCGGTGTGGTTCACCATCTGGAGCCAGGGATCCGTGGGCGATTTGTGCTTCCAGAGGGCTGGGGAAAGGCACCCTGAGGGCACTGGTGAAGACTGAGTAAAGGCACCATCCAAACTCGGTTTCTCTGTATGTCAAGCCTCTTGGTCCTTCCACATCCCATCTCAGGCCATCCTAATCTAAACCCCTTCAGACCTCCCTCCACACTCCTCAGGTTATCCCTGGTCCTAACCCACCACAGCCTCACCCTGTTCATTCTCTGCTCTCATAGCACCCGCCCCTCATTCCCAGGCGGCCCGGCCCTTCTGCTTGAATGTGTGCAATAGCGGGTTTCCTTTTCCAGGACGACCTGCTACCTCCTCTGCCCTTCTCTTTTTCCCAAGCTACCTGTATCCCTGCCACAGTCAGACCCGCTGTCTCCTGGGGTAGGATACAACATGTGTGGCCGGATTAGACGCCCTCTGTTTGATGAAGACCCGTCTGTGCCAGAACCTGGTGCAGCACTGTAACATGCACGGGCAGCAGCTACCACTATATCAGTAGTATTGCAGGTGCAGCAGCAGCGAGCACCCTGGCAGGTACGGCCCGCCGCGCTGCCTCCACGGCCCGCCGCGCTGCCTCCACGGCCCGCCGTGCTGCCTCCACGGCCCGCTGTGCTGCCTCCACGGCCGCCCGCGTAGCCTTCATGGCCCGCGCTGCCTCTACGGCCCGCGTCGCCTCCACGGCCCGCCGTGTTGCCTTCACGGCCCGCCGTGTTGCCTCCACGGCCCGCGTCGCCTCCACGGCCCGCCGTGTTGCCTTCACGGCCCGCAGAGTTGCCTTCACGGCCCGCGTCGCCTCCACGGCCCGCCGTGTTGCCTTCACTGCCCGCGTCGCTTCCACGGCCCGCCGTGTTGCTTTCACGGCCCGCAGAGTTGCCTTCACGGCCCGCGTCGCCTTCACGGCCCGCCGTGTTGCCTTCACGGCCCGCAGAGTTGCCTTCGCGGCCCGCGTCGCCTTCACGGCCCGCCGTGTTGCCTTCACGGCCCGTGTCGCCTTCACGGCCCGCCGTGTTGCCTTCACGGCCCGCGTCGCCTCCACGGCCCGCCGTGTTGCCTTCACGGCCCGCCGTGTTGCCTGTACTTGAGTTTGGGGCCTGCATGTCCACCACTGCTCCGCCTTCCACCCCACCCTCCGAGCGCTAGTCCAACAGCTAGTCCTCTCCGCTGAGTGCCGAGATTCTTTGGTTCCTGTCTGAAACCCCGCCCCTAACGCTTGACCCCTCCCGCGCCTGCGCAGACCAGCTACTGGTGAGTCGGCCTGTCGCATAGTCAGTTCCAGCCGTGACGGCTCAGAGAGGGACCTTCGTTGATCCCATCAGCCAGAGAGACTGAAGTCCCCTCTAAAAACTCTGCCCTTTTGCACACGACTCAATCCCAGGGGGCCTTTGCGAACATTCCCTAACAAGGCCATCAAGTGTGTGATCTGTTCCCTTCAAGCTAGCTGTGCTACCCTCGGGCCTGGAAGGCTAAGGTTCCCTCACAAAACTCCATGCATCAGAGCAGGAGGCGATTTGGGCTTCCTAAAGTGGCTGCTCAAACAGGCAAACAAATGGCTCCAATGGGCGCGTTACTGCTTCCCACCCAGCTGACCCGGCCCAGCAATCCCGGAGACGTCTTTGGCTGCCCAGCCAATCAGCTCTCCTTCACGAAGCCCCGCCCCTTAGAGTACCCTTAAGAGCTCAATGCACTAATGCAAATTGGTCTTACCTCAGTTTACCTGGTGGTCTTGGGTGAGGAATCCTGGCCTGCGGCCAGATACCTGCCCTGGCTATTTTCCAGCTTCAGTGGTCCCCAAGAAATGACACCCCTGCAGAGATTTTCAGAGAGTGAGTAGTATGACCTGTCTTGTATCCTCCCTAGGGATATGGCTTTGTTACCCCACACCCATTGGCCCAAACAAGAGGGCTTTTCAGTTGATGATGAACCAATCCAATTTGATTCTTAGAAGGAGCATTTTGGACTGGGCTATGTGAAAGGGAAACCTACCAGTGCAGACATGGCAAGTCAACAGGGACTTCAACCAAAGTATCCGCAGTGGGAATAGGTCTAATATGTGGAAAAGCAGTGCAAAAACTGTAATAACCAAAATACCAATTTAGTATATCATACAGTGTATGCATAGAAATCCTTGGAAAATACACCTGTGTTGGGGCTGGGGTTGTGGCTTAGTGGTAGAGGCTTGCCTACCATATGTGAGGCACTGGGTTTGATCCTCAGCACCACATTAAAAAAAATGAAAAAAAAAAACCCCACAAAGGTATCATGTCCATATACAACTAAAAGATATTTTTAAAAATATGATAGTGTGTAAGTACTCAGGATCTCTGGGTGATGGAATGGTAGATGATTTTAACTTACTTTTTTATGTTTTCCAGTTTTTTTTTTTTTTTTTTTTTTTTTAGGGACCTAAGGTGACATTTACAATCAAAGAGTTTTTAGCTGGGCATGGTGGTGCATGCCTGTAATCCCAGAGGCTTGGGAGGCAGAGGCAGGAGGATTGAAAGTTCAAAGCAAGCCTCAGCAACTTAGTGAGGCCCTAAGCAACTTAGCAAGACTCTATCTCTAATAAAAAAATGAAGGTGAGGGCTGGGATGTGACTCAGTAATTAAGAACCCCTGGGTTTAATCCACACTAACAATAGCAATGAAAAAGTTTTTAAAATGACATGAAATTTCTGAGGGTGGTTGTGTTGATCTTCTGTTATTTTAAGATATTTATTTTTCAGTTGTAGTTGGACACAATACCTTTATTTTACTTATTTATTTTTATGTGGTGCTGAGGAGTGAACCCAGGGCCTTGCACATGCAAGGCAAGCGCTCTACCGCTGAGCCACAACTCCAGCCCCAATCTTCCGTTTTCCTTCTTTGTAATCATAAGGAATGATTAAACGCTGAGCTATATAAGCAAGTCCTCTTGGGTTTATCTCTAAACTACACTTATCTCCCTTTCCACTACTAGCCCCCAATGGGAACCATCTCTCCCTGAACACCTTCAACACTCTTTGATTTTCTTTTTCATTCCTTCCTTCTTTTCCTGTTTCTTCTCCTTTTTTATGAGTAAAGGCACCATCCTCATCCTCCTCCTCTTATTATTCTTCTTGTCCTTCTCCTTTTCTGGGGGGGCAGTACAGGGGATTGAATTCAGGGGCACTCCACCACTGAGCCACATCCCCAGCCCTTTATTGTATTTTAGTTAGAGACAGGGTCTTACTGAGTTGCTTAGTACCCCACTGTTGCTGAGGCTGGCTTTGAACTCTCAATCCTCCTGCCTCAGCCTCTCAAGCCACTGGGATTACAGGTGTATACCACCAAGCCCAGCTCCTTTTCTTTCTTCTTTTTCTTATCAGTACTGAGGATTGAACCCAGGGCCTGTAACCACCAAGCTACATCCCTAACCATTTTTATTTTTATTTGAGATAGGGTTTCACTAAGTTGCCCAGGCTGGCCTCCAATTGTGATTCTCCTACCTCAGCCTCCCAAGTACCTCAGATTACAGAAGTGTGCTACCACACCTGGCTTCAATTTGCTGTATAGAATTTCTAATGATCTGAAATTATATTTTTGTTTTGTTTATTGTTGATATTGTTTTGTGCCTTTTCTTTTATTCAGTTTTTTAATATATCCCCAGAACTCAGTACAGTGTAATGTATGCAGTAGGTGATTTGCATCTTGTTGGATGAATCAGTACTAAGGTAGACAGATGTCCACCACTGTCTCTGAATCAGCAGTCATGCATGTAAGAGTTACTGCATGTAAGAGTTACTCCACAAAATGAAACATATACATAAAATTTCTGTAACACGATTGATAATAGAAAACTATTAGATACAATGCATAAGTCCCTCAATAAAGAGATAAACTAAATATAATAAGCTATAACATATTCACATGTTAGTCCTATACAGCAATAAAAATGAATGAAAATTTCTGGGCTGGGGTTGTGGCTCAGTGGTGGAGCACTTGCCTCGCACATGTGAGGCACTGGGTTTGATCCTCAGCACCAGAAAAAAATAAATAAACAAAATAAAAATATTGTGTCTGTCTATAACTAAAAAAGTTATTTTAAAAAGAATGAGAATTTCTGATAAAAATGAAGTTATTTGAAAAAAAGGATAAACAATCATCAAAGTAGTCATTTATAAGAAATTAAGATGGGTAAGGGGATTTCTTGGAATATTTCTTTTTAATGTATTTTTGACTTTTGAAGCATGTAAATATTTCACGTGTTCAAAAGTAAATTTGAAAGAGTGAAATAAAAAATAAAATGCTGTAGTTGAATCAGAGCAAAATTGAGCCTTTATGATGAAACCATAGAGACAAGGTAGTGCAATACCTTTTAAGCTCAGCTCTCTTACTGTGGTCCCTTTGTGGGACAAAAAGGATTGGCTTTATTCTTAGCATATTTGCAGTTGATAATGGTAGGGATGAAGTGAGTGTGAAGCTATTTTGAACATACTTTTAAGATAGACTGTATCTGGTAGAGAAAACGAGTAAATATATTGATGTTGTCAGAAATCAGAATTCTCACTGTGGAATGAGGTAAGGTGTGAAAGAACTGTGATGCTGGATTGTAATTGGAGGTTTCAGTATGAAAGTGTGATTTCTTAAAAATATATGTGTTTCCAAGCTCTGTGAAAAGAGTCCAGGAATCAATGACACCCCAGTAGCAATGAGAATATTCTGCACATACATCTTAGTTTCTAAATACCACTCCCCACTAAAAGGAACTAGGGCTCTTTGAAAAAGAAATGGCTGATTCTTAGGTTTGAACAGGAATAACCAGAATAACTACATGATGAGCCTGGAGTTTGTTTGTTTGTTTTGGTATTAGGGATTTAACCCAGGGGTGCTTTACACTAAGCTACATCCTCAGCCATTTTAAAAAATTGATTTTATTTTTTAAATTTTGGAAGAGCGTTTCATTAAGTTGCTTAGGGTCTCGCTAAGTTGCTGAGGCTAGCCTCAACCTTGTAATCCTCCTGCCTCGGTCCCCTGAATTCCTGGGATTACAGGCATGTACAACCATGCCCAGCTACCTGGAGCATCTTGTAGGGCCAGAAAGTAGGATATCATGGGGCTGGAATTGTGTCTTAGCAGAACACTTGCCTAGCATGTGCGAGGCCCTGGGTTCGATGATCTTCAGCACCAAATAAAAATAAATAAAGATGTTGTGTCCAACTATAACTAAAAAATAAAAATAAAAAAAATGTTGTTGCCTGGGCACCTCTGACTCAATAAGCCTCACTTCAAATGCTGCTCCCCTTGATTCTGACCCTCTTGTGGTCCCTTAAGAAATGGCCTCCCAAACATCTTATTCCAGCTGAAAGACTACTTCTGTCTTGGAGAGGCCACTGTATCTGGGCCCTTCACTCATGCTGCCATTTCCTTGTATTATCCTGATCACACATTCCTGGGGCTCAGGTACTGTCCTAAGCTTCCTATATAAGGGGCCAGTGTTGGGTCTCCTGGTATTGGGCAGGGGGCAGTGACACCATTTTGGGATGGACACTTGTCTCGGAGGGCACAGTGCCTGAAATGTGGGGTCCTCAGTTACTATGGCCACCTCCTTATCTTCTCTCACTGCCAGGTCCACCATATAGTGGCTTTCTTCATCCAGCATTGCCAACAACCTCATTACTAATTCCGGAGGAGTCTCCATTCTATCCTTGCTTCACATCTTGGCAGCACTAGATGGCCTCCCCTAAGCCCACTCCAGCTGTCTCTGTCTTCCTGTGTTGGAGGTATACTCCTCTGCCTCCTCTCTAGTTGAAATTTCTCAGCTGGGTGCAAAGGCGCATGTTTACATAGGCTTGAAGATCAGACCAGGCCTGGGTTCAAGTGGCTCCTCCACTTCCCAGTATTTGGTAGTCAGGTTAAGTTGAAACGAGCTATGAACTCTGCATAGTAAAGGCTTAGAACAATTCAGTGATTGACCTTCAAAGGGTATCTTCTTCGTTTCTCGGGTCCTGTCTTCTATCAGCAAAACTCTCAGCACATACCCTGAGGTACCCCTTACTCCTTAGTCCCCATGTCCAACCCCATCTCCCCTGAGTTCCTGACCTCTATATGTCTGACCACCCAGCAGATGGTGCCCGCAGTCTTTCAAGGCAACAACACAACATTGAGCCTTTCCCAGACCTGTGCTCTTACCCAGACTCCCCAGTTTTGTAACTGTCCCACAGCCTCTCACAGGCTTGAGTGTGATGCCTAAGGGACCCTCCATTTAGAACCCTCAGTGCACAGGTAGCCACTTGGCAAAACCCCCAACTATACCATCCATATATATCAGGAACATTTCCTTCTCATCTCTGGCTGAAGGGAACCACCAACCACCATGCTCCAGCCTCTGGCACCCAGAGCTGAGAAGCACTGGCATAAGGAACTCAATAACCATGTCAAGGTTTGTCTCTTTGCCTATAAAATGGGGACAATGAATCCTTGTCTAAAGTTTAAATATCTTTGAAAACATTCAGTATAGGGCACAGCAAGTTGCAAATCTCAGAAAATACTCTTGCTGTCTGAACCTCCCTCTAGCCCTCCTTCACTCCCACCAAGTAGTCCTGATCTTTCTGATACACACATCCCCTGTAGTAGACAGTTGTTGTTTGCAGCTACCAATCAGGAAACCTGTTTAGCTCTCCTCCAGGAAGCCCATGTATACAGAGACGAGACCACATACACAGCTCCAGGGAGCTGGCCACCACCCTCCATCCTGACCAGAATAATTGGATGCAAGACGCAGTCCTGACCAATAACAATAGCATTTATTTGTTGGGGACATCTGAGACAGAAGCTAATCTACAGAGAGAAGGTGCTCCTCACCAGCAGTGAACAAAGAGTTCCACCGAAGTTGCAGGCAGCCACCTTTTGATCCCCAGAGGTGCTGGCCTGGGATAAAGCAGATAGTGGAGGATGCACAGGGAGGCAGAGAGAAAGTAAATATCTGGTCAACTTCTTCCTCCACTGCCAGGACCCTGGACTTTTCAGTTTCCTAAGCCATTAAGTTTCCTTTATTGTTAAAACACTTATTGGAAACCAAAACCAGCCTAGCTAATAGAGTTCCTTTTGGATAAAAGTCTCACATGCACCTTTAGTGTGAATTTTCAAAATACATTCCCTGACTCAAAATAAATGAGAGTATTGTAAGTTTATCATGTAAGCCGGCAGACCACAGATGTTCCTAAGCAGATACCTGCTATGTGATGTCTCCAGCTCTCAGGAAGGGCCAGAGGCCACTGTCTGTTCTTTGATCTCAGGCCTCTGTTCATCTTTCCAGTATGGGGATCCAGTGTTCACCCCATAAGGACCAGGCAGCAGGGCCTATGGCAGGGAAGGCAGGTCCAGCCTTGACCACATGGAGAAGGTGAAAGTGGAAGAACCGAATACATACGGCTGCCTTCTGATCTCTACCACCCCTGGGGGCCTCCTCCAAGGAGAAGGTAGGTACTTACATGACCTCTAGCACCATGCACAGTGCAGGATGAAAGAGGAACCACTGCTACTGAGTCCATACTTCTGGCTCTCTCCAGCACCCTGAGGTTTCTTCTCAGGCAATGAGGTGTGTGCAAAGTGTAAGCCCCTGTATACAGGTAGCATGGGAAGCATCGTCTTCATACTGTGGGCAAGCACTAGGTGCAGAGACCGAGATGGAGTCCGAGCTGTGACACTGTCTTGCTAAGTGACCTGTCTGCCCTATGGGCGAGAACTACTCATCTCCAGGAGGAGACAAGCAGATAGGGTGCCCCAGAGAAGAGCTGTGTCACCAAGGGCATGCCATCTCTGGCCCATGCTTGGCTATAGCTTCACTTTTGGCTTCGGTTTGTTTATTGAATAGAAGGTGGAAGATCATTGTAAGGACTCTCCACCCTGGGCTGGGGTAAGGAGGAAGGAAATTGGTTCAGGTCTGCACAGACTCAATGGTCAGGGACCAAAGTAGCACAGAAACTCGTTTCAAGTCATGCCACAGAGGTGGGGTGACTTTCTGACTCCCAGGTTCCTGCTTTTCCTTTATCAAGAGCACACTGGCTGCAGCAGCTGAGGAGGCCCAGGGCTGGTTGTCACTTGCCCTCCTGTGGATATTTGTTTAGGGCTGTGCCACACTCCACAGAGGTCAGGTGACAAGACTGGGCAGCAGGGGCCAACTGCTTACCCTTTCAGGCTTGGGGGCACATCACTCAAGGGCTTATTCTCAGTGGGCTAAATGTGAAATGCTAAAGCCCATTCCTCCTCCTCACACTGAGGCACTTCTACAAGCTGGCTGGACTCAGATTTGGGCTCTCCCATGTCATTGCTAGGTGCCTCCACCGTGCTGTCTCAGTTCTATTGCAGGGGTGGTAGAGAACCCTGGTCAAGTGCTTTGAGTAGTGCCTAGCACCTAGCAAGAGCCTGGTACATACCAGCCGCTATTATTATTGTTATTATGAGCCAAACTGCAACAGGAGAATACATTTAATGCAACATGCAGCTGTGGCCTAGCCTCGGGCTCCTTCCCATAATCCAAGAATGCTACTTGGAGAAACCCTTCTCCATAGCCTCAGTCACTTCAGGGTGCAGGAAGCGGCTGGCCAAGCGTTCGATGTCATCCAGTGTCAGGCGGCTCAGGGACCTGTCATAATCCTGAGGAGAGAAGGCCAAGAGGATTCAGGCAGTGCCAGTGGGGAGGAATATGCTGTGACAGTCAGGGGCTGGGACTAGCTGGGACTAGCTGGGACTAGATGTCCCTTCTCACCCTCTGCAGTTGTTCTAATACCCTGCTAGCATCTGCTACACTGAAGTGGCGGGCCAGGACTTTGGAGATCAGCTGCCAGACAGGAGGAGATGCGGAGTCGGCCAGTCTCCGGGCGGCGCCTTCTTCAAGTAACACCTTCTCCAGAGGTTTAACCACTAGGTTGAGCTTGGAATTGGGCCCAATGCTGTAATCTGACAGTCGTTTCCCATCTGCCAAAAAGAGATTGGTGGGGTTCCTTACCCACAGCCATAGAAGTGGCCCCGGAAATGATACCGCCTCAAGCAGTCAGAGCGGAGCGCTGCGGCATCTGGCTGTGGTGCATACAGATTCCCTCGGCGCGAGAGCCAGCGCCCAGATCCACCACGCTGCCGGAGTTAGCCTGTACACCCCATCCCCCGACTTCCTGCGGGGCTCCCTGGGTGTATCCACTCCCTGTTACCTGCTAGGGCCTTGCCCTTGAACAGCAGTCGCTGCTGGCGCACGGGGACGTTCAGCTTTTCGGAGACCAGTTGCTTCAGTGTGGACACCAGCTCGTCCTCCGGCACCTGACCGGGCCGAGGGTGGGAGGCAGGGGTTGAGCCCGCGACCCCTGAGCGACAAAAGCCTCGCGTCCCCTCCAGAGGGCAATTCTCCCGGCCTCCCTGGTCCGGCCGCCCCGTTCCCGTCCTCGGGCCCTGCCCGTCCCTGTGCCAGGAGGCTGTGACTGCGCAAGCCGGGGAAGGTGGTTCGGGCCTGGTGACCCTACCTGTAGGCTGCACTCACGGCCCTGGAGCGCCTTCACCGTCAGCTGCATGGCGGCCGCGGAGGCGTCCACTAGGGCCAGGGCGCACCCCAACGGCCCCCAGTCGCGCGCTGCCGCCCCGGGCGCGCGCCGGAACCACCCGCCGCCGCCGGAAGCCGTGAGAGGGGCACGCCCGTGCGCCTTACCCACGCCCCTAGGTCCCGCCCCCGCCCCGCCCCTCGAAGAGGAGTTAGCTGCTGTGGGGCGCAGACTCGCAAAGACCCTGGGACCTCCCAGGCTGACGGGTCCTTTCGCTGCAACTGTGCAGGGAGTTGGCGCGTCCACCCGGCCAGGACTGGGAGGAGGTACGAGCTGGGGCTTGGGAGAAGAAATGACCAGGAAATCCAGTCGCCTGTACCGGTGACCCAGTCCCCTCTAAATTCCCAGTCTGCTAGTGGGGCAGGTCAGTACAATCCCAGATTGCGTCTCTCAGTAACACAACAGGCCCAGTCCTGCCAAGCTGACCATAGTGCCTTATGTTCTTCTGCCTCCTTTCTAGTTTGGCTGCAGAAACCCGACTGAGCTTGAGAGCACCTAGGGAAGCCATGCCTCTGCTTCCATCTGCCCACCCTTCATCCAGAACCAAGAGGCCACCTCACTCAGTGAGGGGCTAAATGGCAAGAACTGATAGAGAAAGCCAGGGCAGAGGTCACCGTGCCACTCAAGCTCACCCTTACCCTGGCCCACACTTATCCACACACACTTTTCCTTCCCCCACCTCCAGGTCCTAAGGGGCAAAAACTGGAAGGGACCCGAGCTTGCTTCTCTCTTTTATTGAAATATATTTTCTGGGCACTGCCCACCTACCTAATTCAGCATGGCCTCTTTGGCACTGAAAGCTGGAGAATAAAAAACCAGTAAAAAAAATAAGCTTGGATTTGTCTGAGTGCATAGTGCATGAGAACTAAAGGCCTTTGGTACACAAGAACTGTGGGGACAGGGGATGGAGTGTGGTGGTTGGGCGATAAAAGCTTGACCCAGGTGCCTCATGGAACTGGGAACAGGTTGCTATAGATAAAGTGGCCAATGACCAAGGCCAACATCTCTGAGGTACCACTCAGGGCCACAATGAAGGGGGCCTGGGAGGCATAGTCTGCTTGAAGGCGGCGAAGGGACAGCTGTAGCATGGCCAAAGCCAGTAGGCTGTTTTGCACCCCTACCTCAATGCTGACCGTCCGCCGCTGGGCCACTGGCAGCTTTAGGCATGTGGCCAGGCAGTAGCCCACCAAGAGGCCAACCAGGGGCACAGTGAGGCCCACCAGTACAATGGGTAGCCTGACTCCTGCCAGGATGAATACCCCCATGCGGTAAGCCAGGAAGAGGCCACCCAGGATGAGCACAAAGCTGAAGGGCTTGATGACCTGAAGCAGCAGCTGAGAGAACTTGGGGAGCTTGGACTTGATCACCACTCCTGCTGCAATAGGGATGGCAATGAATAGCAGGGTCCCCAGGATCTTGGAGATGGGCACATGGAGAGTTTCATGGATGCTGAGAAGATAGCTGTAGAGGGCTGAGGACAGTGGCAGGAAACCAGTGGCAGCTACAGTTGAGATGAAAGTCATGGAGATGGCCAGGGTGACGTCCCCTCCAAGAAGGAGGCTAAAGAGGTAGCTCCCCCCACCTCCAGGTGATGAGCAGGTAATGATGAGGCCCAAAGCCAGGGCCTTGGGCAGCATGAAGACTTTGGCCATCAGGAAAGCATACAAGGGCATGACCAGAAACTGGCCCAAGAGGCCCAGAAGCATGGGCTGGGGGCTCTGCAGGAGCCCCTTCAGAACCTCAAGTTCTACTTTACAACCAAATGAACACTTGTTGACAAAGATAAGAGGCAAGAGCATGTAGAGTATTGGGTTCTCCGAGAAGTGGACCAGGCTGGTGCTGAGGGTAGCAGGGGTATCTTCAGTAGGTGACACCTTGATGCAGAAATCTCTCCGCTCCTCAATCAGCATGGGTGAGGCCTCATGAGGTTCCACGAGCTGGATATGGAGTGGAGCCAGTCCAGCCAGACCTGAGTGGATGCTTACAACAAAGCCACCCCCACCACCCCAGGTTATGGCACTCACATTCTTGATGGTCAGCACCTCTGTGTCCAGGGATGTGACCTTCAGTGTGGGGCCAGGCCCTGTTCCATTTGCCTGGCCTGGGTATTGGCTTGAGATCACAATGATGCCCTCACTCTCCTCAGGAAACTCAAACTCCATCACAGAGCCATCTCCAATGCTCAAGTAACGACCCTCTGTCAATGGCACAGTGTGGCCCAGAGCAGTGCTGAGGTTGGCACTGGCCATCCCTTGGGCCCCCCATGGTAAGCTGATGAGCAGCAGGGCAGCTCTGAGCATACCTAGGTGGCCTGTGCAACCACACTCCCCTCTCAGGCCAGGCCACTGCTGAGAGCTGCCCCTACCCCTCCTGAACATCATGGCTCTTCCAGAAGGTGTGCCCAGGTCTTCTGCAGCTTAGGAAAGCACCACGGCTGTTGGGTTGTCCTGAAAAAGGTCCATCAGTAGGTCCTGGTCTTGTGCTGCTTTCCTGATGGCAGGGCTCTCTCTGAGAAGGGAAGGGATACAGAGAGGTGGCTGGTGAAGGTGAGCAGATATAAGCCCAGGAGTATGGGTTTCTGGAAGTCCACTGCTGGAAGACTCAGCAGGACCCCTAATCCCAAGCTCAGGAATAGAAAGGCAATGCCTACTGCTTGTTGTTGAGTGCTATTTGGCTTTCCCCTCCTCCAGCACAGCTGCCTCAAGCTTCCCATTCCTCATACAGAGGTGCCACCTAGAGAGAGGAGTTCCCATTCACCTGCTGATACCTGCTGATTTCCTTGGGGTTGTCCACCTCAGCGACCTTGCAGAGATGTCCTGATACCAAGAGATTCAGGACAGCCACTTCCAGTCCTGTCACCATTAGCCTGCTCAACACTGGTTTCAAGATGCAGATATAAGCTGGGTGTAGTGGCACACACCTGTAATCCCAGTGGCTCAGGAAGCTGAGGCAAGAGGATCCCAAGTTCAAAGCCAGCCTCAGCAACTTAATGAGACCCTATCTCAAAAAAAAAAAAAAAAAAGCTGGAGATGTGGCTCACTGGTTAAGTGCCTCTGGGTTCAATCTCTGATACAAAAAAACATTCCAGATAAAGCAAGGCTTTTGTGATACCACAGTGAGGATGAAATCTTTGAAAACCACCTGGGGGGGGGGGTGAAAAGGAGACAAGATGGATGAGAACAAAGGGGAATGATGGGAAACACTGTCTTGGTACAGATCTGGGAGAGTAGGTTGGGGAATATGAGTGTCATTTGCCAGGTACAAAGTGGTGGTAAAGTGATGTGGGCAGTGGGTGACCACTGTACCAAAGGTCTGAGGGGCTGATATCTGCCACTGGCATGCAGTTAGAAAACTGTTGCTGTTGCTACCTGGTTTGCTGTACCTGCCCTATAGTAATGAGAGAGGGATCTTGGTAGGAAGCAGTTTCCCTGATCCCAGGGAAGTTGCCAGAAGGGGTAGCAGGAATGGGTCACATAGAAGCACATGTCCACTGGGAGGGACCTCTCCTTCTGTAAGAGCTCCCACTTCTCTGACAGTCCCAGAATTCGAGCTTCTAAAACTGCTGAATTACATATGATCTGCTGTGCTCAGAGTACTGGGCCTCCCCCAAAACTCCACCAGAGCCTGAAATTCCTAGTGGGGCTTAAGTGTTTCCAGAGGGTGGGGTACCTCAGAGTGAAAGGAGGAGGTCTGCCTCCCTCCTCTTTTTAATTTGGGCAGTCACCCCAGTAGTATCACATCATCTGCTAGAACTGGGGCAACCAGGATGGGCACACGGTGTTTATAATTCACAGCAGTCCATTTCTTTGTCCCTGTAGTGTCTCAGAGTCCACCACCTCTCTGGATCCTAGTTAGTCTTTGGCTCTGCCCCCACTCCCATCTGAAACTGAGGAGAGGGTAAGGTGGGAGTGGAGGGAGGTTCAGCAAAAGGTTTTTCCCTGGGAAAGTCTCCCCTCCCCCGCCACAGGATGACATGGCCCTTGCTGGCTTGGAGTTTAGGTCACTTACCCTGGAGGCCTTGGTCCAACCTTGTGTTTCACTGCTGGGGGTGCCAGGCAGGAAAACCAGAAAAGGGTAGGAGAAGTCAAGTGGAGGGAAAAATATGCAGGCACCAGGGTAATATAAACCATTTCAAAGCAATAGGCTAAGGGCCATTCACCTCCCATCCCATCCCTTCAGCAGGGCTGGCCGCCTTGAGTCACTGCAAGAGGAGTTTGGCCCCAATCCACAGGGTTTCTGCTTGAGGGGCTGGAAGAGTTTGAACAGACGCACCCCAAGGCAGGGAAGGCAATGCCAGCCCGGATGCTTCTTCCACAGCGGTGGAGTGTTTGGGGGTGAGGGTAATTGGCAGTGCTGACCTGGTCTCCTCCCCACCTGTGAGTCTAGAAGTTGTCAGGTGAAGCACCAGCAGAGCTCGAGTGAAAACCGGGGGTGGAAGCGGGCAGAAAGAAGGACGTACAACCCGCTGGGCACTCTCAGGTCAGGGGCCTTCACGTCACTCCTGGGCCCCGCCAGGCCTCCCCAATGTGCGGTGGCCTTTCCCTGCTGGGTCTGGTCGGGCCGGGGTGGCGCGTGGCCGATCGCGGAGCGCTGACAGGCCAGAGTCTGCCTCCCGCCTATCTTTACCCAGCCAAAAGCTCTCACCTGCCGCCGTAGCTGCAAAGCTCAACACCAGCGCCTGCCGGGGCGGCGGACGCCCGCGAGCTCGGCCCGCCAGGGCCCCGCCCCGCCCACCAAGGGCTCCGCCCCACCCCGCCCCACCAAGGCTCCGCCTGCGTCAGATCTCCGCCCTCCCTCAGCAGTCCGCTCACCTCTGGCGACCATAACAGGTTCCAACCGGATGTGACGTTTCTGAGAGCGACGAGCTGTCAAGGGAGCAGTGGACTGACTGCTTCCTGAGTTACACGTGATTGTAACCGGGCACAGTGAATTACAGCTTTCTGTGGTCATTGACGCCGGTGTGACTCATTTTAGTACTACTAAGGTCCGGTGGCTTTACAGAAAAGGAATAAAAAGAGATGGGCATGGTGGCGCACGCCTCTGATCCTGGTGGCTCGGGAGGCTGAGGCAGGAGGATCATGAGTTCAAAGCCAGCCTCAGTATCTTAACAAGGCCTTGTCCCTCAGTAAAATGTAAAAAGGGCTAGGGATGTGGTTCAGTGGTTAAGCACCCTGGGTTCAATCTCCAGTGTTAGATAAAAAAAATGGAGCGGGAGGTTGTATGTTTACAAACTTTGCTGGGACAACAAAAACTCAGTCTGCATTGTTCTAAAATTAACCTCTTTGGGCTGGGTGTGCATCACAGTGGTAGAGCGTTTGCCTAGTATGTATGAGGTCCTGGATTCCATCTCCAGTACCTCAGAAATAAATAAGTAAAAAAATAATAAAACGAACTTTTGTCATGGCTGTGATGGAGGCAGTGGTGCCTAAAGTACTTGCTCCTTGGAGGTGCAAAGTGTTGTAGTACCTTTTTTCCAAATAAACATGATTTTAAATTCATTTGTGTGGAAATTTATTTTAAAATGTATTTGGGGTTAGAAATGTAGCTCAGTGGTAGAACACTTGCTTAGCCTGTCAGGCTCAGTTTGGATTCCCAGCACTGTAAAAAAGAATGTTGTATAGTTTAATATGTGTATATGACATATAAGCAAATGTTCAAATGTTGGGCATGCATGCTTAAAGGGCTTTGATATATAAGCCATTAAAAACATTTGCAGCTGTAACTCCAGGCTGTTCTTTAGCCATAGAGAACCAATAAGTACACCACTTCTGTGCATGTACTTGGCATCCTGGAACATTCATACTATCCTTCTCAAATGGTACTGTGGCGGCAGTGAGGGGGAGATTCCTGACAGAAACAGGTGGTACTTGGAGCTAGGATATGTGAGATGGCTAGGCTGGATCAAGGATATCTAGTTCCAAAAGAGAAGTCATCTGGACTGAGGGACCGCTACAACAAATGATAGCAACAACCAGAACAAAATGAATGTACTTAAGATGGGAGACACACCACTGTATTGTATTAAAGGGCCACAGTGCTGACTCTGAGAGGCAAGCTTAGCTCCTACTCTCCAGGTAGGGGCCTCCAGAAATATTTTGTGATAAGTAAGCATGCATGGAGGGCATATACAAGCATATATAAAAGTATATGACACAGGGATGTATGGTGACAGCTATTGTTTTTGCCTATCTAGCATAAAGTCATAGAACATATGTTTTCTCTGAAAGAACCATCCATTCTCCGCTTTCAGTTCAGTACACATGGTTTCAATGTGATAATCCCAACACTGGCTCCTGGGGCAGGCACATGCCCAGATGTAGCCAATTAAAACCACTCATTTTTGTGGCAGAATAAGCCCATAATCCAATCTAGACTAAGGAGTTAGTCCCTAGGTACTTGTACTGAAACTACTGGGAAGGTGGGAGGTCTTGTTTGCTAGTGTTACTACACTGGCACCTTTACTACTTCCCTCCTTCCCACTACCTGGGAAAACAGTATATTGGAAAAATGAAGCAAACACAGAAAAGCAGAGCCAAGGAATGGAAAGAACCCATGTCCTAGTGACATTATTGGAGCTAGAAGCACCCAGGGGTTTTGGGGCCCATTAAAGGAACAATAAATACCATCCTTCTTTTTTTTTTCATACATCAGTTTTAGTTTGGATTCTGGCATTTGTAACTGAATATGTCTGAACTGCTAAAGGGTTGACCTTGTGTAGGAGGAGCATGATATCCTGGCAAAAGACTGCAGGAAACTCATCCAGACTCTGCTCCCCACCATCAGCTTCCTGGCCCATGTTGGGCCAACTGGGGAATAAAGTGGGCCTGCTGTTTACATCTGTTACATGGGCAACACCCCAGTGGGGCACAGCCTCAAGGAAGAAGGAACCATCACTCTGGCTCTCTCATGTGTTCCTACTCTGCAGCACAGTGGTTGGTCCTACACAGGCACTTTGTAAATGTTTGGTGAACAAATGGACAAATGGAGGAAAATTGGACAATCACAGCACATTGGGAGGCATAGTGAGGTCTGTACACTTCCCAGCCTTACACTGAGTACCCTCAGTGAGGTTCCATTTCATCTTGGGCAAGCTACTAACCTGTGGAATTGTATACACCTAGCTTCTAACCTCTAGGCTCCATTGTAACTCTTTAAGCTCACAGGGTCCTTTACTTTTTTCTGTACAGTGAGGATAATGGCCAAATTTTGTAGGGTTTGCTTCAACATATAGGGAGTACAGATGTGCAGATAAGACATTAGCCATGTATTGATCACTATAGAAGCCTGGTAAAGGGTACATTGGAGTTGATCATATTATTCTCTCTACTTTTGGAGATGTTTGAAATTTTCCATAGTAAGATATTTAAGAAATGAGCCAGGCATGGTGGACATGGCTGTAATCCCAGTGACTTGGGAGGCTGAGGCAATATGATTGCAAGTTGTTAGAGGCCAGCCACAGTGATTTAGCAAGACTCTGTCTCAGAGTAAAAGATAAAAGGGCTAGGATGTAGCTCAGTAGTAAAGCACCCTGAGTTCAATCCCCAGACTGCAATTTTTCTTTCTAGAAATAAATACACCTTTGATACTATAGTGGTGGGTACATGTCATTACACAATTTTGTCAAAACTCAGAATGTACAATGCCAAGAGTGGACCCTAATGTAAACCAATGTAGATTCATTGATTTTAACAAATGGAGGATGAAGGGAGACACTATATTTTTTGCTTAGTTTTGCTGTGAACATAAAATAGCTCTAAAATGTTTCCTAGAAAAAGGGAATACACTATTATGAGCTTGGCACAGGCTCAGGGCTGGGCATTGGCTGCTACGAACATCATCTACATGCAGGCTGAGCTGTCCTCATTTCTCTGGTTTGATCTTTGCAGTTCTGGCATAAAAACTACTTTCTTGCTGGTGGGCCTTTTTTCCTGGGCACTAACTTGATATCTATCTGCCCTTGACTTTCATTCTGAAGGTTTGCTTTGCACTCAGTACTTTCCCTGGGTCTGGAAGCACTTAATACCTAGGAGTTGAAGGCTCAGAAAGCCTGTCTGTACAGCAGGATCCTAAGTCCATCACCCCCCTAACACAGATACTTCAAGAATGCCTGACTGTCTTCTAAAATTACCACAATGCCCTGATTCCTCCCATCTGGGAAGTCCAAGCCACCCTTTCTTGTTTTTTGGAACTCAGAGTGCTTCTATACCCCTTATTTGGTATGTCAGCACCTTGACTGGTTTTAGTTATTTTACTTGTCCCTACAGGTGCGTTGTGAGTGGGAGGAAGTTGGTGAGTTTCCTTGGGTCCCAGAAGACAGAACCATGTCTCCAGTTAAGGCTATGGGTGACACCAACTGGGGAACTACTCTGCTTACCCCTTGAATCACATCTTAGCCACTGTGGGGGGGGCAGTCAATGGCAGGGGCCCTATAGAGAAAGGCTGTCTGCTAAGGCTGTGGGGACAGGTTGGCTGAGTCTCTAGGACTTATCCCCTCCATGCACATAACACCACCCCTGACTCTCCACTGAGGACAACATCTGAATGCATTTCATTCCATTGTGGGCCATCAATTTATTAAGAGGTCATCTAGAAGGTGGGCCCTCTGACAAACCGCGTACTGCCATGTACTGCATTAGGGGCTGTGACCAGGCTCTGTCTACCTCACTACCCAAGGCCAGTCTGCTCTAAGGGCCCCTCTCCTGCTGAGACTGAGGTTAGAGGCAGGCAGACATGTGAAAGCGCTTACTAGGTTTGGCTCACTGAAAGCATTCACACTGTAAGCAAGTTTGGACCACAATATAGTGAGTGGGTCTGGAAGGGAGAGGTTCTGGAAGATGCCCCAACCTGCCAAGTAGCTACTACAGTGAGAAGAATGGGCACTTAGAGCCTTTGCAGCCAGGGGCACTTGGGAATTGGGAAGGAGATGACATGAGTGGAAGAAAGGGCTAAGTGGGGGCTGACTGGGACCAGCTTTAGGAAAAGGAGATGGGTACCTGGGCTCCTATGACAAAGTATGATGGGCCAGCTCCACAGTCCCCATCATCTTGGGGTCACTGCCTCAGAGCCCTGATGTGTTGGGGCTGGGGAGCCTCCTGCCTGGGCATGGGGCAAGACCTCGACTCTGTGTTGGCACCATGCAGACTCCCTCGGCCTGGTCCTGGTGATTGGCTGTGCTAGCTGGCCACACTTCTCCGCGGGATGCAGCCTTCCATCTCCAGTGCCTCAGGCCAGCCCTCATACTTGTTGGTGTGCTTACTGTTCTTCACATGCTGTGAGATGGAGGGAGCAAGAAGTCATGGTCTGGCCCTTAGGGACAGGGGACAGAAGTGGGCCAGGACTCTGGCCTTTGTGTTGTAGACCACCTGTGTGCTCTCCAGGCACTGGTTCCCTCCCTCTGCCCCAGGAAAAAATGACAACAGCTGTAATGACCTATTCCCTTGCAGGCAGGCAGCTTGGGGGTGAATTTCTGTGTACTTTTATGGGCTTGGAGGGGAGATAATACGTGTGTACCCCACCATAAGGAGTTATCAGAAGCTGTACTGAGAACAAGGCCATGGGGACATTTTATTCCCATGGGGAAGGGGGCAGCTTGAGCTATCTTTTTGTTAGCCAGAGCCTTCTAGAAATTTGTGTCATAAAGATCAGACCTTGGGGCTGGGGCTATAGCTCAGTGGTAGAGCACTTGCCTATCATGTGTGACAGTGCACTGAGTTTGATCCTCAGCACCACATAAAAATAAATAAATAAAACAAAGGTGTTCTGTTCATCTACAACTAAAAAAAATATTTTAAAAAGAGCAGATCTGGGGATGCTGTGGCTTTTGCTGGACTGGGAACCTCCCACAGATGAGGATGGTGACTGGGGCTCCTTCTCACCCAGCCCCAGCACAGGGCCTGACATGTGAACTCAAGAGGGCAGCAAGGGTGTATGGTGTGGATTGGGGATACTGGGTTTTGAGAGAACTAAGACAGTACTGAGCATCATGAAGGTGTTGGGAGGATGGTTTCTTAGCTATGAGTCTTGCCACTGTGCAAACTTTGCCATTTAAAGACCTTTTAGGGTGCAATGCACATAGGATAGGGAAGGTCAAAGTTACTGCTCCTCCTTGTGCAGAAGGCACATGGGCCAGGGCCACCCAGGGACAGATGGGGGACAGGGCTATTGTCTGTTTGCTTAGGGCCTAGCTGGAAAAAATTCAGGGTAGGCTGTGGTGTGAAGAGATGGGGTGACCAGGCTTCCAGGGCTAGGAGGCAGAGGTGCTGAGTTCTCTGCTGTACCTGCTCAAAAGGGCTCTTGTTCTGCACACCCTTGGCCCCCACAAACACCCAGCTGTCGCGGAAAGCTAGCTCCTTGGCATTCCTGCTGCCCAGCTCACTGAAAAGCTTCCTGGTCTCTTCATTCATCCTAGCACACAGAAGAAGAAATGTGAGTTGTGAGCTGTCACTGTAGAGAGACAAGACTGAGACTGACCATGACACTCACTTACTTGGTGGCTGGGTCGTCGTAGGATGCCACAAACACCAAGGTACCTTCATGTAGTGGCCGAATGAACTTCAACAGATCATTGACATCTGGAGGGTGGCAGAAGGCAGAACCCACTGAGCACCCCTTCTCCCACCAATCCTTGTTCTCTAACTGATAAAACCCAAGTAGGGATTGGCCCCTGGATGTGCCAATGTACAAATGTACAGGGACAAATTGGTAAGGAAGCTGGGAACATCCTATTACAAAAAACATAGCCTCTGGACAGAGGTAATGATCTTTCCCCTTCTGCTGCCTTTTGGGAACCCAGGCAAGTGCTTGAAAAGCCCAAGCACATGGACACAGGGGAAACTCACCCAGTCATTTTTTGTCAGTGAAGAAGTAGGAATCTTTGACAGCCACTCACCTCCAGCCCACATGTCGAAGGCACGGGCCTCAATGAGCTCACCGCTGACCCCTGCATTGAGAGGAGGAAGGGAGTCTTCCTGGGTGAGCTGCCCGCGTCACTCCACTCTACCACCTTGGCCCTCAAAACACACTCAGAACACATTGTATGGGATTAGCCTTTCTGCAAGTTTCTCAAACATTCTCCTATTTATCCCCTTGTTGATAGATGTAGCTCACTCAGAATTGTAGAGCCTCTGCCTGGCATCTGAGGCCCTCCAGGGGCTCCCATGAAGTTCCCTTCAAATCCCTGGACCCTTCTAGTTCTTCAATACTATCATGCTTTGGTTCATTGAGTCACACAGACCCCTTCCCAGACCTCCCTGAGAGTTCCTAGAGGGAAGGGTCAGGAAAAACACCCAGAAGCCGCCTAGGGAGGAAATGCACAGAGTGCAGGTCATGGCATGGCTTCTACCTCTTTGGTCTCAACTCTGACCCCAGAGCATGGGGAACTCACCATTCACCAGGGCAATGTTCAGCCCACGGCCCACGTTGTCCTTGACACTGCTCATGAGCCTAAAGGGATGGAAGACTTCCAGTGGGCACATCTGCTCCATTCTTCCTTGCACAGCCCTCAGCCCTTGTGGAACCAGTCTCAATTCCACCAGCCCACTTCCCAAACCCCATGTATCCCAAGGAGCTCACATCTTGTCCTCGAGGCAGATCTTGGGTCCGATGACGTTGGCAGCCCCACTGACCATGCGGAAGGCTAGGTGCTCCTCAGGACATGGCTGGGGCAGGCCACACTTGTACTTCCTGGCCCGTGGTTCTGAGCAGGGACAGCAGGTATGACCCATGGGCCTGGCCCTGGTGTCATCTAAGATCTGAGTGGGGAGGTCAGGACCAGCCATAGGGTCAAATAAGTGACCATATAGCAGGGAACTCAGTGGGGGTCATGGCTCAGGCTAAGGCCAGGGACACTTCATGGAAACTCTGTGTTCTGCTGGCAAGGTGACAGGGACTCAAGGAGGCTTTTCTGTGCTACTGGTGGGAGAAAAGAAAGGAGGTCAAGAGCCCTTACACAGCCAGGAACAAAGCATGGGTGGAGAAAGTTAGGTTGGGGACCCAAATACATACACAGGGTACACAGCTAGACCAAAGTGGTAGAACTACAGCAGGTGAGGAAAGCATAGGGATCTGCTAGTCTGATTTCCATAGGGTGAGGATGAGTGGACAGCCTGTTATGGGTTGAGCTGTGTTCCCACACAAGACAAGTTGAAGCCCTGACTCCAAGTACCTCAGAATGTGGCCTTGTTTGGAAATAAGGTCTTTATAGATAAATTAGTTAAGATGAGATCATACTGGAGTAGGTTGAGTCCTGAATGCAACATGACTGGTGTCCTTATAAGGATAACAGACAAAGGCACAGTGAAGGAGGCAGCTGTATGAAAATGGAGGCAGAGATTAGAGTGACATAGCCACAAGCTTTGTTGATAACTTGATTTCAGAGTTTTGGCTTCCAGAACTGTAAGAAAATATATTTCTGTTTTTTAAGCCACCAACTTTGTGATACTTTGTTATGGCAGCCCCAGGGTATTGATGTAGATTTTGGTACTAGGAAGGAGGGTGCTTATGTGGCAAATACCTAAACATGTGGAAATGGCTTTGGAGCTGGGTGGTGGGTATACGATGTAGAATTTTGAGGTGCATGGTAGAAAGGGCCTAGATTGCCTTTAAAAGATTGTTGGTAGAAATATGGACCATAAGCTGTGGGTGGTGTTACATGTCTGTAATCCCAGAGACTCAGGAGATTGAGGCAGAAGAAGCACAAGTTTGAGGCTAGCCTCAGCAATTCAGCAAGGATCTAAGTAACTTAGCAAGACCCTGTCTCAAAATAAAAAAAATAAAAAAGGCTGAGGATGTAGCTTAGTGGTAAAGTGCCCTGTTTTAAATCTCATCCCCCCCAAAAAAGAAAATGGATTATAAAGATGATTCTGATAAAGGCTCAAAAAGACAAAGAGAGCTACAGAGAAAGCTTCTATTGTCTTAGAGAATGTATATGTTATCACAAACAAAATGTTGTTGGAACTATGAACATTAAAGTTACTTTTGGCCTGGGCATGGTGGTGCACACCTATAATCCCAGCTATTGTGGAGGTTGCAATATGAGCGTCATATGTTCTAGGCCAGCCTGGGAAACTCAGAGAGACCCTGTTTCAAAATAAAATTTAAGGACTGGGGTTGTAGCTCAGAAATACAGTGCTCGCCTAGCACATGCGAGGTGCTGGGTTTGATCCTCAGCACCACATAAAAATAAATAAATAAAATAAAGGTATTGGGTCTAATCAGAACTAATAAATAAATAAATAAATAAAATAAAACTTAAAAAAGAGCTGGGGATGTGGCTTAGTGGTAGAATGTGTGAGGCCCTGGGTTCAATCCCCAGCTCTAAAATTAAAAAAAAATGTGCTTTTGGTGAAGTCTCAGAGGGAAATAAGGAACATATCACTAAGCATTAGAGGAAAGGCCATCCTTCTCATAAAGTGGCAAAGAACTTGGCTGTTTTGTGGTCTAGTGTCCTGTGGAAAGGAGAACTTGGATATTTAGCTGAGGTGATTTCTAACAAAGTTGAAGGTGTGGCCTGGTTTCTCCTTGCTGCTTACCGTGAAGTGAGAGCAGAGAGAGAAATTGAGGAAAGAATTGTAAACCATGGAGGAACCAGAATATAAAGATTTGGGAAATCAGCCTAATCATATTGCAAAATGAGAAAGCATCCTCTAGAGAGAATACCAAGGGTATGTGTCTGGCCAAGCATTTGCTAAAGAGATGAGGTGGGTAGCCTGTGGGTACACTCCATCCTTTCAGAAATCCGGACTTGAAATGTGGTTTTCTAGGTAGGATCTGTGGAGAAATCTCATCTTATAACTTGGACCCTCACGAATTGTACAAGAGACCAAAAATGGTTTTGTTAGTATTTTATACCAGCAGAAATACTGACAGTCTGAACTGAAAGGGACAGGTGATTCTGAAGACAGACCTGGGGATGCAGAGGCCAGAGAGGGTACAGAACCAGACAGTGAGAACATGTCTTGTTCCAGCGGAGAGGGTCACCCCAGCAGGCCCAGAGAGTAGAGCATCAGACCATAGAGTATTCTTAGGCCTTGAAACCTTGCCTGCTGGGTTTAGGGTCTTCTTGGGATCAGTGATTCTTTTTTTTTTTTCTCAAAATTTATCCTTTTTGGAATAGGAATGTTTACTGTAAACCTGTCCCAGCACTGCTTTCTAGCAACAGGTAAGTTGTTTACTAGGTTCACAGCACAGCTGGCTGTGATAGCTAGTTTGGGGAGGGAGCGATGGAGAGCAGAAATGCTGGGGGACTAGGGGAAGCAGGGGTGTTACAAAGGCAGTTTGAGGGGCAGGAAGAGGGGAGAAGCTGAGAGGTAACTGGAACCTTACCTGCAGTCACAGAGCTTTCTGGGCCTGTGGGTACAGAGAATTGTTTCTGTTAGCATGGAGGCCTCCAAGAGCCTACAGCAGGGCAGTGAGGCTCAGGGGCCAGGGACTAAGCCAGGTTGCCCTGGGCATGCTCTCTGCTTATGCCTAAGTGATATTCATATGCAAAACTTAACACTATTTCTGCTCCAGAAAGAGGGTGAATTGGAATTATAAAGAATGGTCAGGTGATATATCACCAGTCACCTTCCCCATCTCAGAGCCCAGCAGACAGCCTGTAGGCATCAACCAGGGTGTCATTCCCAACTTTTAGTGGAAGCTTTCTCATCCCTTACTCTGACCTTACTAACTCCACTGGACACATGACTATAATTAGTGGGTGTTGCTTTCCTAGCTGAAGCTCCTGATTGGTAGGGGAAAGGATGCATTTGGTCCCAGGAGGAAGGCTGAGGGCAGCCAGAGGCACCCTGTGGGGGAGGGGGTGGAGAACCCAAGTTGCCTGCATCCCACCCTGGGCATCTGTCCCAAGACCAGGAGGCCACCCTGGGGACCTCTGCAGTGAAGCAAGGGAGGGTCCCACACTCACTGTTGAAGAGTTGCTGGATGCGAGGAAATCCACTGCCAGGCCCACCCAGGAGGATGCTGACTATGATCCAGGTAAGACCCACAGTGACAACTAGGGCCACAACGCGGAGCGGGCCTGGAGGCAGGACAGACACGGGGCAGGCCTACCTCAGATGCTGGTGACCTCTGGAACCATCCCATGACCCCTCATGATGAGATCTCCCCTTCTGCTTGGGAAGAAGTGACCAGAGGATGGGAAGGTGGGAACTGACCCCATCCAGCAGGCCCAAGAGGGAAACTCAAATTCCCTGGCAGGTGGACGGATGAAACTGACTTCAAACTTCCAGGCTTCCCTGGAAAGGTTTCCTTGGAAGGTTTGGAGGGGCTTTTCAGAATTCAAGGGTTCCAGAGGACTCCAAGGATTCTCTTCTAGGACCTCCCTCAGCTTTTTGCCTTTGAGACCACCAATGGATACCTTTGAGACAACCAAGGTGTCTGTGCCCCACCCATCTGCCACCCCTTTTCTTGTTCGTGTGTGTGTGTGTGTGTGTGTGTGTGTGTGTGTAAGGGAGAGATGCTAAAGATCAAACCCAGAAATTGTACATGCTAGGCCAGAGCTGTGCCACTGAGCCACATGTCTAGCCTCTTTCCTCCTATTCTGATGGAGGGTCCTTATGCCTTTTGAAGACCAGTCCCTTCACTCACTGCAAACTAGATCCTTGTTTCCCTTCCCTTCTCAGAGTTCTTGTAATAGGGATCTTTATCCTCACCCTCCCACATTTCAACATTGCTAATCTTAAGACTGAAAGAAGAAAAAGCTCTCCTTCAAAACCCCATCCTCATGCTATTTACCCTTGCCTTCCTTTTCTCCATCAAACTTTAGTTTTTTTTTTTTTTTTAATGTGGTGCTGGGGATCACACTCAGTGCATCACATGTGATAGGCAAGTGCTGTACCACTGAGCCACAACCCCAGCCCTCCCCATCAAACTTTAAAAGTCAACTATAGGAGCTGGGGATGTAGCACAGTTGTTGATTGCTTACCTAACATGTGTGAGGCCCTAGGTTCAATCACAGTCCCCCCACCCAAAAGTCAACTACAGTCTGCCTTTCCATCATCTTACCTCCCACACTCTCCACAGCCTGCTCCAATTTGGCCTTGCACCATCCCAACCAAATATCTGGTAGCCAAGGCCACCCATAAATAACTGTCATGATGTCATGCCTCCAGTCATCCATTGGCTTTGATCTTCCTTGACCTGTTAGTGGACTACTCATGCCCTCCTGATGAAAACAATTCCCTGCTGGCTTCCAGGAAAGCAGTCTCCTGACCTATATGCTGCTTTTTCCCCTTGGTTAGATGGTCTTCCTCTACCTCCCCTTAAGCTGGACAGAAGGACTGAGTGGTAGACTGCTGGTGTAGAATGGATGAGGCCCTGATCCAGGTAAGACCCACAGTGACAACTAGGTCACTGAGAAAGGGGGAGGGTGGAGAAAACTGGACAGAGGCAGCCTTCTGTACCAGGCTGCCTTCTTATCTGTATCTGTATTTTTTTTTTTTTTTGGTGATTTTATCTACAGCCAGGTGTTGAATTAACTACATGTAATGATGACTTCTTGTTGTCTACCTCCAGCCCTGAGCTCTGTTGTATCTCTACTCTCCCAGTCCCTTCCTCACTATCCAGATCCAGTTGGTAAGTACATCAAGCTGTGACCTTAGCAGATCTGAACTCCAGTTCTTAGTTTCTACTTTCCATCTTATCCCAGCCTGTCCTTCCATAAGGCATCTTTATCTTAGTTGTGCAGCTGATACAAGAGCTGTCATTTGGGTTCATATCCAACCGTACAGGCAGCTTTGTCAGTTTTTGTTTAAGAGTAGACCTCTCCATGGGTACTCTGCACCCATCTGCACCCCGCTGCCATGCTCTCTGGAGCCTCTGTCACAACTCATTTTCCAAAAAGCAGTCGGCTTGTTATCTGAGTTGGGTGAAATTTATATTATCCTTTATCTCATAGTTTGGGAAGCTGAAGTCCTCAGAGGTGAGGATTTTTCTCAAGGTTACCGAATAAGTGTTTGTTCACAGTCCTCCATTTTCTCAACCAACCCCAATGGTTCACCCGGACCCTTCCTGACACTGATGTCGGGACACCTGGGCCTTCCTCCCGTTCGCCGTGGAAGCCACCCACCTGCCAACCTCATGTCCACTTCTCCCGCTGGGTTGGGACCGCCGGCAGGTGCACTGTTTGGGGACAGTGCGCTCTGGGGGAAACAAAGGAGAAGAGCAGGTTTGGGCAGGGGCCGGGGGCAAGTCTGTCCCGGGCCTCTGCTGGGGGGGCAACACAATCGGTGTTATGTTGTTTCTCAAACCAGTCCTGAACGTGTCCAGGAGGGGCGTCGGGAACCCGCTGGCAAACAGAAGCCTCCGGGACTGGGGCGCAGAAGGTGTCTCGGACTCAGGTCACTCCCGAGAGAAACTCGGGGCTAAGGCCATTCCTCCGGAGGCTGGGATGGCGACCGGGCTGGCCGGGGACTTGCCTGGCCGTGGGAAGACGTGGGCCCGGTCAGGGAATGCCCCGTTGGGCCGGTGCCCGGCTCTACCCAGGGAGGAGAAGAAGCTGCGCAGAGGAACCCGGCAGGCCTGGCAATGGCGGCCGGGGGAGGGGCCAGAGCTCGCAGGCACCGCCCGCCAGGGGCCGTGCCATGAGGGAGCCACAGCCCCGCGCAAGCTCCACCTCCAAAGCCGCCAAGTGGGAGGAACCGGTATCTACCCCGCCCCCTCTATGCTGACGCCACGTCCCGGGGTCTCCCTTCAGACCATCCTTGGGTGGGAGAAACGACCTTTCTGAGTTGGTGCGCTAGCGCTCCCCTCTGTTTGTTCCTTGAGGCTGTCAGTTATCCGAGGTCTGGGTGTGTTGACGACCTGGACATTAGAAATTGTCGTAACGTGCCACAGGTACCATATGGGGGAAAACAGAATCCGACAAGCCAGAACCAACCAGGGTAAGCCTTTGGATGCCTTTCCTTCCAGTCTGCATTCTGTCTAGAAGTGCGTTCCTTCTGCTTTACGTATCAGTCAGTTTGACAAGGGCATCTGAAAAGCTATTTCGACATATTTGAAAGCTCTTGCCTACTCCAGCCTGAACTCTCTGTCCTCAACTGTGCCCTGATCATTACCTCACTGGGAGGGCTGGGACTACTTTGTCAGCTGTTCCCATATGTCTGGAAAGCAGCAGCTGGGCAGAATCAAAACAATATCCCTAACCTTTGACCCGGTGGTCAAACTTACAGGACCTCCTTCCTTAGGAAATAATCCAAAATACAATTTATAGACTCAGGCATGACACTACTCTGGTTAGAATCCAGTAGATTCTAGTTTGACATACACAACACACTCTCATACACACTTCTCACAAACATGATCAAAGTGATCTATTTTAGCAGTCAGTCTTCTCTGATGGTCATGGATTTGTATTTGGGTTTTGTCACCAAATTTGGTGGCCTCTCATATTTCTCTGGTACCAAACATTGGGCCTTATGGTATCCTCAGTGGGGCCCAGTACAAGTAGCTGTCAGTTATGTACATCCCTGAACCAACAACAAGGCCCAAGGCACCTGCAGACCAGTAGTTCCTAGATAATAGTGTTTATACCTTGCCTGCAGCACACAAGGAAAAGTTGATTTAATGAGTCCTCTGAGGGTCCAGACACAACTCCCCCCTTCCCTAGGGACACCACACAACTGATATGCATTGAAGGACAGCCTGCAGGAGTCCCTTATTTTCTCTGGGACTTCTTTTTGGTGCTGGGGATTAAACCGAGGACCTATATAAGTTGCTAAGCATATACTCTACCACGGGACAGCAACCCAAACCCTAGGACTGTTTCCTGATGTGCATACAGAAGGAGGTTACACTTGAACCCCACAGCTCTTCACCCTATCCACCCTGCTTGCTGCTGACCATTGTGCTACATAGAACACATATGCCCTGTCCATATTCCAGCTTTTCCTGTTGGGACTCTTCAATCCCCATGAAGGTTGACAGACTGAGGGACACTGTCATTTATCATTCAAAGTCAGCATTTGGCTCAAGACAGTTCCAACAGTTCTCAAATAGCACACAACACAAAATGGGAGTGGGAAGGCTGTGACAGGTGTCTCTAGACCTGTTAGGTGTTCTTTTGACAATTTTATGCAGAAGAAAAAAAGTATGCAAACAATTGAATAAAGTTTTGGGGATACCTGCTTAGGAGAACATAAAATGGATATAAACTTAAAGAGAAAGGGCTGAAGCCTCCACCAAAGAGAGCAGAGACTGAGTCCTCAACAAACAGAATCTTTTTCAGTTGTTGGCCAATAGGATGTCAGCAATTCTGAGGCTTGGGAAGAGGAGAATGACATTGAGGGTACAATTAGAAAAAAGGAAGTTTGGACTGACACATACCATAGGATAATAAGTGTACAGAAACATAAAATACTATATATATTTGTATTGGAATTAAATATATATAATATAACATTTGACAATTTAAATATTCAATTATACTTTTTGTTGTTAGTGCTGGGGACCAAGCCTTGTGTATGCTAAGCATATGCTATATACCACTGGGCTATACCCCCATACCTTAGTTATTTTATTATTTATTTTTGGGTGCTGGGGATTGAACCCAGTGGTACTCTACCATTGAGATACATACCCACCTCTTTATGTTTTACTTTGAGATAGGGCCTCCCAGGCCTTGCCCAGACTGGCCTCCAATTTGTGAATTGCCTACCTCAGCCTCCCCAGTCACTGGGATTACAGGCATGCATCACTGTGGACAACTATAATGTCTTAATTCTTTAGTTTTTTCATTTTGAAGTAATTATACACTTATAGAAGTTGCAAAAACGGTGCTCTTGTAGCTCCACCTTTCCTCAGTGGTGATATATATAGCTGTAGTACAGTATCACAACCAGGAATAACACATTGGCACATTACTGTTGACTAGAAAATAGACTTTTTTTAATACTACTGAGGATTGAATCAAGAGCATTCTTCCACTAAACTACATCTCCAGCCTTTTTTTTTTAAAGTTATACATGTACACAATATCTTTATTTTGTTTATTTATTTATATGTGGTGCTGAGGATCAAACCCGGGGCCTCACACATGCGAGGCAAGTGCTCTACTGCTGAGCCACAACCCCAGCCATCCAGCCCTTTTATTTCTCCTCCTCCTCATCTTCATTTTTGGTACTACGGATTGACTGGGTCTTACTAAGTTGCCAGGGTCTTCCTCAGTTGCTGAGGCTGGCCTTGAACTTGTGATCCTCCTACCTCACTGTAGGAGGGATCATTGGTGTGCATCACCATGTCCACCTAATTATTATTACTTTGGGGTACTGGGATTGAACTCAGGGACACTTTACACTGAGCCAAATCCCCAGTCCGATCTTTTATGTTGAGATAGGATCTTTTTCTAAAAAAAATTTTTTTATATTTATTTATTTATTTTTTAAGTTATTGGCGGACACAACATCTTTGTTTGTATGTGGTGCTGAGGATCGAACCCGGGCCGCACGCATGCCAGGTGAGCGCGCTACCCCTTGAGCCACATCCCCAGCCCCTAAAAAATTTTTTTATAACTTTATTTTATTTGTTTTTTTAATGTGGTGCTCAGGATCAAACCCTGTGTGCCTCAGCTGTGCTAGGCAAGGGCTCTACCATTGAGCCCCAGCCCCAGCCCCAGGGATGGGGTCTTTGTAACATGCTGAGGCTGGCCTCGAGTTTGTAACCCTCCTGCTTCAGCCTCCCAAATTGCAGGAATTACAGCTGTGCACTACTGTACATAGCACAGTAGACTACTTGTCCAGCATGTGCAAAGGCACTGGGTTAAAGTCCCAGCCCTGCAAAAAACAAAAACATCGGAAACGGATTTAAGTCTGTGTTCTAAGCCTGGTGCACTGATGTACACCTGCAATCTCATTTGTTTGGGTAGCTGAAGCAGGAGAATCACAAGTTTGAGATCAACCTGCACAATTTAATGAGACCTTGTCTCAAAATTTAAAAATAAAAGGGGTGGGGATATAGCTCAGTGGAAAAGCACTCAATCTCCAGTGCTTTTCCACTGAGCTATATCCCCATCTCCAAAATAATAATAATAATAATAATAATAATAATAATAGTAGTAGTAGTAGTAGTAGTAGTAGTAGTAGTATTTGTAGGAATAATTTGAGGTCTAAGGAGGAAGGACCATTTCTCCCAAGATGGTTCACTTGCTTCTGCCAGGCCCCAGGGGTCCTGTTCATCTAAGACCCCCTTAAACCAAGTGAAAGGTTCAAGGTTCTCTGGACACCCCAGGCAGTTTGAGCCCTGGTTCTGTTGCAGTTCTGGGCTTAGTCTCACCCTGACAGTGTAGCCATTTGGGCCCTCAGGATTTGATATTTTTCATGATTCGGTTGCTGACCCCTTCACTTTATAAGGCTGTCAAGGAAAAGTTTATGGGCAAATGCCTTAGGGCAAAGGCAAGTGTGTGGGGGCGCTAATTTATATCAGTTTTCTCTGAACATTTGGCCTTGTAAATTCCTTCCTTATGGAAAGCCAGAATGTAGTTAGCTCCTTGTTTCTGCAAAGATTCCTTGAAGCATTGAAGTGAAGCAAAGGGTGAAGCTCTAGGAGGCAAGAGACCTGTACCAGGGCCTCCTCTCTGGTCCTGGGGTGTGGCCCTAGGATAGTCTGATCAAGTCTCAGAGCTTCAGTTTCTGAGTTTCTCCTTTTGTTGTATAAGAAAGATGATCTCTTCTGGATACTTGAACTTAGTGAACTTGGAGGATAAAGCCCCACCACATTCGTGCCTTTTTCTCTTTTCTTTCCTCCTGTCCTGCTTTAAAAAAATTTTTTTTAGATGTTGATGGACCTTTATTTTATGTATTTTTGTGTGGTGCTGAGGATTGAACCCAGTGCTCACACATGCTAGGCAAGCGCTTTACCACTGAGCTACAGCCCCAGCCCCATGCCCTGCCTTCTTTACTTTCTACTCTATGGGGGCAGGCAGGGGCATGTGCAGATCCTCTCCATCCCTGCCATCTGTGGCTCAGCCACTAGCAGTGGGCTAGGTTTAGATTAAGGGATGGAGTGAGTGGGAGTTTTCAGTGTTCTTTTGTCTTCTCATTTTGCCAGAGCTAGTACCCCAGCACGGCAGACTTCCCTTGGTGTGAGTGTGGGAAGTCAAGCTTCCTGTTCCTGGGACTCAGTCTGAAGGGGTCACGGTACCTTTGAAATTCTCATCCAGCTCAGTACTTTGCAAGTCTAGGCTAGGAAGTTGAAGTTACCTTGTCTGAGGTAGGAGTCTAGCACAAAGGCCTGTCTAGCTCCCACCCATGATGTTGAAGGACAGGAGAAAAAAAAAGGGAACATGTAAAAAAAAAAAAAGGTTAAAAAAAGCAACGAAACACCGGGCCAGGCCCTCTGAAGGTATGAGAAGCAGAGTGTTGACATTAAATAGAGAGAAGGGTGGAAAACCACCCTTTAATAGATCAAAGGAACACATCCTGCATATTTATTTCCATATTTATGCAAAAATTGCTCCATTGAAATGAAAAAAGTACATTTGGAGGTACTGGAGATGTAGATAAGTGGTAGAGTGTTTGCCTAGCACGCACAGAGCCCTGGGTTCCATCCCAATGCTGCCTAAAAATGTAAATTTGCAAAACACAAGTAATTAAGAATCATTAAAGAAAACCTGTTAATATCTTCTATATTTAATGTTAATCAAAGCCTCTGGATGGAGGCTCAGAGCCAGTGCAATGAATTATATGTCCAATTTGCATTCTTTTAAAAGTTTGAGATATAATATACATACTATAAAATTCTGTTTTTTTTTTGTCTTCTGGTACTGGGGATTGAACCCAGGACCTTTTATGTGAGGCAAGTACTCTACCACTGACCTATACCCTCAGCCCTAAATTTAATTCTTTTTTTTTTTTGTGGTGCTGGGAATTGAACCCTGTGCATGGTAGGCAAGTACTCTACCAACTGAGCTATATCCCCAGCCCCAAATTTATTTATTTTTAATATTTTTTTAGTTGTCAATAGATCCTTATTTATATACAGTGCTGAGATTTTTTTTTAAGAGAGAGAGAGAGAATTTTATTTTTAATATTTATTTTTTAGTTCTCGGCGGACACAACATCTTTGTTGGTATGTGGTGCTGAGGATCGAACCCAGGCCGCATGCACTCCAGGCGAGTGCGCTACCAGTTGAGCCACATCCCCAGCCCCAAATTCATTCTTTTTAAATGTACAATTCAGTGTGTTTTAGTGTAGGCACAAGTTGATGCATACATTAGCACTGTCTGGTTCCAAACTGTTTCCCATTGCTCCCCAAAGTAACTGACATCCCAGTAGCAGTCACTCCTTTTCCGTGGTCCCCCAACCCTGGGAAACATTGACTGACTCTCTGTGTATATTCACATATAACAGAAATCACACAGCATGTGACCTTGTGTCTGACTTCGTTCACTTAGCAAAACGCTCAAGCTTTATCCATGTAGCATGGATTTTTTTTTTCTTTTATTTTGTAATCAGTTGTTTGTTGTTTATTTCTATTAGTTTATTCAGTTATCCATTTTTTTAAAGAGAGAGAGAGAGAGAATTTTTAATATTTATTTTTTAGTTATTGGCAGACACAACATCTTTGTTGGTATGTGGTGCTGAGGATCGAACCCGGGCCACATGCATGCCAGGCAGGCGCGCTACCACTTGAGCCACATCCCCAGCCCAGTTATCCATTTTTAATGAAAATTTGTGTTGTTTTTACTATTCAGCTATTATAAATAATGCTGCTCTAAGCACATGTGTGCAAGTTTTTGTGAAAATTTTTGTTTTTCCTAGGCAGTGTATACCTAGAGTGGAATGACTGGGGCATATGGGTCTTCTGTCCTTGCCTCATTGTAGGCACTAAGAGCCAACAGTTGGCTATCCTCACCTGGGGCCTCTTGCTTCTAGGCCAGATTAGGCAACTAGATCTTAGGTGACAGTTGAGGGCCCTTACTTAAGTCATCCTTTCCATGGTGTAGGCATCCAGAGATAAGGAGCCAGTTGACCCCTCATCCTCGCCTAGTCCTTCATACCTTTGCCTAAGTTTAGTGATCCAGAGATGAAGGGACAGTTGGATGATCTCAACAGTCTCTCATTCTCCTTTCTAATGTTGGCACCAAGATCTGTGCTTTCAAGTGACTGTGGTCACCTAGGCCCTGGGACAAGGGCCAGTACAGGCATCCAGCATGAGGTAACAGTTGATAGTCTCAACTGGGCCCTCATATCTTTGTTCAGTGTTGGCACCTAGATATGACAGTTGACTGCCCCTGCCTCTACCGCATGCATCAGTCCCAGTGTAAGCACTAGAGCTCAGGTGCTGTTTAAGTGTCCTTGCCTGGGTCTTCTTGCTTGTATTCTAGTATAAACCTGAGGGTGGCAATTGATGTTCCCCATCTGGCTTTTCATGCTTCTATCTAGGTTTCATGATCCAGAGTTGAAGTGATAATTGAATGACATGACCCAGTCCCTCATTCTTTTTTCCAGCATATGGACCAAGATCTGGGGTCTTAGTTGATTTCTGTCACCTGCTTCATAAAGCTGAGGTGGAATTGCTACACTTCATGTATAGGGCACAGAGGAGCTCCCATCCCTGAAATGCTCCTGAAATGTTGTGTCTTTTGTAAACCAGACCCGGAGCTGACATGACAGTTGTCTGTCCTCATTCAGGACTCTACCTGCTGTCTCTGTTCTAGTGTGCATACTGGAGTTTTGGTGTCAATTTTAAGCCCTGACTTGAGCCTCGTACCTCAGCACCAATGCAGCACCCAGAACTGAAGTGACAGATGATTCCCCTCATTGTGTCTGTATCCTTATTCTCCAGTGTAGGGTTCTAGAGTTGAGATGACATTTGCCCAATTCAGTGAAACCCAAAAGCCTGTGTCAGAATGTATTCATTCACAGATAAAATGATAGTTGAATGTCCTTACCTGTTTTCTCATGCTTTTGTGCCTCAGTGTAGACACTCAGGGCTGAATGTCCTTACCTGGGACCTCATTGTAATGTCCTACAGCTGAGATAACAATGAACTGTCCTCATCAAGACCCTCATTTTATTTATTAGGCACCCAGAGGTCAGGAGACAGATGAATGTCTCACCAGGCCCTCCTGTCCCCACCTGCTGTCCTTCCCAGTTCACACTAGTTGCTCAAATGTTGGGGGGCCCACATGGAGCTAGGTTTTTCCTACACTTTGGGGTCACCCTACTGTCCTTACATAAGAGCCTTCACCTCAGCTATGCCATGTGAGTAGGTTCCCAGCATACAGCCCTGCTAGGTCCCCTACAGCCTATAAAGGTTGGGATGTTGCCCCAGGGGCTTCACAACAGAGTTCTGAGCAAAAAGAGCCCTGCAAGGTCTGAACTAGTTCTTTTGCCTTCACTTCAATGTCATATTCAGGCCTACATCTGAGGCTTTGAAGACCCAGCACTGCCAATTACGGCAGTTGAGACTTAGAAGGCTCCATCCCAGGGTGAGGGATGATGCCCTCTGGTGGTGCATGGGGCAAGTTGTGGGTGCGTCCTCAGAGATAGCTCTGCCTGATTGGGCCACCTCCCGGTTCATCAGTCTTGGGTCATTCCATGCCTTCCACAAAGCCTGGTCCACCGGTTGCAGCTGCATCACAGAGTCAAAGGCAAGTCGCTCTATAGCTACACTAGGGCCGTGGAGGAGGGATACATTTCAGTCACTGTTTTTGCTGCTGTGACCAAAACACCCTGAAAGGTATCTCTGTTCACTAGCTATATCTGGATTGTAGGCTGTTTGAACTTTATGTAAGATATGCTTATAACATGACACCAAAAGAAATTGCACAAGATTTAAGGGACCAAAATCACCACCGTTTTAACTTTTCCATTCTGGTATTACTTAGAAAAACTATATATTTAGTCTGCTCTTTAGTTGCTGTGACTATAAGAGCTGACCAAGCACAATTTTAGAGGAGGAGAAGGCACCCAGAGATCCCATTTGGGGCTCATGGTTTCAGACATCTCAGTCCATAGAAGGCTGGCTCCATTCCTCAGAACTTGAGATGAGGCAGAACATCATGGTGGAAGAGTGTGGCAGAGGGATGTGGCTCACATGATGATCAGGAAGCAGAGAGACTCCACTCTCCAGATGCAAATATATACTCCAAAACTATACTCCCAATGCCCACCTCCTCCAGCCACACCCTACCCACCTACAGTCACCACTCAGTAAATCCTATCAGGGGATAAATGCAGTAATGAGTTAAGGTTCTCACAACCCCCATTTTATCTCTCAGGTGCACCAGACCACTGAGCCACATCCCCAGCCCTATTTTGTATTTTATTTAGAGACAGGGTCTCAGTCAATTCCTTCGGGCTTCACTGAGTTGCTGAGGCTGGCTTTGAACTTGCCATCCTCCTGCCTTAGCCTCCCACACCACTGGGATTACAGGCGTGTGCCACCATACCCAGCTCTCTAAACCCTCTGGCATTGTCTCACATATGAGCTTTTGGAGGGCACCTCATATAAATCACAGCAGGATACTTGTACCATGCTCCATCTACCATAATGGGTACAGTGACATTCTTAGGACCTAAAGGAGGTGAGAGTATGGAGGTACGATGGCTTGTTGCTCACACACATATTTGCTCTGCCAGCTCCCAGTTCCAAATTACTCCTGGGTTTCAGCCTTTGCTGTGGTCCCCTGAGGTTCCTTCTCCAGTAGACCAGAGACCAGGAGGACAGAGGATCAAGGCCTGCCACTGTAACCAAAGCCTGGTCTGTAACGCTGTCCACATAGTTCTGTTGGCTGTTCTGTAAGGACCTGTGCTAGAAAGGACCCTTAAGAGCCCAGTGACATACCCGTTTCCCATCAAGATCCCTTGCTCCCGAGTCAGGTTCCAGGTGAAGTTGGTAATTTCCCTCCTTACACAATCCAGAGGCATCACCTCTCATTTACAGGATGGAAACTACAGTGTCCAGCTTGTGGACAGGAGTGAGCCCATGTTACAGTTGACATTCTGCTTTATGTATTTCTTCTACAAGTCTCAGGCAGGAGCCTTCCTGCTATGCTTACCCTAACCAGCCCGTTACCACCCCAGCTCAGGGAATGTGTGCGGGTGTGAGGGCAGCTGGTTCTCAGTGACAGTCTAAGAAGTGTCTTGGAAGTCTGAAGCAGGAGGATGGCTGGAACATAGGCATTCACGATCAGCCTGGGCAACATATTGAACTCTCATCTTCCCAAGTGGGGTTGGTGGGGACAGAAATGCTGAGTCTAAGCTGGCTTCACTATTTGCTCTGATGTCACAGTCCTCATCCAGTCTCCCCTCTATGGGAATATGACCCAGGTACATGTCCTCACTTCTGCTTAGAGTACACTATTCCTCACTGGGTCATTCTCTGGGCTGTTGCTTTGCCCACTCCATAAAACATCCTGCCCTCTGATCATTGTACCTTCAGCCTCATCTACCAGAACCCAGGTCACCAGGGCAGGGCCCAAGATACCACTTCCTGTCCATCTATCTACCCAGTGTTCAGCCCAGAGGAGAAGGGGCGGGACAGCTGCTGTGCTAAGGGGATGCTGTTCTTACTGGGGGCAGAGTACTGGTTTCAACCAAATGCATGTTCACTTGGAGCCTAAGGATATGACCTTATTTGGAAATATGATGTTTGCAGATGTACTTAGTTGAGGTAGGAAGATATCATACTGCAGGAAGGTGGCCCCTGTTCCAATATGAGACTTCCTTTAAGAGGGAGGCAGACATACAAGGGAAGGCCTTGTGACCACGGAGGCTGCCACAAGCCAAGGAATACCAGGAGCCCCTTCAACTGAAGAGGTAGCCTCCAGCACATGCCTAAAGTCCATGCCTTGACCTTAAGACTTCCGATCTCCAGAATGGTGAGAGAATGCATTTCTGTTGTTGTAAGCACCCACTTGGTGACTTGTCCTTGTACCTCAAGCTGGTTTCTATGACAAACACCAATGAAGTGGAGCAGACTGATGATGGGAATAGATGTAGGGAGAGTGGGAGGTGTTCAGGCCCAGGTTCCTGGCTACACTGCCATGGGAGATGCCCAAGGCAAGGATCCCCAGAAAGAAGGTATGGAGCTGGTGCTAGAGGAGGCATAGTGGGTGTCACAGGGAATGGGTAAGTGACAGGTCTCTTGTATGACTCCAGGTGGCAGAGAGGAAACGACAAGGGGACAGGTGGGGCTGTTTGAGGATTTAATGGCAGGGGTTGAGGGGACTCTTAGCTGCTGCTTCTGCCTTTCCACGGAGTGCAGAATTTTTAAGAAGGGACATCTGGGAGAACAAGACCCTGCTGGGCAGCGTGAGGTCCCTTCTACCTGGTGACCAGGAATGTCAACTGGCATTGAGGCTAGTGTGCCTATGGGATCTCACATGGATGCACTTAGGTCACTTCCTCAAGTTCAGAGGAGCTTGCTCATAGCCACTGGGGAGTGTGATTTGGCCACTGCCCCACTATGGCCCATTGTCCCTAACATTTTGTCCTGAGGAGTCCTGGGACAGACTGATGGGCCACTCTTCTTCTCTGGAGGTTGGAGTAAAGGGAGGAAGTGACTCAGGTTCCATGGAGAGATTGGTGGCTCAGACAGGGCTGGCACTGGCTCAGGACAGTCATGATGCGTGTCATCGGTGCTTAATGGTTGAAGAATGTAGCTGGGCCCAGGGAGGGGTACTGATGTTAGCGGCGGCGGCGGCCACAATGGTAGCAACAGCAGTAGCATCAGCAGCAAGGGAAAGATGGTGGTGGCCCAAGCCTGGGGCTGAGGAATGTTAGGCCTATGGTCCCGAAGTCTTCCCATCATGGGGTTCTCCTGAGGTGAGGTCGGGTGGTGGGAAGGACAAACACAGGGGGCAGATGGGGTAGGGTGGGAGTGGGTGCCTGGGTCTCAGAGCTTGTGGGGGTTCACCCACTTGTAGGTGCCCTCGTACTGGAAGCCCACTCTCTTCATCAGCTCATCTGCCTCCACAGGGCCTCGGCTAGAAACAGAACAGGTACAGGGCAAGATGTGAGGGCAGGGCAGAGATGTTCCCAGCTGTTTTTGCTCCCCTAGTCCCCCATCCTTCCCTCACCTGCCATATGTGTAAGGGATGGGTTGGGGCTTCTCTTGCTCAATCCTGTGCAGCAGTGGTGTGAAGATCCGCCAGGCCTCCCGGAGCTCATCGCTAAGGGGATAAAATGTGGCTTTGGTGGGGAGTGGGGCATATGGGGAGGGAGAGAGAAGGCCACCCTACTGCCTGGTATCCCCTCTCCCACGAGACAGCTGGGACTGGGCTTCTGGGGACCCTCACCTGCGCACAAAGTGCATCTGGCTCCCACAGAAGACGTCCAGAATGAGGCGCTCATAGGCATCAGGAAGCTTCACGTTCTGTGGGAGAGGGGGTCTTATTGATACCATGGTGTGTGGCCACCTAGGCCATCCCTTGGAGGCCCTTCCTGACCAGCTTTCCCTGTGGGCACCTTGTATCTGTTGCCATAAGTCAGGTCCAGCTCTGATTCCTCAGGGTTGAAGAACATGCCAGGCTTCTTGGTCATCATCTTGGTATACACGGCTTCATTTGGCTGCACTCGGATCACCAGCTCATTGCGCTTACATTGCTGGTGGAAGATGTCACCGGCCACATCGCGGAACTGCAGCCTCACCTCGGCCTTGCGCTCATTCAGGGCTTTGCCACAGCGCAGGATGAAGGGCACCCCTGGGTGGGGGCAGGGCTGGTCTCAGGACTGGCTCTCCCAGTAGTGCAGGGAGTGAGAATGAGTGAGAACTTCAGTCTAAGTATGTGTGTGCAAATGTGTATGTGGTGTATGGACAGGGTACCATGTCCCACACCCACCAGGCTTCCCCCTCCAGAGTCCCCTGCCGTTGAACAGTCAGTGTGTCTGACCCCACTGAGAAGCTCTCCACAAGGGAAGGCCCAGCCCTGCCTCACCAGGCCCCAGAGGTGTTACCTACCATCCCACCGCTCATTCTCCACATAGAGGACAACAGCTGCAAAGGTAGCAGTGGTGGACCCATGGGGCACTGTGGGGTCATCCAGGTACCCTTTGGTGGCCTCACCCTCTCCACTAGGGTTCCCCACGTACTGGCCCAGGACCACGTTGTCAGCCTGCACCTCTGAGATACATTTCAATACCTTGACCTGGGAGAAAGGCAGGGAGAGTGGACCCTTTGGATAACAAGATGGGATACAGGGCAGCAGGTGTGAAATGACCACTGGGGACTGGCAGGTGCATCTTGTACCTTCACCTACCTTCTCATCACGGACATCATCTGAGTCAGTGGAGGCAGGCTTCTCCATGGCCACCAGACACAGCATCTGCAGAAGGTGGTTCTGCATCACATCCCTGGAGACAGAAGAGGCCAAAGCTCTGGTCAAGCACTACTTTCAGGATGGGTGGAAGACATAAGGAATGGGCTTGCTTCATTTCCTCTCCCTGTTGCCCAGGTTCCATGGAGCCCAGGGTCCTTAAACAAGGCTTCCCAGTGACAGGCTGTGAGACTTGCTTTCTGCTCCCCAATGTCTTCCAGGTCCCTTCAAAGTAAAAAAGTAGATGTTGACCCTGTCACTGACCCAGGAAACTCCTGGGATGTTCAGCTGGATAGGGGTCCTACCCCTCTAGCCACATGTGACAACTCACTCAGATTTTCGATCTCAGATTGTGAGGAGGAATCACCAAAACAGGGAGGAGTGGCCCTGCAGGATGACTAGATTTGTGTTCCATGCCCTATGCTGGCCTCCTGGGAGCAATGAGACAGGCTCTTACCGGATAATCCCAAATTCATCAAAGTAGCCCCCACGGCCCTCAGTGCCAAAGGGCTCTTTGAAGGTGAGGATCACACAGGCAATGTTGTCCCGGTTCCAGATGGGGCCAAAGATCCTGTTGGCAAATCTGTGGGGAGGTGGAAGAGTCCCCAGGTGGAACTGTCCTTTAGCTTCTGCAGCACAGCAGCCAAATCTGAGCAGTCAGCAGAACTATACCCAGACCTGGAGCCCACCACCCTTGCTTACATTCTTGAGGGATTTGTCCTTGGGGCAGCATCATCTGTGGGTACCCACCCCTGGCCTTGTACTGTTCCACCCTGTCCCATGTACAGGCATAGGCCAGGACTTAGCCCCCACCTCAGCACCATGAGGTTCTGAACCATCTCCTTGCCCAGGTAGTGGTCAATGCGATAGATCTGGTCCTCACGGAACAGGGAAGAGATGTGGTTGGACAGCTGGTCAGAGCTCTGTAGATCTCTCCCGAAGGGCTTCTCCACAATAATGCGATTCCAGCCTCTGCCAGGAGCCCAAAGCCATGTCACTCTGACACTGTGTCCAGGGAGCAGATCCTCTATCCTCTGCATTCCTAGGTGACTCAGGGAAGTTCTGCTGGCCCTTGCCCCCTTTTCAAAGCACAGAGACCTGTCATACCTAAGAATACCTCTGTTTCCCCAGTACTCAACGCCAGGCTCAACACCACAGAAGCCTTCCCACTACCCTGTTGGTGACTGAACAGCTTTCAGCCTAACCACTGTGGGTGCTAGGGTGACACTGCTGACATATTCCTAGGTGGCCCTACTCCTCTCTGGCCTCACAATGGGTCTTTGGTGGGTCAGGAGTGGCCCAGGAGTGGCCCAGTGGCTAGAGGAAGGGGCATCAAGGTCAGAGGTTCTCCATTTTTTTTTTTTTTTGGTACTAGGGATTAAAACCCAAGGGGTGTTCTACCACTGAGATACATCCCTAGTTCTTTTTGAGCAAGGTCTTGCTAAATTGCCCAGGCTCCTCTCAAACTTATAAGCTAAGTTGCTGAGGCTGACACTAAACTTGTGATCTTTCCGTCTCAACCTCCTGGGTCACTGGGATTACAAGCATGTGCCCATTTTAAAATTTATTTATTTTTATTATTTTTTTTAAATTTTAATATTTTATTTTTTAGTTATCGGCAGACACAACATCTTTGTTTGTATGTGGTGCTGAGGATCGAACCTGGGCCGCACGCATGCCAGGCAAGCGCGCTACCGCTGAGCCACATCTCCAGCCCCTTAAAATTTATTTTTATTTTAAAAAATTTATTTATTCTAATTTGTTATATGGGTCAACAGAATGCAATCCAATGCATATTACACAAATAGAGCACAATTTTTCATGTCTCTGGTTGTGCATAAAGCCATTTGTTTGAAAAAGAGAAAAGGTCCTGGGGCTGAAGTTGGGCTCAGTGGTAGAGCACTTGCCTAGCATGTGTGAGGCACTGGGTTCAATTCTCAGCACCACATAAAAATAAATAAATAAAACAAATGTATTGTGTCCATCTACATTTAGAAAACATTAAAAAAAGAAAGAAAGAAAAGGTCCTTTTCTATCCCTGCAATTATTAACATGGTTTTCCTGGGCTGGGGATGTGGCTCAAGCGGTAGCGCGCTCGCCTGGCATACGTGCGGCCTGGGTTCGATCCTCAGCACCACATACATACAAAGATGTTGTGTCCGCTGAAAAATAAATATTGAAAAAAAAAAAAAAAGAAACATGGTTTTCCTTATTGAAAACCAGGAAAGAGACTGTGGTGGATTGGAAGTAGTTTCTTGTGGAGCAACACTGCCACCTGGTGCTCATGGTAGGGACTGTGGGAAAACATGAATGCAACAGAATGAGCAAGTGGAAGGGAGCATTTCATGGAGCAACACTGCCATCTTGTGGTTCTTCAGGGAACTGCTGCTAGGGACCATTTCATCTGTAATGAGGAACTTTTCATGCTGTACACAAACGTGGCAGAGGTTTTAATAGTGTATTTATAGCCTTTCCCTTTATTTGGAGAGCTAATTCATATATAGAACAAGCGGGGCATCCCCCTTCCTCACCCTGGTTTCTCAGGCCAGTGCTGGATCTGTGGCTAGGGCAGACCACATCAAGGCAGGTCAAACAAAGGGGGCAGGGAGAGAAGGCAAAGGACAGGCCTTACGTCTGGCTCATGCAGGTTTCATGGATGTTCTTGGTGACAGCCTCATAAACTGTGGGAGGCAAGGCCAGGTAGAAGAGCCGGTTGGCCTGTGGCCCCTGGTGAAGGGCATTCATATGGCTGTTCAGGCGCTTGAAGGAGGCTGGGTCGTCATACTGGCCGGCTACATAGGAATTGCGGGTGAAGAACTCCTCCAGCTTGGGCCTCTCCTCTGGGGTGGCCTGGGAGAAATGGAAGGACAGATAGACACAATGTCAGCTCTACTTTTCTACCTTCTTGAGAGTCCATGTCTGCTCTGCCCCAGGAAAGTGAAGGGTCTTGTTTGTATGCATTTGTCTCTTTTATCCCACAGCCATGATGGGCTTCCCTGGAGATTTGGGAGGGTTCTCTTAGAAGTCAGCTGTCCTGGCCCTTCATACTGTTCACCCCACCCTGGCAGATTCATGCATTCATGGGGAGGGAGGCTGAGGCAGGCAGGACTACTGTGCAGAGATGGGGGCACAGCAGCCCCATGCAGGGCTTGAAACCTGTATAATCACCCCTGTACAACCCTAGGACCTTTTTCCCTAAGACAGAAGTTGTATTTCAGGAAAAATCTGACCTGGAGAAATACAGTGGAGAAAGACCTTTTACCAAAATTAGCACACCAAACTACAATTTGCTAAGAAAAATGCTCATGTGTAGTAGGATTTCCTGTAGGGAAGAGGTACCTGTGAGGGAGGGAATCCTTTTTCTAGTTCATGGTATATCCTAATGTGGCCCCAGAGCACATCAGGGTGGACTGAGTAAATCTAGGTCAGAGAGGGGCTGGGAAATGGGTTATCCTGCTAGAGGGACCCCTTTCCCTCTCTGTGCCTAGAGTTCTTCCTATAATGGAGGAAGCAACAAGAGTAGGCATGCAGAGCTTTTGGGTGCCTGTCGAGTGGGTGGTTTTGGGGCCCTCAAGGATGTGAGGTGCTAAGGCTTGAGTGCCAGGCAGCTGTCCTGAGGCATCCTATCTTTCTGCCAGTCAAGTGAGGAAGGGGGAAAGGAAATGCATCCTAAGATGGGACAGGGGCATCTCCCACTGGGCCACCTGGGGCTGGCACTGCTGGGGCTAAAGAAGAGGACAGAACAAGGTTGGGGGGACCCTGAAGCCACTCACTCTGAAGAAGGGCTCACTCTGCTTACGGATGTCATCCACTGTGAGACGGGAGCGAGCATAGCCCACGATGAAGGTGTCTTCGGGTAGAAGGCCATCACGGAACAGCCACCTGAGTACAGAGCACAGCTGTGCCTAGCCAGGCCAGGCCAGGGAGTGCAGGGCCAGGCCTTTCCCTGGTGGGGAGGCCCAGGGGAATGCACTTACCAGATGGTGGGGTAGATTTTCTTCTTGGCAAGGTCGCCCTGTGACAAAGAGAATAGGCGTGGTCAGGGGAAGCTATGAACATGACCTAGATCATCACCCCTCCTAGTGATGTGAGCACGCACTCAGGTCATCACTCAGCCACAAGCTTATCTATCTTGTCCCCATACACTGCCAGAGAAGCCCTGAGATTTGAGCCTGCTGTGGGCCTGGACCCTTCATCTGGAAGGCGTAATTGTTTCCTGCATTCCAGAAGAAACCCGGACATTCAGTTCATTAGAACTGAAAGATGACTAAGGTGCAAAATAGCAAAACTGGTAAGATGTGGCCTTAAACCTTGTATCAGCGAAAAAGAATAACTCAGAAACAATGAGCTACCTATTCGAATTATGAAGTTAGGAAAAGGATAGCAGACTTTCAAAACAAAAAAAAATTATAAGGAAAGAAATCATGAAAAAGAAAAGTCGGGCTGGGGTTGTACCTCAGTGGTAGAGTACTTGCCTGGTATGTCTAAGGCACTGGGTTTAATCCTCAGCACCACATAAAAATAAACAAATAAAATAAAGGTATTGTGTCCATCTACAACTTAAAAAATTAAAAAAATGAAAAGTTAATAAAATGGAAAACTAATGAAAGGAAAAGATCAACAAAGTTAGAATTTGGTGTTTGAAAAAGACTAATAACAGCCAGAAAACCCTTTGCAACACGGCTTTTTCAACAGGCACAAATAATTGGGAGTACAATGGAACAGAACTACAGATGGGAAGCACAGAAGAGAGTTTTATAAACAACTTTATTCCATCAGTAACGACTTAAATGAGATGGACACATTTCTACAAAAGTTCAACCTATAACATGGAGCAAGGGACCTGAGTGGGGCAGTGATAACAAACCTTCCCACCAAGATAACTCCTGGCACTGCCAATGGGTTCTACCAAAATCAGGGAAGAGAGAATTTCATTCTGAAGCAAACTCCTCCTATAGACAGAAGAAGGGAAACTTTCCTGAAGCCACTTTCTAGTTCTCGCAGAACCTTGGCCGTGAGATTTGATGAGAAAGGCACATGGGAAAACTTTTCACATATACCCATGCAGATACAAGAATCCTATAGAAAACGTCAGCAAACTGAATTCAGCCATGTTAAAATATGTAACACATCATAACAAAGGTGGATTTATCTGGGAAACAAAAGATTGGTGTGATATAAAAACCAAAAATCAGTCAGTGAGAAGAGAGTAAAGGAAAAACTGAGAAATCTTTGCCTACTCCTACATATTGATTTTTTAAAATCTAGCAACCTTGCTAAACTCAAGAAATGTAGATAAAGGGTTTCAGAGTATTATCTATTCATGATGAAAATTTTTAGCAAAGTAGAAAAATGGGGAATCCCTTAACTTGATAAAGGGCATCTATGGAACACCCTACAGACACAATACAGAATGGGAAACATTGAAATAACTCCCTGTAAACAACCAGGAACAAGAAAAGAATACCTGCTACTGGCTCTTTAGTAGATGCTGAACTAGCCAGTCCAACAAGGAAGGAAATGAAAATGGATTTGTTTGGAAAGGAGGAAGTAAAACTGTCATTATTTGTAGATGATGCTTTGTCTATTAAAAACCCACCTGAAATCGATCTGCAGATAAATAATTAGAGTTAATAAGAGTTTAGCAAGGTTTCTAGGTTTAAAAATCATTAGATAGGAGCCGGAAAAAATTTATTAGGACACAGAAAGCAATATCATAAAAACTGAAAAATTAAGACTTGACTGAAATTAAAAACTGTCTCATCAAAAAATGCTATTGAGAACATGGAGGTGCTAGGGGTGGCTCAGTGGCAGAATGCATGCGTTGCATGCAGAAGGCCCAGGGTTGGATACCTAGCACCAAAACAAACAAACAAACACAAGCCACAGACTGAGAGACAGTATTCACTCAACTTATCTGCATCCAGAATATACAAGCAGCTCCTACAATACAATAAGAAAACAACCTAATTAAAAATGGGTAAGTGTCTTGGCCAGATGCTTCATAAGGAAGAGAAATGTATGGCTACTAAAAACATTAAAAGTATTCAAGATTGTTAGTTGTCAGAAAAAATGCAAACCACATAGCATTTCACACTCACGAGAATGATCGTAATCTAGAAGACTGAGAACACCTAGTGTTGGTGTGAACTCACGTATGTGGGTGGGAGAAATGAGATGGTCAGGCACTCTTTAACGTAGCTTGGCAGCTTCTCATTAAAGGAAGCTATTCTACTCCTAGAGGAATGAAAGCAGGAGGCCACACAAAAATCTGTGCATGAATGTTCACAGCAATCTAATTGAAAACAGACCCAAACTGAAAATACCCCAAATGAATCAGCAGGTGAAGAAACAAAGACATATTACTCAGCAACAGAGGAGGAACATGTTACAGATCTGTGAAACACTGACCAGTCACAAAAAATATTATGCTGAGTCAAAGAACTCAGACACAAAAGATTAAACCTTTGAGTTCACTTAAATAAAGTCCTAGAATGGGCAACATTAGCCTATTAGTACAGGAATTAAATCAGTAGTTGCCTGGAATAGGGGGTGGGATGGGAAGGGGCACTCAAGAACTTTCAGGGAAGATGAAAATGTTCTGTATTTGTGTATTGTCATGTGTACCAAAAAGAGAGACAAAAATAATAACTGATCAGAGGGTGGGGAGTGGGTTAGAAATTCCCCTAAGGTAGCAGTGATCATAAGGCAGTGCTTCTAGAGTGCAGATAATGTTCTGTTTCTTGATGTGGTAGAAGGTATATAGGTGTCTCAAGTTTGTAAAGTCATCAGGCTGTCCCCTTATAGTCTGTATTCTTTTCAACATATATTCCAATAAAAATTATAAAAAATTAATAGGCACATACCACCTGCCTTATACTTACTAGCAACAAGAAGTTGGAGGAGAAAAACAATTTAAAAACAATTTCACTAACAAAAGTAAATGTTATTTGGTATAGGGGATTGACCCAGGAATGCTGTATCACTGAGCTGCATCCCCAGCCCTTTTGTTAAAGTTTTTTTTTTGTAGTTGTAGATGGACAGAATGTGTTTATTTTTATATGGTGCTAAGGATTGAATCCAGTGCCCCACACGTTCTAGACAAACATTCTGCCACTGAGCTATAGCCCCAGCTCTCCAGCCCTTTTAATTTTGGGACAGGGTCTTCCCAAGTTGCCCAGGGTGGCCTGGAACTTTCCATCTGCCTGCCTCAGCCTTCTAAATCCCTGGGATTACAGGTGCAAGCCACCACACCAGACTACAAAAGTAAGTGCTATAAAGAACCTAGAAATAGAGCCAGCATATACCTGAAATCCCAGCTGCTCAGGAGGCTGAGGCAGGAGGATTGCAAGTTGGAGGCCAGCCTAAGCAACTCAGTGTGATCCTGTCTCACAATAAAAAATAAAAAGCTGGAGATGTAGCTCAGTGGTAGATCACCACTGTGTTCAATCTTCAGTGCTACCAGAAAAAGAACAGAACTAGAAATAAACGTTCAAGCCTACTACTGAGACAATGACACAATTCCATTAAAATGGCCTATGCAGACACCTCATTCTCTTGGGCAGCAGAAGCACCAGGAAGAATAACAACATCCCTCCTTTCCAAGCCAATCTGCTCATCCAGTTCAGTCACCCAGTTACTATCAAAAGCTTAACAAGCTTTAATTTTGTAACCTGACAAACTAGATGGAAGAGGAAGGGGTAGAATGACCAGCGAGCGGGCTCTTGAACAATAATGGAGCAGGGCCTTTTCATTTTAGACCCTATAATCAAGACTGTGGGAAGGTCTGGTCTGTGAACCCACACTTTATGGGGCCCTGTCACTCTGTGGGGAGAGGTGAGTGGGTGGCACAGGCACAAAGCACTGTCCCAACCAAGATCTCAACTCAATCCAGACAGGAAATCCATCTCCAGGGATAAGATAAATGACTTGAATATTCATGCAAAATTAAGTTGTAGAAACCTTCCCTGCAGATCTTTTTGTAAAAAAATTTAAAATTGTTTTAATTTTTTGTTGTAGATGGGCATAATACCTTTATTTTATTTATTTATGTGGTGCTGAGGAATAAACTCAGTGCCCCACACATGTGAGGCAAGTGCTCTAGCACTGAGCCATAACTTCAGTCCCTGCAGATGTATCTTGATCTAAAAAAAAAAAAAAACATCAAAATACTGTTGAGCACAGTGGTGCATGCCTATAATCCAAGCTACTTGGGAGGCTGAGGCAGAGGATTGCAAGTTTGAGGCCAGCTTCAGCAACTTAGTGAGACCCTGTCTCAAAACAGAAATGAATGATTATGTAGTCAGTGGAAAAGTAGTGCTGAGTTCAATCCCTGGTCCTAAAACCAAACCAAAACCAAAACACATAACAACAATAACAAAACTAAAATCATACAACAACAAAACAAACTCATGTGAACCTCTGGCCTCCCTGGCCTGCAATGCTATGGTGACTGTGTTCAGGAAAATATCCCAGAATTGCTGCCAGCCGGTCTCTGCTTGCCTGTCAGACCTCCTCATGCATCTGCATCAATCCCCTGTCTGATGCCCAGTTTGGCCACTCAAAGGTCTACTGAGTTCTCGAAGGCCATTCAGATCTCTGCTGAGTGAAGCTTCTAACTTACCATATCATATGGTTGCCCTTGTTGGTCCCTCAAGGTCTATCTCAGATGACCCCCAACCCTGGGCCAGGGGCTCCCCCAACATGGCCCTCAGTTTCTAAGTGCTCTGTCAATGCCTGCCTCTGGCTTTCTCCCTCAGCAGGGCTGGTAAGGACACTGCTCATGTCTGGATGGTTCAATGTTGACTCCACATGCTCCAGAAAGGGCCAGCTTGCTGGGAACTGACCCTGAAAGAAACAGTAAGAATCCTGGCCTGCAAAACCCTCTAAAAGGCAATGTTTGCTTATGATAAAATTCCAATGGATTGGGAGGAATCAGGACAGACTCCAGGCAATGGATTGGTGGCAGGGGATTGGTTTGCTGAGTCACAGTTGCCCCACACCCCGGAGCTATTTGTTTTTGTGTTCCCTTTGGGATTAACTAGAGATAGAACCTGCTCGCCTTGTTTCAACTCAATCCCCGCAACCCACAATCTGCTGAGCTCCAAGTCACCCAAAGGAGAGGTGAGGTAGACCAAGAACAGTGGGGGTGCGGGGCGGGGGGGGGCAGCCGCTCTCTTCAGGGCTGGGTTGGCCCTGCCCTTCCTGTTGTTCTGCAAGGCTCTCACCAGAATCGAGTGGAGCAAGGAATACAGGGAGACCTAAAATCTAAACATGTGGGGGTGGGCACAATTACAGCAGGTAGAAGCCTCTCAGGTTTGCTACCCTGTTTGCTTTGCCCAAGAATCATGGTGGGGAAGGGGTCTACTCAAGGACAAATTTCACCTTACTAGGAAGAGGTAGGGCAAAAGAGACTTGGGCTACCACTTGTCTGTGGTCACCCGAGGTTTGTCCTCGGCCTCCTGTTTTATAAACCCAAATCACTGCAACCCTCTGTTCTGGTGTGAGGGTTTTAGGGTGGAGGCCCAGTAGAAGGAATGAACCATCTTGTCCCCAAGAGTTGTTGGCATTAAGGATTCACCAAGGTAGAGCCCTGAGCTTTGGTGGAGGCCCAGCTGGCTCCTGGCCACTGGGGTGAGAGAACCTGGCTCTGCTGAGGTAAGTTCAGGCAGGAAAAACTAACAATAGGGCCTCCGTCCTACACGCCAGTGCTCTTGAGTCACCAGGCCTTTAGGGGAATGCCAACGTCATCATGATACAGCAAGAATCTTATCAGCCCAAGGGGGAAGTCAGCCTTGAAGTGTCTGTCCTAAGAAGAGGGAGGGGCTGGAACAGCCAGGTCATTTGGATAAATCATAAGCACCCATCATGCCATGGCCATCATGGTCCAGGTGGGGAAAATGAGACCCAGGGAGGAGAGGGTCCTGCAGTGAGATGCTCTGCCCACATGGACTCCCAGTGGGATTCTCCTTCCCTTGTTCCTATGGAAGTGTCACTCTCCAGCTTTACCAAGGTCCCCAGGCAGGGGAGGATATCCTTTAATGCCCAAGGTTCCTTCCTGCACGCTAGTGCTTTCTGGACAGCAAGTACCTCCACTCTCTTCCTGAAGTGGGTTGGAGTCTTAAGAAATAGGAGAACCTTGAGTGGCTCAAAGCCCATTTGGTAACAGCATCGGGACGCTCTCAGGAAGGAAGCTGGGCATGTACGTGAGGGTTGGGTAAACCTGCAAGGGAGGAAGTGGCAGAGGATGGCCGCTTGGGCCCAGCTGGCCTTGGGGTGTCCTGCTTGCCCAGCTGCTGGCCTCCTTTTGGTTTCTTAGGGCTGTGGGTACTTCCTCTTCCTTTCATATGGGATGCACCCCCAGCCCTTACCTGAAGGCCTTACTCTCCAGGCCTTCTTCATGGGACCTGTGTGCTGAAGGGGGCAGGAGACACAGGGGCACATTGGTGGCTTCTTTTTTGTGAGCCCCTCTTGGTCTGCTTACTCCCTTTGGGGCTCTGCTTCCCACAGTCTATCGGCTCCATGAGGAAGGGGCTGTGGCTGTTGTGGTTTGAAAGAGGTACTTGCTACATGTTGAATGAATGAATGGAGAACGTGCTGGTTTCTCAGAACAGCTGGTACCCTGCTTATCTCCTGCAGCAAGTGAGCTGTCAGGCGTGGAAGGAGGTTTAAGAATGGGAGCTACTCTGAGTGCTGTCTGGGCATAAATGCCCCTGCATGGACTCCAGGCCCTCCCTGCGGGGGGGGGGGGTGAGGAGGAGAAACAATGGGGCTCTTTAGAACATCCCTTGTCTTCTCCACTCCCCTCTGCTGGAGCCAGCACTTCCCATTTCGGTTCTAGAAGCCTCTAGTTCTCACTCCCAGAGCAGAGGAGAGCAAAGGGGAACCCTACTGATTGCAATTAGACACAGTTGCCTAACCCAAGGCCAGCAGGAACATCAGCCTAAGAAGGCCAAGACTTGTTTGCTAGGAGGAAACACTGAGGTTTTGAGAGAGATACACACACACACACACACACACACACACTTGGTCTAGTCAACAAGCTTAGATTCTCTCAGTGAGGTATCCAAGAGTTGAGGGTCTGGGGTTATGATCCATCATTGTGGTCTAGGTCACTGTTGGCCTGTGATTGTGAGAACATGGGGTAGGGATGGGGAAGGGAAATCATCCTTATTTACTTGCTGCTCCAGTCTGATCCTTGGAATGAAGGCCTAATGGTCAGGTTCTGAGGTGTTAAGGTTTGTGGCTGTCACAAGTATGGTTCCTCAAATGGGACTGTCTGAGGCCAAGCCTGTCCCACTGTGTGCCCCAACTGGGTACCTCCAGGGGACTTTAGGGTTCCTAGGTGTCAGAGGACAGTGCTTGGGGTGGTTTGCACTTGCTTTTATAGTGGTAGAGCCCTTCTCCCTTGCTCTCCTCCTCATTATTTCTAAGTTCTGATCAGAAATACAATGGTGGGCTGGACATGGTGGTGACCTGTAATCCCAGGTACTGGCAAGGCTGAGGCAGGAGGATCACAAGTCAGTCTCAGCAACTTAGCAAGATCCTATCTCAAAACAAAAAGGGCTGGGGTGTAGCTCAGAAGTAGAGTACTCTTTAGTTCAATCCTCACTACTACAGGGGGAAGAAAGAAATATAATAGTGGTAGCAGGGAGCAGGTTTGAAAAGGGGGTGGCATGTTCTATATGAACAAAGAACCACAGATTTCCTCCAGCACGGAGGGGCTCACAACATGTACCGTGTTGCACCTACCTTGTCAATAGCTAACTAGTTCTCATGGAACTCTTATTCAAGATTACACAATAAGTTCAGGGTGAAGATGATCACACAATGTTGAGCAGAGTTCAGGACATATCCAGGGCTAAAAGTAAAGAATTGAAACCATTTTTGCCATTAAACCTTGGTCCAGTCAGTCACTGTACTTGTCTTGCTGCCGCACAGCACACAAGGGAGGATGCTCTCATCAGGGACCACAGATCCACTAAGGCCACACTCCTTTTCCTGTCCAACCATGTACTGTCAATATGCAATTCCTCTGCCTTTGCTTCTACTCTTTGGCCTTTCCAATCAGAGCAAAATTCAGTTGTGCCAGCTAGACAACTAAGGACAGGTGGGGTGGGCAGAGCTCTTCAGGAGGGTTTGGAAGTTGTGGCAAAGAGGAAGTGTTCAAAGAAAGACCCAGTATTTATGATCAGGGAACTTCATTGGTACAGAGAGAAGAGGCAGAGACAGGGCTCCAGATCTTTCTTCTAGAACTGACCATGTGACATTTGTCAAGTCACAAACTGGTTTAAAAAGAATTCAGAATGAATAGCATTCCCTGTTTGCATCTGTTTTCCTCACTGAGAAGGAAGAAGACATGGTCCTTTAGGACCTGGCAGCTCTAGGACTCCTGGCTATACTGAATGGGTGACCAGACTTTAGAAACATCTCACAAGTATGTACAAGGTAGTGTAGGGAGGTTAGTGGCACACAGGCAGGGGCAACAGGTAGAGCTCAATTTATCAGAGCCCATGCAGCCCCACAAAACTCAATCAGGAAAGCTGAGGCACAGAGTAAGACGTGTTTTGCACAATGCCACATTCAAAGTATGACTTTTCAGACTGGGGCCTGGGGGAGACTCACCGATGCACCCATGATGATGAATATATGTGTATCAGCCTGGTGGAAGGCATCACCCTGGTACAGCTCTTCCCGCAGGATCCCGCACACCTGGGTCCGACTCAGGGCTACCTGCTCTGCCATGGTGCTCTCTGGTGAAAGAAAGGCTCCTTGACAAGTCGGTCTCCTTCTTGAGTCATGACTGATTACTGAAACCATTCTCTGGGAATGGTCACGGTGGGGGTGGGGCAGCGGGGTTGGTGGGTTAGAAACTGCTGCCTCTGGGTTCCAGCCTTACTCTCCCAGGCTGCCTTTTTTCAGGGTGTACATTACAAAAGTACTCAAAGCATGAATGGATTTTAGCTGCAGCATCAATTCTGGGCAAGTGGATAAAAATCCTGCCTGAGCATCGCACTACATGTCCTGGACCATCTCATTGTGGACTTTGCCAGAAACTCCACAATGAACTGGAGCACGTTGGATTGTGCAGATGATGGAGTTTAGCTCCAGCCCTCCCCCTGTCAAGCTGGGCGATTCCGGCAAGTCCCCTCCTCTCTCAGGGTCTGGCCCTCAAGGTCCCAATGGGGGAACCGCGGGTACAAGGGGATCGGTTAAGACTGTCTAGAAAAATAGCGCCTATTAAAAGACCGCGTGGTGCAGTGGTGGGCAGCACAGCCTCTGCCGATGCGGCGCCGGCCCGCCCGGTTACCTGCGCCTCGTCGCCGTCGCCCGCCGCGCTCGCAGCCCCGGAATGCACGGTCGTTTCCGGGGATTGAGCCCCGTCGGCCCATTTAACCAGTGGGGGCGGGCGCCTCAGCTGAGCTGACCGGCCTCAGGCGAGGCGCCCGGGGCGGGGCCTTGCCGGCCCCTCTCCAGAGAAGGAGAGAGAGAGAGAGAGAGAGAGAGAGAGAGAGAGAGAGAGGGGGGGGGGGGGAGGGAGGGAGGGAGGGAGGGAGGGAGGGGGGAGGGAGGGAGGGGGGGAGGGAGAGAGGGAGAGAGAGGGAGAGAGGGAGAGAGGCGGGGGGGGGCAGAAGGGGAGGGGGGAGGGAGGAGGGGCGAGGATAAATGCGCGCGCATCCCTGACCAGCCCCGCGCATCCCTGACCAGCCCCGCGCATGAACAGCCCCGCCCCTCGGGCACCTGCACTGATGGTTGATCCGCCCGCTGTCCTCCCTGCACGAGATCGGGATGCTTTATGGGCACGGGGCAGTCCCAGGCAGTTTCCCCGCGTCCCTACTGCCAGATCAGCCTCACCCTACGGTCTGGTTTTCTACTTCCGCCAGTAGCGTGGCCACGCCTCCCAGGCACCCTTCTGGATTCTGGGCGGGGCTTTCTGCCTTTTGATCTTGGCCCCTCCCGTGTCAGGGGTGGGACCGTCGAGGAACGCCTAGCGTCTGGATGCGCTGCCTTCAGAGTAGGGGTAGTGTAAATGGTAAAGCCCTGAAAAGTAGAGACTGGCGCTTGTCCCTGGGGAGTGTTCTGCTGGCTACTTTAGGCTAGCGGGTTCTGGCTTCCCTCAGGAACAAGAAATGGCCTTGCAGTGGCCTTGCATCTCTTGCCAGCCTCTTGTACTCCTGGGGTCAGGAATTGTGTATTTTACTTCCGGATCTCAGGACATCGACGCCGGAAGCCGGAAGCGGGGGTTTCCATATCGGGGAAGGGAAGGGCGGCCTCCGGACAGGGGAGTTTCTCCGAGTGTCCGGGCCCAGGAAACTCTCGCAGCCCGCTGCTCCAGCCTTTCTCACGCCTGACCTACACTGATGACAGGTGTGGTCCCCTTCTTCCAAGACAGGGTTACATCGGCGGGCGTTCTGCTGCCTCTGAAACGTCTTCTGATGTCCAGGCTTCTCCTGTTGGGCCCTACCGGTTCCGGCTTCGCGCTTCTAGAGCACCAGGACCCAGGTTATTTGGGCGGCGAGTGGGACTGGTTCTGCTCCTCTCTTGCCGCTGCGGTCTCTGTCTCACCATGTCTCTAGTGCGGGAACTTTTCTAGTCCTGAGACATTTCCTGTTCATCAAATTTGTGTGCAAGTCTTTAAAAAGGATTGGCGTATAGCTTGACAGCTAAGCGTCTTACCTCACGCGCCTCAGTTTGCTCACTTGCAAAACAATTACTATCTACCTTCCCTCATACCATTTCTGTGACCTGAGAACTAGAGGGTCGTCTTGGTATATTCTAGAAACACGGAGGAAGCGCACAGGGAACGTGGGCAGCATAGTTGGAGAGGGAGGAATGGGGAGACCAGATGGTATAGGGTCTTGTAGGCCTTTGACTTTTATACTGAGAGCAAGGGAGAGCCAAGGTAAGGTTCATGGTAGAGGAGGGATGTGACCTGAGTTACCTATTTTTGGTACTGGGGATTGAATCCAGAGGTACTCTACCACCGAGCTACATCCCCAGCTCATTTTATTTTTTGTTTTGAGACAGGGTTTTGCTAACTTGCTCAGGCTAGCCTTAAACTTGCTATTCTCCTGTTGCAGCCTCTTGAGTACCTCTAGAGTATCTGAGATTACAGGTGTGCACCACCACACCAGCCTGAATTATCTTTTAGGCAGATCTTATAGCCACTGTGAGAACAATGGACTGTAGGGGGCAAGACTGGAACCAGGATGGTGTGTCAAGAAGTTATTGCAGTATTCCAGGTGTGAGAGACAATGGTGCTGTGAACATTTTATTATTAAAAATTTAAAAAATGTGGGCTGGGGATTGGCTCAAGCGGTAGTGCGCTTGCCTGGCATGGGTGCGGCCTGGGTTCGATCTTCAGCACCACATACAAACAAAGATGTTGTGTCCGCCGAAAACTAAAAAGTAAATATTAAAAAAAAATTTAAAAAATGTATTAAAGTGGAAAGATTAGTAAATTCCATAAACCCATCTCTCACTTTACAATTATCAACTAGTAACCAAGTGTTTAATTTATACTCCTCAAAATTCTCTTCGGTTATTATTTCCATAACATCTTTTTTGAGAAATAATTCGAATGCTAAACAATTGACCTATTCAGTGTACAGTTCAATAGTTTGTAGCATATCTACTGATGTGTAGCCATCACCATTATTTCCAGAACATTTTTATCACCCTAAAAAACAGCCTTGGGCCCTTTAAGCACCCTTCTGGCCTCACTGACCTCATTTCCTTAAGTAGACTGGAAACTGCTTTTTTTTCCTCTGTGGATTTGTCCATTTTGTACATTTCTCATAAATGGAATCATACAACATGTGTTCTTTTGTGACTTGTTTCTTTCTCTTACCATAGTGTTTGGAAGATTTGTTTATGTTGTAGCATGTGGATGTACTAAATTTTGTTTATTAACCAGTTGATGGACATTTGGGTTGTTTCCATTCTTTTGGTGTTTTGAGTAATGCCACTATGAGCATTCATATGTGGATATATTTTCATTTGTCTTGGGTATATACTTAGGAGTTCCCCATTTATTTATTTATTTGGTACTGGGAATCTAACCCAGGGGTGCTTTACCACTGAGCTACATCCATGACCTTTTAATGCTTTATTTATTTTTTTTTATTTTGAGACAGGGTCTCTCACTGAGTTGCCAAGGCTGGCCTTCTAAGTCAGCCTCCCAAGTCACTGGATTACAGCTGTGCACCACCATGCCCAGTTCTCTCTTTATATTTATTTATTTATTTATTCACTTTTTTGTGGTGCTGGGAATCAAACTCAAGGTCTAATGGATGCTAGACAAGTGCTCTACCACTGACCTATATTCTCAGCCCTGAGAAGTTAGTTTTGAGAAGACTATTAGACATTCAAATAGGTATATCAAGTTTGATATGTGAGTCTGGAATTCAGAAAAGAGGTCTATTTTTGGGTGTTATTTTGGAATGACTACAGGATTGAGTATAGTTAGAGAAGAGAAGTGGTTCTAGGACAGCTCTGGGTACCTCTACATGAAGGTATGAGAACTTAGTGAAAGAGCCTGAGCAGGATCAGTTTTTGAAGTGGGAAGGACACCAGGAGACTGGGTTGTTAATGGAAGCCAAGGAAGAAAGTATGTGGAAAAAGATGGAGATGTCAGGTCAGCCGCTGTGTTTGGGTCAGTGGGGGTATAAGTGAGATGTTGTAAGTGCTAACAATCAAAACAGTCAAATTTTTTGGTACTAGGGATTGAATCCATGGGTACCTTGACACTGAGCTACCTCTACAGATCTCTCTTTTTTGGGGGAGGGTTTACCAGGATTGAACTCATGAGCACTCGACCCCTGAGCCATATCCCCAGCCCTATTTTGTATTTTATTTAGAGACAGGGTCTCACTGAGTTGCTTATTGCCTCGCCATTGCTGAGGCTGGCTTTGAACTTGTGATCCTCCTGTCTCAGCCTCCCCAGCTGTTGGGACCCAGTCATTTTTATTTTTATTTTTTTGAGACATGGTCTAAGTTGCTGACGCTGGCCTCAAACTTGGGATACTCCTGTTCCAACTCCTGAATCACTGGGATTACAGGTGTGCACCACTAGCCCAGTAAAACAACCAGATTTAATCAGTGTTAAAGTCAACATTCCTAGCATCAGGCCTGCTGCTGGAAACTTACATTGGGATTGACCTCCACTTCCTGGTAATCAGTCTTCTTGGGTGGATATGAAATGGTGGATCTGGTACTGCTCCACATGGTCAATATCTAAACTCAAGCGAACAAGAGCAGCTCACCTACTCTGCTTTGCTGTCTCAGGTCCTGCTCTCTATTTCAAATTTCTCAGTACATGTCAGACACTACAAGTCTCTTCTTACCTTTATCTTCCCAACTCTAGGGAACACTCCTTAGACCTGGCATGGTATTCTTGAAGCCCCTCTTCTGTGTAAGAGTTTCTGTGACTGCCAGAAAATGACAAGAAACTGGGTGGCTTCAAATAACATAAATTTAATCTCTCAGTTCTGGAGGCTAGAAGTTCAAAATCAGAGGGTGAACAGGCCATATTCTCTCTGCAAGTTCTAGGAGAAGATCCTCCCTTGTCTTTCCTAGGTGCTGGTGGTGCAATTGTTCTTGGCTTGTTCTCACACCACTCCCATCTCTACATGGCTTCCTCCCTGTGTGTTTCCCTTTGTTTTCTACTTTTTCTTCTCTCTCTTACAGGAATCCTTGTTATTGGAATCAGGGCCCACCCACATAACCCAGGATAATATCATCTTGAGATCCTTGATTAAACTACATCTGCAAAGACCTATTTTCCAAATAAAGTCACATTTATAGGTTTCAAAGGTTAGGGCATGGCCATATCTTTTTTTTTCTTTGTACCAAAGGTTGAAGCCAGGGATGCTTTATCACTGAGCCACATTCCCAGCCCTTTTATTTTTATTCTGAGACAAGGTCTTGTTAAGATTCTGAGGGTCTTGGCTAAGTTGCTAAGGCTGTCCTTGAACATGTCATCCTCTGATCTCAGCCTTCCAAGCTGCTGGGATTATAGGCATGCTCTACTGTGCCTGGTCATGGTCATATCTTTTTTTGGGGCTATTATTCAACTTATCACACTAGGTGAGGGTAAGAGGCCTTGACCCTCCACTTCTTAGAAGTGTGGGAAGGGATAGGGTAGGATTCCCAGAATACTGGCATTTGCCATGTATAAATAATCCTCTCCCTTTGGATTTTTGTGGTTTTTTTTCCCTGTAGTGGGGATTGAACCCAGGGCCTTGTGCATGCTAGGTAAGCACCGTACCATTGAGCTGTATCCCCAGTCTTAATCCCCTCCCTTTGGAGTGGGAATGTGTGCTACCTCAGACCAAAACTCCATTTCAGCATCTGGTTATACTAGATGAAGTGGTTGGCATTCTGCTGCAAATATGGGCCCAGAGCTTCTGCACAGAGTAACCACCTTGTCCTGCTGGGTAAGAGAATTCTGTATGGTGTCATGTGATGCCTGCTTTTCTTTTCCAGACACTGACTTGTTGGATGAGCAGGCATCTCTGGAAGAATCAGCTGTGTGAGATGGTGCAGCCCAGTGGTGGCCCAGCAGGGGACCAGGACGTGCTGGGTGAAGAGTCTTCTCTGGGAAAGCCGGCCATGCTACATCTACATTCGGAGCAGGGCATCCCTGAGACCCTCCAGCGCTGTCTAGAGGAGAATCAAGAGCTCCGAGGTGGGTCCAGTGGTTGGGGTGGTGGGGTGGAGTGGAGTGAAAAGTTAGGAGGTCCAGCCTTTGCTGAGTGGAACGTTTATTCCTATCACCTGCACCTTCATGTTTGTTAGGTCTGGATGGGTATGTGCCTGAGAGCATACCCAGGTGGTCTCTAGTTAGCATTTCAAGCTTAGCCGCCCTCTGGCTTGGTTTCAGTTGGGGTTTGCTGGAAGTACATTTAGGTGCAAATTAGTGTGCAGGATTAGTGTGTATTTTTTATTTTGTTAGCAGAGATTGAACCCAGGGGTGCTTAATCACTGAGCCACATTCCCAGCACTTTTTATATTTTATTTACAGATAGGGCCTTGTTAAGTTGCTGAGGCTGGCTTTGACTTCTGATCCTCCGGTCTCAGCCTACTGAGCTGCTGGGATTACAGGTGCATGCCACTATGCCTGGCTCAGGAAATGTGTTTAGAGTGTTCTCAGGACTGATATTGGGAATGAGAAGGATAGGGAAAAAAGTTAGGCTGGGCAGAGGGAGAAGTGGGCTATGAGTACAGGGAACTCTGGAGCTGGAATGACCTTTTCAAGTTGAGCCAAACTTGGCCAGGTCTCTGTATCCATGCAATGATCAATCATTAACTATTGTTGATCCTGGAAGTGGGCAGTACCAGATTCTGTGGGTGGGGCTTGGCTCTTGGCTGGGACAGTGGCTTTCTGGAGCAACTGAGGCAGTCTTCTGGAGGCCTCAGCAGAAAGCCTTCTGTCCTCTAGTGTGGCTGGGCACCAATGTTTTCCTGGGTCAGCATCCATGTCTCCATGACAGTTCTCCTCATCCTTGTGCTGCTCAGCTTCACCGGCTTTCAGAGAGCAGATGCACATTCCCACCTGCCTCCCACCAAGTGGAACATCCTTGACTCCCTTCCCCTCATCCTTTTCCTTCCAGCTCATGATCATGCCACCTGGTTTTTGGGGGTAGTCTTCCTCCTTTGGCCTGCTAGTCCTTTGGTTTGAGTGGGCCTCAAGTACCCAGGTGGCCTCTAGTTAATTAGGACACTTGCTGTAGGGACTTTGAAATGGCCTGGCTCACAGTTGCTGGGGGAGGGAGAGGCACTGGGAGTGGTGGGGCACCCAGCACTTTTTGTTGTCACTCTGAGTCCCAAATGTGTATTATTTTTTTTCTCTTTTTGGGGATTGAACCCAGGGGTGTTTTATCACTGAGCTATAAGCCTAGCCCTTTTTATTTTTTATTTTGAGACAGAGTCTCTCCAAGTTGCCCAGGCTGGCCTAGAATTTGCCATCCTCCTTAAAGTGAAGCTCACATGTTTAGTGTGGTATTTCAGAAACTTACGGGCATATCATTAGTAATTGATTTTGAAAGTGTTTAAAAAAATGAAGGGGGGTGTTTAGAAGCCATCTATCTTAGGGAGAGGTCACCTAGTATTATGGGAGGGTGCTGTGATGGTTAGCCCAGCTTCAGACCTTGGGCCTTGTAGGCCTCATACCTGTGTAAGCTCCGGCAGGGGCTGGTGCTCCAGGCTGCCTGACTCTTGGGACTCACCTCCCCTTTGCTGTCTCTCGTGCCCCCAGATGCCATCCGGCAGAGCAACCAGATGCTGCGGGAGCGCTGTGAGGAGCTGCTACATTTCCAAGTCAGCCAGAGGGAGGAGAAGGAGTTCCTCATGCGCAAATTTCAGGAGGCTAGGAAGTTGGTGGAGAGACTGAGCCTGGAGAAGCTGGACCTGAGAAAGCAGAGGGAGGAGGCCCTGAAGGAGGTGGAGGACCTGAAGTTATGTCAGCAGGTAGGTAGCAGGCAGGGCAGGCTCTTTCCTTGGAGCTTGGGGCTGTAGTTATACCTGCATACTGTTTTTTTTTTTTTTTTTTTGTACCAGGAATTGAACCCAGAGGCACTTAACCCCCCGAGCCACATCCCCCTCTCTTTTTATTTTTTTATTTTGAGACAGAGTCTCACTAAGTTGATGAGGCTGGCCTCAAACTTTTAATCCTTTTGTCTCAGCCTCCTGAGTTGCTGGGATTATAGGTATGGACCACTGTATCCTGGCTTTCACCTATGTTCTGTAAATAATAGGGATACCAGTGTTCCCACAAGGAACCCATGGTCAGGGGTCCCCCAGAGCACCCTCAGGCTTGATTTGCAGGACTCACCTGAGAGAAGCCATCATACTCACAGCTACAGCTTATTACAGTGGAAGGATATAGATTAAAGTCAGCTGAGGTTCAAGGTGCATAGAGTAAGGACCAGGAGAGGCCAGTGTGAGCTTCTAGGTGGCCTCCCAGGGAGCATTGCAGACAGTGCTTGCTTCTCTCATTAGCCATGTGGGAACAATGTACATTGAGTATAGTCAGCCAGGAAGCTCACTTGGTCCCTGGTGTCTAGGGACCAAGAGTGAATGAATGAAAATGTCAGGTTGGGGGAAGGGCCCAAGTGAAAAATGACAGAGTGTCAGTGTCTAAATGATGAGGCCAGTGTGTCTGGGGTTTTATTGGGGTCAATCATGTAGGCGTTGAGCACCATAGTTGGTGACCTGGGTGGTTCAGGCACCAGCCACCCCAAAGTTTATCCAGTTCTACGTGGCCCAAGGCCCCCACCTGCATCATGGCATCAGCATAGATTATCTGGCTTGGGCCCTAAAACCCTGGTGAACCAGACATGCTCATCAGGCAGGATGTTCAAGAGCCTTAGAGGTCATCCTCTAGGAGCCGGGCAGGACCCAGACTCAACTTTGGGAGGTTCAGGCTGTGGCCACCTCATGGACCTGTGAGTTGGCTCTTTAGTATACTGTCCCCAAAGGATGGCATGCTTACTGTGGGCTGAGGAGGGTGTTTCAGAGCCTTTCTGGCTTGGCTGTTCTCAAGATCCTGGGACAATAGTTGAGCAGGATATGTGCTGTCCGGGAAGGGCAAGGTGGGGGCATGGGAGTGGGGGGCACCTGATGCAGGCAGACTGCCAGCCCTGGAGGAAAGGCATATGCTGTGTGCCTCACTACTGGGAACTTCTGGCTCAAGGTGCTTGTTTCTCATTTGTGGAAGTGTAAAGAGTTTGCTAGGGCTGTGGAAGCAGAGTACCACATACTGGGGGCTTAAACAACAGATCTGTTTTCCCCCAGTTCTGGAGGCCAGAAGACTGAGTTCAAGATGTGGTCAGGGTAGATTCCTTCTGAGGACTGCAAGGGAGAATCCATTCAAGGTCCTCTCCCAGTGTCTAGTGGCTCCTGGCAGTCGTTGGTGCTCCTTGGCTGGCAGCTGCATCTCTTCAGTGTCTGCTTCTGTCATCATGTGACCTTCTCTCTGTGCATTTCTTTTTATAAGAACACCAGTGTCAAATAAAGGTGGGCATTCCTTTTAACTGTGAAAACAGATTTTGTTCAGTAACTGTTGTCAGTTGGGAAAAGAGCTGAGATCTATAGTTGACCAGTATTTTAAAGAGAGAATGGTGGCTAGGATGTAGCTCAGTGGTAGAGAGTGTACTTAGCATGCATGAGGCCTGAGGTTCCAACCCTAGCATTGAAAGAGAGGGGGCAGACTATGAATTAGAGTGTCAGGTGCGGGGAAGGGCCCAAGTGAAAAATGACAAAGGGTATCAGCATCTAGGTGATGAAGCCAGTGTGTCTCTGAGCTGGCAGTTAATAAAGTTAGGATTATGTTCTCCCAAAGAGACTGGGAGAGTGTGGAAACATCTTTTTTGATGATTCCATTTCAAAGGAATAGCTCTTAAGTCCTTGAGGTAGACACTGATAGGTTGTAGAAGATACACAGATATCTGAGACTGAGGAAGGACTCATAGCTGACAGTTCTTGTAGTAAATGCTCCAAGAAAGGTCAGTGATCTATGTTAGGTGTTGGCCAGAATAGATAGTTCTTTTAACAGCTGTGAGCATTTCCATACAGCATCTGGGAAGCTGCCTGGTGCATCTCACTAGCATGGCCTTAGGCTGTTGAAAGCCCTATTAAAGTTTGATTAAGTGTGTCTGTCTGTGTCTGTCTGTCTGTCTGTCTGTCTGTCTCTCTCTCTCTCTCTCTCTCTCTTGGAATTGAATCCAGGGCACCACTGAGCTATGTTCCTAGCCATTTTATTTCATTTTGAGACAGGATCTCACTAAGTTGCCCAGTCTAGCCTTGAACTTGCCATCTTCCTGCCTCAGCTTTCCTAGTTGGGTTAAGTCTCTTAAATGCAGGGTTTGAATGGAGTGTTTGCAGAAAGTCCCCCACCACCACTGAACTACATCCCCAGACCTTTTCATTTGTTATTTTCAGTCTTGCTAAGTTGCTGAGGCTGGCCTTAGACTTGCCTTCCTTGTGCCTCAGCCTCCCAAATTACTGGGATTACAGGCATGTGCCACTGTGCACAGAGAGTTTTTGTTATTAGTATTTAAAAAGCTTCAGTATCCACTCTTGCTTTGTGAAACCTCCCACCTTCTAAGGGCCCTACGCCCACAGACTAGGCTTGTATTTTTTTTTTAAACTTTAATATTTATTATTTTTTAGTTTTCGGCGGACACAACATCTTTGTTGGTATGTGGTGCTGAGGATCGAACCCGGGCCGCACGCATGCCATGCGAGCGCGCTACCGCTTGAGCCACATCCCCAGCCCTAGGCTTGTTTTTTTGTTGCTGTTCAAGTCTTGCCTCCTTTGGCATTGACTCTCAAAGATAAGAGAGCTTGCCTGCTGGGGCCATAGTCACATGGCCTCCAGGTTCAGCCCTTATGGTCTGGTGGCCAGGGTAGTACCTGAGCTGTCAGGAGCCACACAGGACTCCAGATACCTCTATGCTCCTGTGTCTCTTTGGGGTCCCGTGTTCCCCATCCACAGGGATGCAGGAAGGACTAGGAGGCATGGACTTTTGGGACTTGATCCCTTCACATTGCCTCAGTTGCCTTGCTAGGGTTGGGTAGCTGCTGGAGGTGAGGCATGAGATGAGTTGGGGAGGGATGGGAAGAGACTGGTAAATATATCTCATCCAGCAGCAAGGGTCAAGGTGGACCACTGGGGAAGGTTAGGTGTCCATCACACTCATGAGGCTCTGGGGTGTCTGGGTTTGGAAAGTGATGAGGGCAGGAGAGAAGCCCTGAGGGTGCACATGCCTCAGTCATTTGCAGGTTGCCCCCTAGGGACTGGGGATGCCAGGAGTGGGAAGCTGGGCAGAAAGTAGCACTAACAGGAGGTGACCTTTTCTCCTATAGCAGATGGCTGAGGACAAGGCCTCTGTGAAAGCCCAGGTGACATCCTTGCTGGGGGAGCTCCAAGAGAGCCAGAGTCGCTTAGAGGCTGCCATCAAGGAACGGCAGGATTTGGAGGGCAGGTGAGTAGGGAGGGAAAGCCAGTCCTGGAGGCCACTTCCAGGGTTTCAAATGAGGAGGGTGTAGAAGCCTCTGGGGATTCCTCTATGAGAGGGCAGATGTCTGTCATGGCAGATTTTTGACAGTTCTGGTCCAGGTATCCAGGACATGGCTCCTAGCTATTACTTCTAGGCTTTCCAGTCCTTTGCTAGAGTTTGTGTTATTTCCTTTGGAGGCTTTTCATGGGCCCCCAAGGCCACACTCTGATAGGTGATTCTCTGGAAGCACTCCCAGGACGCAGCACATAGTTGCCTTCCAGGCTGAGGTTTATCACAGGGGAAGGGTGCACTGTGGGATCCTCTAGTATAAGATCCCTAGTTGAAGACTGGAGAAGCCTGCCTCAGGCTCTCTGTGTACCCCTCTGAGGTATACAGAGTAAACCACTTCCCACATGTGCCTAATGGAGATAGCACCTTGGGTTTCTTCTGGGGGCTACTCATGTTGGCACCCTCTCCAAGGCACGTACTAAAATTCCTGAATCCTGGCAGAATGTGTGGTTGCTCACCTTAGTGAATGTTGTTTATACAGAGTTTGGGCACAGGAGCCACCCTTATCAGCAGGGAAAGCATCAGAGCAGTGCAGGGAACTTGCACCAGCTGAGGGTCAACCTTGAAAGCTAGCTGCCTCAGGCCTGCCTGTTATTCTTTTGCAAAGTGAGTTTGGTCATTTTAAGTGGGATCATTTGGTCAAAGTGCAGGGATGATGCTGTGGTTCTTATACTGCCCTGCTGCTGCTCTCCAGACATTTGGATGCAGCTGACATGGTGTCCTCAGCCCTCTTAATGCAGTATTAAGGTGGTCATTGTGCACATGGGGTAGTTGTCAGGGAAACCTTTCTGCAGAAGAGGGTAACTAGACTCCAGTTCAGAAAGAGCTGGTGGTGGAGGTGAAGAGGAAGCATGAGCAAAGGCAGAAGTGGAGAAGGCCTGATAGTTCAGGCCTGCCTTGTCAGAGTTGTGGTGACCTTCAGCTGGAGGCTACCACAGGGCCACATGGAAACATCCACCATTGCTGCTGCAGTGGTGGCTTTTTTTGTTTGTTTGTTTTTTATGTGATACTGGGATTTGAGCTACATCCCCAGCCCTTTTTATCTTTTATTTTGAGACAGGGTCTTGCTAAGTTACTGAGGCTGGCCTGTACTTGAGATCCTCTTGCCTCAGTCTCCCAAGTTGCTGAGATTATAGGCATATGCCACTGTGCCTGAGTAGTGGCTATTGAAGGCCCTGGGGCAGCAGGATAATGAGGCTGGAGCTTGAAATTGGAGATTAAGGAAGCTGTGAGGCTCAGATCAGAGGATTTGGGGATCATGGGGTGATTGAGGTGAGACAGCCTGAGCTGTTGTAGTGAGATGGAGAGAGAAATTCCCTACCAGGGCCATTGATGTCATGTCCTGTCTTACAACTCCCTGTGATCCAGGTGTGGGAACTGAGCCTGCAAACAGCTGGGACTCCAGCTGAGCTGTGGGCAGCAACAGGGCTGGAGCTGAGCTCTGGTCTGCTGTTGAGTTCAGTGTTTGCATTCTCAGGTGGGCAGTCTCCCTATGTTTTCTAGAATAGTCTGTCCTGACACCCCTTCCCTGAGACTGCTCTTGTTGAGGCCCCAGCACCTTCCTGGAGGTTCCTCTCACATTGTAGTGGGCAGCTTGGGATGCAGGTGGCCCATCCTTTTTTCAGTTCACCCCCTTCTCTTGGCTTTTAGTCTCCTAGCCATCTGCACTTGGTTGTTTCCTGGACCCCTGTACTGGAGCAAATTCATCTCAGGTGGAGCTCCTTATCATCTGTTCTCCACCTGGCTCCCGGTCTTCTTTCCTATTTTTGGTGGCAGTGCCTCCACTCTGCCACCCAGAGTCAGCTTGCAGTCACAGGGTGTTCAGAACCTAACTCCTTGCCCATGCTGTCCTTCTTGATGCCCCCTCAATGTGTTCTTCCTCCCTGTGCCAGGGTGCGGGCCGCCAGTGAGCAGGCCAGGCAGCTGGAGAGTGAGCGGGAGGCACTGCAGCAGCAACACAGTGTACAGGTGGACCAGCTGCGCATGCAGAGCCAGAGTGTGGAGGCCGCCCTGCGCATGGAGCGTCAGGCTGCCTCAGAGGAGAAGTGAGTTGGTGTGGAGGGGTGGTACTAGGGGTTGCCAATGGGCCTGTGGCTTTTCCTGCCTTCTGGGGAGCCCTCGTAGGGACTGGCTGTGGATGAGGGTTGACTCTCCTCCTTAGCCTTGCTAATAGTAGAGTCCATTGTTATAGTCAAATAATTCATCTTTGAGACTAGACAAAAAATTTTTTTTGGTAATGGAGATTGAACCCAGGGGTGTTATATCACTGGCTGACCCTATATCCCCAGTCCTTTCTTATATTTTTTTGAGATAGGGTCTTGCTAAGTTGCTGAGGCTGGCCTCAAATCTGCCATCCTTCTGCCTCAGCCTCCTGAGTCACTGGGATTATAGACGTGTACCACTGCACCTGGCTAAGACAAAAATATTATCTTTGGTTCAGTCCACATTCATATTTCCCTTTGTATTCTCCATATGTTCTTGCCAGCCCTTCTACTGCTTTCTGGTCTAGGATCCCAAGTTCCTTTCCTTGGCATGCCTTTTCAGTCTCCTTTAATCTAGAATACTCTCCCTACCTTTCTATGCTTTTCATGAAGTTGACAATTTTGAAGATTACAGGATAGTTCCACCTTATGACAAACATTAATTTTTTTATTGTTTTGCAATACTGAGGATGGAACCCAGGGCTTTGCACATGCTAGGCAAGCACTCTACCACTGAGCTACACCCCTAGTCCTTATTATAAACATTTAAAATTGTTGGCTTTAAGGAAACTGATAGGAACTATTGAGTAACCGAGTCAGTTGCAGTGAATATTTGTTGTCAGCAAAGCCTGCCTCAGAGTTGATGACCTTAGGAGTCCAGATGTACCCTTGGAAGGCCCCATTCCAGGTTTGTGATATGACAAGAATTAAGAGGGTAGAGCTAGAGGCAGGGAAGCCATGCCTGGGCTGGGACAAAGTGGTTTCTCCAATAAAAGCTCCTTTTTTGTGCAGGAGGAAGCTGGCCCAATTGCAGGTAGCCTATCATCAGCTCTTCCAAGACTATGACAACCACATCAAGAGTAGTATGGTGAGCAGCGAGCGCAAGCGAGTGAGTATGGCCAGCCTGCGCTGTCTTGAGAGGACTTCACCTCTTCCTGTCTCCCCAAAGACAGACAAGATCACAGTTCTTGAGACCTGAAAGAATTAGATTTGGTGGGGGGGATACTTGACTTGCCCTAGACCTTCCTTAGGCTGCAGCTGTGACAGTTCAGAGAAGGCCACAGGGATATGGGGCACATTGCCAGGCCCCAGGGTGGGCTGGCCTAGGGACACATTCAGCCCTCACCAGTGTAGTTCTTTTCTAAATTTTCCCTGAGCCAGGAAAAGCTCTAGTATTGATTGTATCCCAGCATGGAAAGAGAGCCGAAAGCTCTTTTCTAGTTTGTCCTCACAAGACCTAAACTGGGTGCGGTTTTAGCAATCACATTTTAAGAAGGATATTGTCAACCACAGATGTACTCTGCGGAGATTTATGAGGATTAAGCCTGAAACCAGGTCACCTGAGGAAAAGTTAGTTACAAAAATGGCACTTAATCTCTGGAACGAAATCCTGGCACGGAGGCGGGGTGTGGGGGGAGCGGAGGAAGTGTGTATGTGTGTTTATGGGGAGGGGTGTCTGTGTGGGATGAGCAGACCTTTGATCAGATGGCTGAGTGGAAGGACTAATGGATTGAGGCTTAGATGGTGGGTCTGTAGTTGGTAGCATATGGAGTGGGCAGCCTCAGGATGGAGTGTGGCTCTTGTCCTTAAAGGGTTGAAGGATTCTGTGATGGGAATGAGTGCCTTGGTGGGAGGATGAACCAGATGGCCTCAGAGTTCTCCTCAATCCCAAGATCCTTAATGTGTCTTGAGAAAAAAAACCTCAGCATTTCTTAAGCCCTGTGGGGAAGTACCAGGATGCAGCTTTCTTGCATACGTTGAGACCTTGTGATTGGCCCTGAAGTCTAAGGAGCTGGTGTTGTCCCAGCTTTGGCCATCCAGGGCTCCCTTTTGTCCTCAATTCTCACTCGAAGCAGTGGCCTACCTGGGTAATGGCTCCACCCTGCCCTGTTCTGGGAGGCTCTGTCAGTGCCCTTTGCCAATCTCTAGGGAATGCAGCTGGAGGATCTCAGGCAGCAGCTCCAGCAGGCTGAGGAGGCCCTGGTGGCCAAGCAGGAAGTGATTGACAAACTAAAGGAAGAGGCTGAGCAGCATAAGATTGTGATGGAGACGGTACCAGTCCTGAAGGCCCAGGTGAGGTCTCTCCTCCTTGTTGCGATCCTTGACCTCCCAGTGTGCTTGGGGTTACTTGCTGATGTATCTGCTCCCTCTGTGTTGCCAGAGGTTCATAGAGGGCATGAGGAGGTTTCACTTTGTTACCCCAGGCCTATCATGATGTGCCCAATGGGTGGTGGGTGTGTCCCTCTCTTGAATTTTGCCAGGCGGATATCTACAAGGCAGACTTCCAGGCTGAGAGGGAGGCCCGGGAGAAGCTGGCTGAGAAGAAAGAGCATCTGCAGGAGCAGCTGGAGCAGCTGCAGCGGGAATATAGCAAGCTAAAAGCCAGCTGCCAGGAATCAGCCAGGTAGGCTTCCAAGAGTGGCCATGTGAGGAGTGGGCGTAGCACTTGGCAGTGACCAGTAGTAATTGCAGGAGACTGATGACTCCTGGCTTTCAGATTAGGTTCCCTGTACTTCCCTTTCCTCTCTGTCCACCCTATCCTTCCAATGGCCTTTTCTGCTGCTCCAGGTAGGAGCCTCACAGAAATGCATGCATTGATTGGACGGTTTCTGTTTTCAAAGGATTGAGGATATGAGGAAGCGGCATGTAGAGGCCTCCCAGCCCCCTTTACCCCCTACCCCAGGTGAGTGAGTGAGCATTGTTCTGCAGGAGGTGGGTGGGGAGGGCAGTGTACCGCTCTAGAAGAAGGCTCATTTCAGCCCTGAAGGTGGGTATCCCTGCTGCTCCCATCACTCACCCCACCCTGCCCCACCCTGAGGCCAAGGGGAGAATGTGGTGGTAGTGCTGGCTCCTGGTCACACAGTGGTGTTGATCCTAATGGTTGAACATGGCAGTCCTATCCAGTTTTGGTACCTTGTCAACCTCCCCTTCCCTCTGATTAGTACCCAGCTTGTACACAAGACCCACTTCCTGGTGCCTCTTTTCTTTTCTCAGCTCACCACTCCTTTCACCCGGCTGTACCCAACCAAAGGAGAAGCCCCCCTGAGGAGCCACCTGACTTTTGTTGTCCTAAGTGCCAGTACCAGGCTCCTGATATGGACACCCTACAGATACATGTCATGGAGTGCATCGAGTAGGGCCAGCAGATGCAAGGCTGCCTGAAGACGCCACACCCAGGACAATTCGATTTGTGCTTTCTTCTCCCACCTGCCTAATTCAGAATTAAGGGTTTGGTGGATAATGAGCAGGTCCTAGGAGCTTGCTGCAGAGCTCTTGCTTAAGCCCCTTGGTCTGCAGGTCCCCTCTTTGAGGGAAGAGGACGCCTGAGTCAGACCTGATTCTCTGCTCTTTTCCTTCTGTCCTATCTGCCTGAACTACCTGTGTCTGGTGGCTAATCCATCCTTCCTTTCCCATCCCTGCAGAGAGGTTGGGCCAGGGACTCTCAGGGAGGACCACTTTTCCTTCCATTGGCTACCGATTTGCTGGCTCTGAGCTCCAGCCTCTCCTCCTGGGCCATGTGATACTCCACTTTGCAGCTGTACCAGGGTTGGTTGAACCAGTTGCTGCTGATGGCGTTTGGGTTGTTTGTAGTCCTTTTGCTCTCATAAATAATGGTGCAATGAAAATGCTTATGCACTAATCATGTGTATCTTTGCTAAGCAAGAGGTGGGTAGACCTTTGTATTTTTGCCACCTGCTGGGCATTCCACTCTTCACTAAGAGGGATCTTAAGCATATTTTCCAAGGGGTATGCACCCTTTTTAATTCTTTTGTGAATGGGCTATACATATCTTTTATCCATTTTCCTATTAGATTGTTACTTTTTGTTCCTCATTTTTTTAGGGGCTCTTTTGTCACTTTTGTCATTGGCAAGATTAGCTCTTGTCTGTAACAGAACGTGCATGTTTCTTTTCCCCTTTGATTTTGTCAGTGTAGTGTTCTGGCCTTGAGTGTTTTTTATTTTACATAGTCACATTATCCTTTTCCCCCTTCCATTGTTTTGGGTTTGGAGTTGTGAGCACTTTGTGGTCTGATGGATGCTTCACACGCATATACCTTATTTTTTCTAACACCAAAGTGTGCCCTTGTCTTTGCCAAGCACTTATTGCCCAGTGTGAGTGGTTGTTGTGGTTCATCACATTCTAGAAGTGTCTGATGCTGTATCAGCCCCAGATTCCTTGGCTTTACAGATGGAAGCCAGTTGACAATGATTGGCAGATGAGGAAGAATAGGGGACTCTTCACTTGTTTTGTAAAGTTCTGGATATTTCCTAGGATATTGAAGCCATGGGAACTAACTCTGCAATTCTAGTAAAGGAAAGGAATTTGGAAATTGAGAAACACTCCAGTATCTATGTATCATTCACTTCTCAGTCCTGGGCCCTCCTTCCCTCAGCCCCCCAAGCTCCCTTGTTAGGAACAAGATGTAGATCTATCCCTGGGCTTTTTCCACAGGGCTTTCTGCTGTTTGATAGTGAGAAGAATGACTAGAATTAGGATATTAGGACTTTTAAAAATAAGCCTCAGCTGGGAGCTTTCTTAGCATCTATAGGAAGTGGGGAAAAACTTTTCTATTTCCTAATGCCCACATATCTATCACACAATACTTTGGGGAAGTGTTAAATACCCAGACAGGTTCTCTGCTCATGGTACTGCACTTAAATCGTATTCCTGTAATTTTTCTGTAAGGGCACTATTTTGTTTTGGAGTGGTGCATGAGTTTCTGGTGATTGCTCTAACAGATCACCAGAAACTTTGTGCCATTAAACAACAAAAACTTATTTTTTCATTTCTTGGAAGCCAGATACCTGAAGTCAAGTTGTTTTTTTGGATCTCTGAGAATAAGTTCTGGGCCTGTTTCCTAGCTTCTGGTGGTTGCTGACAGTTCTTGGCTTGTACACCCATTATTCTTATCTCTGCCTCTTTGTCACATGGCCTCTTCTATGTTTTCTGTTTCTTTTAAGGATACCATATATTGGATGTGGGGTCTATCGGGGTAATTCAGTATGATCTCCTCATCTTGATATCCCTACCTTCACTACATCTATAAAGACCCCTTTCCCAAAAAAGGCCACATTCACAAGTTATTGGAGTTTGGACTTACACTTATCTTTTTGGAGCCACCATTCAACCCAGTATGAGGTTATCTGATTCAAGATGTTAAAGATCAGGGCAAATGCAACCCAAAGGCAGGTAACTCTAAGACCTGCAGATCTGCTAGCAGGACTTGGTCCCCAGGGTGGTGGTAGCCACCAGGCTACAGAATTTGGTGTGGATTAACTCGGGGGACATCTTGTCTCCAAGTGGACACAACTGCCAGGGCCAGCAGGTATGACTGGGAGAGGCAGATAAGGTAGGTTGCAATAGGACCTTTTGCACCCTGTGTAGTGGCCACTAGCTGTGTAAGGACAGGTTTTATGCTTCTCAGGAGGGTGAACAGAGGTGTGTAGGAGCTCCTTCCTGATGAGCACCCTCTTCTGAAAGGGGCATAGAAAGAAGGTGAGACCAAGGACACTGAGGAACTTTTCCAGGTGGATTATACGGCAGAGTTATCTGCAAGCCTGAAAAACACTCTGGCCTGGGCCCCCTGGACTGGTTGAGTCAGAATCAGGGTGAGACCTGACTGGTTAGGATTCAATATGTTTTCCAGAGGCTGAGTGCCCTTGTTATGTGCTTCCCCCTTAGTGCTGGGCAGGTTTCGCCACATATTAGATCAAAGGTTTTGAATCCTACCATTTGCCCAGACATAGGGCATTCTACTTTCTTCTATTCTGGCCTTACTTAGGTTGGGCTTGTGGAACAACTGATTGTTCCTCCCATGAGGGAACCAGCCTGCCTTATTAGTTGAGGCCCATAAATCCATACAGCTAGAAGTATGTTCTACCCAGAACCCATGTCATTACCTTGTTGCTCAGGCATGTGTCCACTCCTCTTGGCTAAAGTCCAAGGGAAATCCAGACAGCCAATAAGCAGAGTACAAGAGTATTCCCAAGCACTAGTAACCAAAACAACACGAACACAAACAATAAGCAAAAATGGTGTCAAACTAGAAACAGATGCAGTACTGTGTGTAGGGCCCTGCTGAACAGGTGTGACATAGGCTTTATGATGGCATGCCTTATGAGGGGGCTGTTTGTTGAGTTGAAGCAAACATGTGAAAAGCATCCTCAGCTTTCTTCACCCTAAGACAGCAACTTGCACATTATCATCTGGCTACCAATGGCTGGTACATCCAGCATTTTGAACATCTTGCATATGGGTTGTGTTCTTTAGTATGTTGGTGTGGAAAGGCCAGGGGATGAAGTTATGTATAATGTGTGAAATGAAGCAGAAACTCCTAAGTGTACATCCTGCTGTCATTTGGATGGATATGGTATTGGAATTACTAGTAATGAAAAGGTTCCCCCCATCATTCCCTGTTGTCACATATTCTTCCTTTGTGTCAGTCTCCTCTCTATAGGGACACCAGTGTCAAAAGAGATGGACAGACATTCATTAAAGCTGTGATAGTAGGGGAAAGAGCTGAGCTCTGAGCCAATCTGCAGAGGTGACTTTGTTAGAAGGGAGACTTGGGCCAGAGTAGCATCAGAGTCCTGAGTATTGAGCTGCAGCCAACAAGATGACTGATGCCTGGCTGTGGAGGGGCAGTGGAAGAGGAATTGAGGGCGGCTCCTGGACTTTTGGTTTAAACTGTGTATGCTGGGCTACCTATCAAGATTGGGACAAGGGAAAGGGAAGGTCAAAGTTAGGGGAGGGCTTTAAAGTCCACTTTGGCTTCAGCCAGGCTCCGTGTGAAATCCTCCTCAGTCCATGTTTTTCCTGGACTATTATGGTGTTGTCCTCACTGATTTCACTTGATACTGCAGGCTCTCCAGTCTGTTTCTTACACAGCAACCACAGTGATCTGGTAAATCTGTGTTTCTACTTTGCTTAATAATCCAGTGGCTTTCTGTTACTCCTCTTTTTGGTGCTGGAGGGTTGAATCCAGGGGTGCCCTTCCACTGAGCTATATTCATAGCCCCTTTTTCTTTTTATTCTTTTTGAAAGAACTTAGTGAGACACAGCCCCCTCATAAGGCATGCCATCATAAAGCCTGAGTCTCACTAAGTTGGTGAGGCTGGCCTTGAACTTGCCACCTTCCTGCCTTAGCCTCCTGAGTACCTGGGGCTTCATGTATGTGCTACCACGCCCAGCTTTCTCTTACTCATGAGACCTAAATTCCATCCTTAGCCTTATGCTGCTTTGACCTCATTTCATGTCCTTTTTCTGCTGGCCCAGTCACACCACACTGTTCTTTTTTCCTCCTTTCCTCAAACATACAACACTTCTGTGTCTTAAGGCCTTTGTCCCTGTTGTCCCTTCTGCCAGGAAGACTCTGACCTGTAATCTTTGTGTAATTGCCTTCTTTTTGTCATTCAGCTCTGAGTGTAAACATCACCTCTTTCATCTGAAGTCTTAATCCTAGATCATGTTGCCTTGTTTTAATTCTTGGTTAGACCTATTTTCTGTTTTGTTTCTGCTCTCCCTCTAGTGGAGGGAGAGCAGAAGCCTCATCCGTCCTAGTCAGGCAAAATCCCTAGAACAGTGCTCAGCACGAAGTGATAGTGCATGTTTATTGATGGTATGAGCTTGTCTCACACTGTCATCAGCATTGCTCTGTCAGTATTTTTGTGGACATCACCTGTCTATAAATGGTGGTTGCTGGAATTTACTATATTAATATGATAGAAACTATAGCACTGAAAACCTATTTTAGGCATTGGGTGACTACCTGTGGGGGGACTTCTTATAAACATTTAAACAGTTTGTTCAGAATTTGAATGTCTAGATCATGTTGGCCTTATCATGAATAGGCAAGAACACAGACTCTGAGATCACATGGACATGTCCTGCTCTGCCCCTCACTTAATTTCTTTGGGTCTTGAGGTGATGGCATGCACTTAGGACAGTGCCTCACCCTAGGTAGACGGGATAACTGTGAAGGCCATTCTAATTTAGGTGGTTCCCCAAACGATTTTCCATTAGGTTGTTATTACTGTAAAGGTTTCAGATGTTGTTTAAGGAAAGTTGGTGATTGCCTAGCACTAGAGGACTTGGGGTCAGATGGAGTGACTGCTAATGGATACAGACTTTATTTTTGGGGTGATGAGCATGTTATGAAATTGATTATGGTGATAGTTGGCACTTATCTACGAATATGCTACAAACCATTGAATTGTGTACTTCAAGATGGGTGAATTGTATGATCTATGGATTAAACCTCAATAAAGCTGGTATTAAAAAGTGTCAATTGGGCATTGGTGGTGACATATCTGTAATCCCAGATACTCAGGAGAATGAGGCAGGAGGATGGCAAGTTGGAGGCCAGCCTCAGCTACATGGTGAGACCCTGTCTCAAAAAATAAAAAGGGCTGGAGATGTAACTCAGAGTATTTGTCTAGTATGTGTGAGGCCCTGGGTTCAATCCCCAGAACCCAAACCAAAAAAAGTCATCTAAGAGCACTGTTTAGCTTCATATAAGTCACCTATGAAAATGAAAATAAAGACCCAGAAATTCAGACCAACATTTACATCTCCTAAAGCTGTTTGACAAGTGACTTTTTCATGAATTCTTGGTTCTATTTCACTAACTAGAAGGGCAGAAGAATTGGAGGTGGAGATTAGGGGATTGTCTGACTTCCTCTTATGAAACTGAGTGATACTACTCTGTCCTTTCCCCAGACAGCCAGGGATGGTACCAACCAGAAGACTGGCATCTGCTCTGGTATTGGGTCAAGGCTACTTTCTCTGCCTCATGCAGAGGCAAGCCTCTTCAAGTGAGAGTGTCTGTGCTTTTAGAGGGCAGGCAATTGATGGCTGCTACTGGGTCCCCAGAGAAGCAACTGGACAGGCAACTGTGGTAGATACTGTCAGTCAGGAAGCAGGGAGATTGGGAGATAGCAGCCTTCCTAGAATTCCATTGGTTCTGAATGTCCCAGGCCTGGGGGTGAATTGAGATTTAATTTCTCAGTCTGGCAGAGCCACAGTGGACAAATGTTTGCCATACTTGGAAAATAAGTTTTTTTCAATATGGACAGGGTGTATGGCTGTGTGTCCACCCTAAAAAGTATTGCAGAACAAATAGTATACAGAAAACCAAAACCAAAACAACAATGAGAAAAGGTGCTATGTGCAAGGAAGGTGTCATGAGACAAAAACTTCAGATACTGGAGCCATTGGATATTGATAACAGAACAACTGAACTTAAAAAGTTTCAAGGGAAAAAAAGGTTTGGAAACACCTGCAGGGAATAGGAAACTATAGAAAGTGACAAATCCAAGGTATTAAATCTGAATTGGAACTATCAGCATGAACTCATTTTTATCATTCATATATATATATATATAATTTTGGTTGTAGAGTGACACAATACCTTTATTTATATGTGGTGCTGAGAATTGAACCCAGTGCCTCACACATGCTAGGCAAGTGCTCTACCACTGAGCTACTACTCCAACCCCTTATTTTTATTTTTCTAAAAACTACAGATTTTCTTTATTTGTCTCCTGAAATGGCCTGGAAGCAATGATAACCCTGTAGCAGGTGGCATCAAGACTGTGGTCTTGAAATGTTTCCACTGAGGGGGAACCAGGGCTCTCTGGAGAAATGACTTATTTCAGGTATGAGGCAGGAGGTGCTCACAGTAAACCTGAAACATCATCTTAGAAAGGTAAACTATCAAAGACCTTGAGTTTTTTTTTTTCAGGAGGATGCAGCTAAACACATGAGAGAAATCTGGCTGTGACATCTGTCACCCCACGGTCACCAGGGTTGATTTAGCAGATCTAGCTGGCTAGCTGGGTGTCCTTTTTCCCACTTCTCTATATGCATCCCTCCTGAAGCTGTGTGATCAAAGAGGGTGGCCCACCCTTGTTCTTTAGTCAAGGATATGCAAGTAGGTGTGCTTCCCTGCTAGAACTTCCAAACAAGCTCTCAAAGTTGCTGCTGGCATAAGCATATGGGAACAGCAAAAATAATAATGGATCTTCCTGCCAGCTTCCCTACTTGTCCCTTCTGCTTCCATCTTTCGCTCCAGGGCACCCTTGAGCCCAAGGGCCTCAAGTGAGGGCAGTTACACTCTGGAGGGATTTGGGACAGTGTGAGAGAATGATCCTCCATTGAGTGTGGTAGTGTCCTGTGCAAGAAAGTTTTTTTTTTTTTTTTTTTTTTTTTGTACCAGGGATTGAACCACTGAGTCACATCCACAGCCCTTTTTTTATTTTTATTTTTTATTTTGATACTGGGTCTCAATCAGTTGCTGAGGCTTGCCTGGAACTTGTGATCTTCCTGCTTCAGTTTCTTGAGCTGCTCGGATCACAAGTACGTGACACCATGCCTACCTAGCAAGATTTGCTTTTTTAGAGTCTATTTTATTAATATGTTTGATAACAGGGCTAGGGTTGTGGCTCAGTGGTAGAGCACTTGCCTGGCATGTGTGGGGCACTGGGTTCCATCCTTAGCACCACATATAAATAAATAAAATAAAGATACTGTGTCCATCTATTACCAAAAAATTAAAAAATGTTTGATAACAGAATGACAAAATTGAGAATAATTGAGAATTGTGTCTGCCAAGAGTTTTTTTTTTTTTCAGTGCTGGGGATTGAACCCAGGGCCTTGCAAATGCTAGGCAAGTGCTCTACCACTGAGCTACATCCTCAGCCCTGCCAGGGTTCTTAATACTTATAAAACATCTTATAGTCAGGCACGATGGTACACGCCTGTAATCCTAGCAACTCAGGAGGATTGCAAATTCAAGACTAGCCTCAGCAACTTAGTGGGACCCCAAGGACTTAGCAAGACCCAATCTCAAAACAAAAACATAGAAGAAGTTGGGGATGTGGCTCAGTGGTTAAGCACTGCTGGGTTAAATTCCCAGTACCATTTTTTTTAAATAGATAAAGTTCCCTATATTCCTATATCACACTTGTAGGCAGCTTGGTTTTTAGTTTTATTTCCTTTTGTTTTTGTCTTACTTAAACTAAATCAGTATAACTGTATGTACATAGATTAACTTAATAGGTATACTACTTTATTCCAAGAGAGCTATTCATATTTATGAACAGGGAGCTACTGATACTTACCATAAATATGATAATCTGCCATATCTCACTGTGTAATTGTCACAGATTTTATTCCTTTTTTTTTGTAAAAAAGTGGAGTGTAGCCATTATGTAAAGATTTTTTAAAAAAATTGTGCCAGTATTACTTAAACATCATTTATTACTAAACTATCTTTGGTGCAAGATTAGGAGGCATGAAATACTCTTGAATGTGGTGGCAATGATCATGAGGTGAGATAAGGCAAGTGAATGGTACTGAGAATAGCATACAAGCTGTGAGGTGAGTTTAATGTAGACATAAAGTTATAAATTATCTTTAGGATGTGGGGATAAAACCAGTTATAATAAAAAATATTGATGTTCTTCTGTATATATCAGATATACCTTCTTTTTCTGTATTATGGATGAAACAAAATATTTTATTTTGGTACTAGGGATTAGAACCCAGGAGCACTTTACTACATCCCCAGTATCTTTACCATATCCATTGGGCACAATCCTAGCCCTTTTTATTTTTTTATTTTGAGACAGGGTCTCGTTAGGTTGCTTTGGGCCTTGCTAAATTGCTGAGGCTGGCTTTGAACATGTGATTCTCCTGTCTCAGCCTCCTGAGTTGCTTGGATTACAGGTGTGCACCACCATGCCCAGGTAAAATGTTTTATTTTTAATACAATCAATAAGATACTTTTTTGTATTTTATATACTTAGTTTTATTGTAATCAACATGCTAATTGTACGAATTAATGATTTTACTGTGCCCTTTCCATACATGCACACATCACACCTCGATCCCCACTCCCTTCTCCCTTCTCTTGTCCTCCACCCCACATCTCCTTCTCCTTTCTTAATAGTCCTTCTTCTACTTCCAGGTAAGCTCCCTAAGACCAGCCCTGTGGCCCTATGCCTGTTACAGCTGTAGTGCCCATACATTTTCTCTTATATGTGCAGGTAGATGCTGAGGCTGGCTGTTAGGGGATTGAGAAATCAGAGCTTTAGGTGTCAAGTGGAGCTAAAGTGTTAAACTGGAAACTTGGAAGATGCATAAGTTTTCTAGGGCTGCTGCTACAAAGTGTCACAAACTGGGTGGCTTAAAAGAATAGAAATTTATTCTCTTATAGTACAGCAGGCCAGAAGCCTGATATTAAGGTGTCACCATGTCATGCTTTCTCTGAGAGTTGTAGGGAAGTTGTCGCATGACTTTCTTCTTGTTTCGGGTGGTTGCTGGCCATCCTTGGAATTCTTGTCTGATAGACATATCACTCTATGTTTACGTTCATCTTCATATGGACTTCTCTCTCTCTGCCTTTTTCCTTCTTTTAAAAAACAAGGGTATCTTTGGCCCATTTGTTGATTGGGTTATTTGTTTTCTTATTGTTTAATTTTTTGAGTTCTTTGTATACTCTGGATATTAGGGCTCTGAGGTGTGAGGAGTAAAAATTTGTTCCCATGATGTAGGCTCCCTATTTACCTCTCTTATTGTTTTTCTTGCTGAGAAAAAACTTTTCAGTTTAAGTAAGTCCCATTTATTGATTCTTGTTATTAACTCTTGTGCTATGGGTGTCCTATTAAGGAATTTGGAACCCGACCCCACAATATGTAGATCGGAGCCAACTTTTTCTTCTATCAGACGCAGAGTCTCTGATTTGATATCTAGCTCCTTGATCCACTTTGAGTTAACTTTTGTGCATGGCGAGAGGAGGGGATTCAGTTTCATTTTGTTGCAAATGGATTTCCAGTTTTGACACTTCTCAGAGGAGGACATACAATCAATCAACAAGTACATGAAAAAATGCTCACCATCTCTAGCAGTCAGAGAAATGCAAATCAAAACCACCCTAAGATACCATCTCACTCCAGTAAGATTGGCAGCCATTAGGAAGTCAAACAACAACAAGTGCTGGCGAGGATGTGGGGAAAAGGGTACTCTTGTACATTGCTGGTGGGACTGCAAAATGGTGCGGCCAATTTGGAAAGCAGTATGGAGACTCCTGGGAAAGCTGGGAATGGAACCACCATTTGACCCAGCTATTGCCCTTCTCGGACTATTCCCTGAAGACCTTAAAAGAGCTTACTACAGGGATACTGCCACATCGATGTTCATAGCAACACAATTCACAATTGCTAGATTGTGGAACCAACCCAGATGCCCTTCAATAGATGAATGGATAAAAAAAATGTGGCATTTATACACCATGGAATATTACGCAGCACTAAAAAAATGACAAATCATGGAATTTGCAGGGAAATGGATGGCACTAGAGCAGATTATGCTTAGTGAAGCTAGCCAATCCCTAAAAAACAAATACCAAATGTCTTCTTTGATATAATGAGAACAACTAAGAACAGAGCAGGGAGGAAGAGCAGGAAGAAAAGATCAACATTAAACAGATACACTAGGTGGGAGGGAAAGGGAGAGAAAAGGGAAATTGCATGGTAATGGAGGGAGACCCTCATTGTTATACGAAATTACACATAAGAGGTTGTGAGGGGAATGGGAAAATAAACAAGGAGAGAAATGAAATACAGTAGATGGGGTAGAGAGAGAAGATGGGAGGGGAGGGAAGGGGGGATAGTAGAGGATAGGAAAGATAGCAGAATACAACAGTTTACTAATAGGGCATTATGTAAAAATGTGGACTGTAACAGATGTGATTCTGCAATCTGCATTTGGGGTAAAAATGGGAGTTCATAACCCACTTGAATCTAATGTATGAAATATGATATGTCAAGAGCTTTGTAATGTTTTGAACAACCAATAAAAAAAAAGAAAAACAAACAAACAAAAAAAACACAAGGGTATCAGTTGTATTGCATTTAGGGCCCATCCTACTTCAGTATGACCTCATCTTAACCTGATGATGCTTACAAAAACCCAAATTCCAAATAAACTCACATTCACAGGCACCATGAGTTAGCATATGCCACTAAGTCTGGCTTGCTCCTAATTCCTTTTTCTAATATTTATTTTTTAGTTGTAGGTGGACAAAATATCTTTATTTCATTTTTATGTGGTGCTAAGGATCAAACCCAGTGTGCTAGGCAAGTGATCTACCATTGAGCCACAACCCCAGCCCTTGCTCCTAATTCTTGATTGACTCAGAAGTACAGAAGGTTAGGGAAATAAAGGAAATCACATATGGTTCCTGGTTTCCATGCATACTTGCTATTTATATAAGGTCATTAGTAATGTGCCTCTGTTTGATTTGTGTTCTCTCTCTTTTTTCCCCCTTAGTCCTACTAAATGTGTCCCTGTTGTTTGTAGAACACTCCCTTATTCTTCTGGGACAGATATTCCAGTTCATCTTGTACTTTCTTTGCCTTACTGTGGAATTGGTCATTTGTCTAATGAGTTGTGTTTTCTTTAGAGAAGAATGCTAATTACAAATCAAGATCCATGCCTGATCCTCTGCAGTTGGGAGCCCCTTTTATCTTTGTCTTCAGCAATGAATATTCCCCACTATAGCACTGATTTCAATAGCCCTTGACCATTTCCTTTGTTCTGAGCACCACACTATAGCCCAGGACAGCATCCTTCCCTCTCCATTGAGATGCTACACAGAAACTGGGAACAATGAGCCAATGAGAGATAGAAATGGAGAAAAACCTAGAAACAATGTTGTCCTATAAGCAGCCAACAGAAAAGTGATGTAAAAATAATGGAACTGTTATGGCTGAAAAAAACAAGAAGAGAAAAGATGATGAAGATACAGATGCAGAAATGATGAGTCTGAGGACAAGGATAACAATGAGGATTTTGTCCAGCAGGTTGTTGGTAAAAGCTGTGTTTTCTTTAAGCTATTTATCTTGCCCATTACCAGTCTCAAAACTTTTAGAGAACAGAGATTTCAAGACTTTAGGGGATTTTTCATTTTTACCTTTTTTTTTTGGTCATTGAACATCTAGACAAGGAGGCAGGGCAGACATACACAACAGCCTTGTATTTAAGGAACTACTTCTGCCCCACACTAGTCCTGGTCCAGTTACCTTCTAATATAATAGTGTCCCTTGCAGACACATGCCTCAGAGGCAATGCTGGCCCCACCCTGCCCACCTCCAACTGTACCTTTCCTGTTGACTTGACCCACTTCCACACACAGAAATAGACCAGTGCCCAAGGGGTAGTAGCTTCTCCCTACAGCCCCTGGTCTAACTGAAGGAGTAAGGCTCACCCTAGCTCCAAGAACTTGCCTAGGTGCTCCCTGAGGATGGGGACAGGTAGAACCCAGGAGTGGCTGCTTTGCATCCCTGGCCATGTGTCCCCAGGACTGGACCACATGTGGGAGACAGGACCAGTTTGGCCTAGAGAAGCCTGCCTCCCTCACATAACAGAAAGACATGGGACCAGTCAGTAGGGGCATCAGGCATCTTCTAGGACTCCCTGGCGTGCTTGGGGTGGAGTGGGATTGAAGGGAACCAGTCATATGCTAAACAGTCTCAGGGGTTAGTGTTTGGGCATGTGGACTGGGGAACTGGCTGTACGTAGCAACACTGGAAAATCCATTCATTATACGGCCTACTAGTGTCTGAGACTCCAAGTAGTACCCACTTTTCAGAAGCAGCCTATGGGGATCTGTTTGCGCAGTCGCACTAGATCTGCCCCGCCTCCTATTCTAGAGGGTGGAGCTTTATGAGAGAGTGATCATTGGTTAGAAAATATAGGGGTTCTTCCGGGTCATGTTGGTGCGAACCAATTACAGGACAGGAGGCCTTGCCAGCGGGTGTGTTTGCGCAGGCGCTCTGGATATCCCGCATTACATTGCACTAAGAAACGGAGCTTCGTGTTGGGAGTAGTAGGTCACACAGCTTCCGGTGGAAAAGGCGGGAGTATTTGGGCTCCCTGAGGCTGATGAAGGAGGAGCCATGCAGGCAGCAGAAGAAGGTGCAGGTGTCGCAGTGGTTGCAGTGGTTGCAGCGGGTGGTGCCGCCGGCCAGGTCGGGCCGGTTGGCCCTGGCGGTCCTGGGGGTCCTGAGGGTCCTGAGGGTCCTGAAGATCCTGGAGGTCCTGCCGGTCCTGGTGGTCCTGGTGTCCCTGGAGGTCCTGGTGGCCCAGGAGGTCCTGGTGGCCCAGGAGGTCCCGAGAATCCTGGTGATCCTGATGACCCTGGTGACCCTGGTGGCCCAGGTGACCCTGGAGGCCCTGGTGTCGCAGGAGAGGCAGATGCTGCAGTTGGTGTCCTTCCACACGCGCCAGGGCCTGGTGGAGATGCTGCGCCAGCCGCTGGAGGTCCAGGTAACTGATTGTTTCAGTTGTATCCTATTTCAGGATCCTCTCAGTGGTCTGGGCAGCTAGGGGACAGACCAGGGATAGTTGGAGGGGTTTTCCTCAGGCAGGTGACGACTGAGAGAGGAGCAGGAAAGAACTGTAACTGTAGAGTTTGGGCAGGGCATGGCCTGGGCAGAAGGATGGGGGAAGTGATGGGGAAAACCAGCCCAAAGGGAGTCAGGGGACAATGGATGATGCTGTCCAGGGTAGCCTAAGGGTATCGGGTGGGAGGTGGCAGACAGCAGAGGCAAGCCTCAGAGTGAGACGAACACCTTGAGCACAGGTAAAATCAATAGTGTGGGTGATGTCTTAACCAGTATCTGTACCTGCACACTGCCAGCCTTTCCCATAGCCTGTGGACGCACATGCTGATCTCTGAGGGCCAGTTCAGAAGAAGCTCAATGTGAATGGCCCCATCTTTGCTGTGTCAGTTATACAATGGGCTTGGTAGAAGATGACAGCAAGTGGCCAGGGCTAGTCTTAGTCCAAGGGAGCACTATAATGAAGTCTGAATAAGGGGGGTGCTCTGCACCTGTGTGAGGAGGCAAAACAAGGAAAGTGCCCCTCCTGCCCCCTTACTTGATATTCTCTTTCCCTTTTAGATGATTAACTGCTGAAGATCCTGGCCAACTCCAAACTTTCATTTCCTTCTGTCTTGACTGGCTTTCCTTGGTGGTGTGGATCCTGCAGCGCTTCGTGCCCCCAGTTTTCACTAAGCCTCAGCAGGGAGAATAGGACTAAGCTTTACCTTGAGCACCATTTTAGGCAGTAAATCCTTCCCTTGGCTGATGATTCCTACAGTAAATACTGTAGGATATCCTACTTTGCTTTGGGGGGGGGGCTATTTTTATTTTTAAATTTGGCTCCTAGGCTTTAGGATCTATTTGTTTTGTTTTGTTTTGTAATCAAATGTTTGTTACTCCAGAAAATAAATCTGAGATGCTATTCCAGTGTCTTTGTTTCTTTTAAGATCCAGAACCTCCAAATATTCTTGCCATTGTTCTCAGGTTTTAAGGGAGGTTCTGAGATTCAGTTATTCTAGCAGTACTAGGTAATTGAAGACAATTTAGGAAATAGAAGAAAAATAGTCAATTGGGTCCTATCATTCAGCTTTAACTACTGTCAAGATTTTGGAATATTTTCTTAGTATTTTAGTTGCATATAAATATATAATCCCTAAGACATGAGCCTTGCCAGGAGTGGTTGAAAGTAAGGAGTGATGTTAGCAGAATATCATTGGAGGGTCCTTGTTCCCTACTCACTTATCCTAAGCTGCACCACCCAGGGTACATAGTATTTGGAAAACATACTGCCATTGTCAGATAAAAACCTGGTGAACAAAGAGCTGATGACAACATGAAATTGAGATTATCCCAAGAGACTCCTTCTAAAATGCAAAATGCCCCATAGGTCATTACAGTGTATGTCGTGGGGATACATTTTAACTCTAGTAGCATTAGTGGACTCTGCTGTGCTAAGAGCAGACCCTGAGATTGAGAGAAATCTCCATCAACATTGGATGTTCAGCCAGGCATGGTGGTGCATGCCTATAATGCCAGTGGCTCGGGAGGCTGAGGCAAGGAGGATCATGTGTTTAAAGCTAGCCTCAGCAATTTAGTGAGGCCCTACATAACTCAGTGAGACCCTGTCTCTAAATGAAATACAAAAACAAGCTTGGGATGTCACTCAGTGGTTAAGTGCTCCTGGATTTACTCCCAGTACCCCCCAAAAAAAAATGCTTTTAGGCAACTTGTTTGTGTGTCTTCTCTTATTTTTTTTCAGTGAAAATATTCATTCAGGGGCTGGGGTTGTGGCTCAATGGTAGAGTGCTCGCCTCGCACATGTGAGACCCTGGGTTTGATCCTCAGCACCACATAAAAATGAATAAGTGAAATAAAGGTATTGTATCTAACTACTCTAAAAATAAACAAACAAACAAATAAATAAATAAATAAATAAAATATTCATGCAATCTCTCAAAACATGATCTGCTTTTATTTCCACTCACCCAAACATGCTTTACATTATTATCTTTTCCATCACATCTGAGATCACTCCATCCTTCCAGTTGCTCAGGCCAAAATCCTTGGTATTGTCTGAACTCCCAATTTCTCAATCCTATTTGTTCTATCTTCAAAATATATGCATAGTCAACCAGTTCATAATGCCCTGAATACTACCACAGGTCTGATCTAAGCCACCATCAATACTTGCACAAGTTATTATGACAGGCTCCTCATTGATCACCCTGCTTCTTTTGTGCTCATCCCCACAGTCTAGTCTCCACACAGTAGCCAGAGGGATTGAATTCTTCCTGAAACATTTGCTCATAATGTCCTAATGAATTGTCCACACTTTTCTCTAACTGATGAGACAAGTAGACAGAAAATAAAGATGCAGATGATTTGAGCAACACCATCAATCAACTTTTTTTTTCCTGGTACTGAATATTGAACCCATGGGTGCTATATGATTGGGATACATTTTTATTTTTTGAGAAAGGGTATCACTAAGTTGCTGAGGCTGGCCTTGAACTTGTGATTCTCCTACGTCAGGCTTCTGAGTCTTTGGGATTATAGCTGCATGCCACCATGTCCAGCACCATCAATCAACTCGACCAATTCACACTTTGTAGAACACTTCACTCAATAGCAACAAGAACAACAGCAACACAATACACATTCTTTTCAGGTGCATATGCACTCTTCATCATGATGGACTATATATATTCAGGACCATAGAACATGTGTCAACTAATTTAAAAGGATTGAAATTATACACGGTATGTTCTATGACCATAATGGAATTAAAATAAAGATTTTTTTTAATGAGGAAAAAAATCACAACATTGTTATAGCAAGCTTGGGTTGCTGCTATGTTTTGGATGTGATCTGGCTCCCTTATCCTCATGTTGAAATTTGATTCCCACTGTAATGGTGTTGGAGGTGGTGCAAGCTTGTAATCCTAGTACCTTGGGAGGCTGAGGCAGGAGGTTCACAAGTTTGAGGCTATCCTCAGCAACTTAGTGAGATTCTAAGCAACTTAGCAAGACCTTGACTCAAAATAAAAATAGGGTGGGGATGTGGCTTAGTGATAAAGCTCTGGATTCAATCCCCAGTACCAAAAAACAAAACAAACAAAACCCATACTAGAACCATGTCACATGGTTACCTCCAGCTGCAGGGGAGGCTGGCAAGAGGGTATTAGCTCTATAGTCTGCTTAGTTGTCTGACATCATGGTCTATGTGGTTGCCTGTCTCTTCTTTGCTCTTTAGTTGAGCTATTTTTATAGATATCTAGTTCTCATGTGAAAGAGCTTGGAGAAGAGAGAGTGAGAGGGTATCAGAGCCAGGCAGTGCTGAAGTCAGTCCTATTTCAGAGGAGAAAGAGTCTCCTTAGAAGTGGGACTTGGTCTGGAAGTCCCAGTGGAAGCAGAGGGAATGCCAACCCAACTTCCCCAAGCTGAAGGATATGAGCAGCTTCCTTTTCTGGTGGACCAATGGTGTCCTAGGAGACACCCGAGGTTCAGTCAGGGCCAGAAATAGATGAAAGCTGAGACAAGGTGCTGAATTGGAGTAGGGGCTTGTTGTAGAAAGGGTAGAAATTAGACTTGCTGTTTTAGCCTGAGGTGCACAAATGAACACTGAAAGAGAAAGAGCAATGTCACCAAGGCCTTTCTGTTGTGCCAGCTTGATTCTTTGGTATAGAAGAAATTCAAGCCTCAGGTGAAAATATTTGGATCTGGGATGTCCCTTAAGAGCTAATATTCTGAAGCTTTGGTCCCCAGTGCAACAATGTTCAGAGGTGGGGCTTTTGGGCAGTGACTGGATCATGAGGACTTATGATTAATCCTCATCAGCAGATTGATCCATTGATGGATTAATAATTTGAATGGATTGTCGGAAGTTGGTGGAAACTATAGGAGATGGGACCTAGTTGAAGAAAGTAGGTCAGTAGTGGCATACCTTGGAAGGTTATATCTTGTCCCCTCTGCCCCATGTGCTTCCTGGCTCCTGTGAGCTGAGAAGCTTTGTTCCATCATGTCCTTCCTCCAAGATGCTGTGCCTCACCTCAGCATTGGAGTCAGCTGCCTGTAGACTGAAAACTCTGAAACTGTGAGCCAATATAAATCTTTCCTCCTCTAAGTTGTTTTTCTTAGGCATTTGTCATAGTGACACAAAAGTCACTCACCCAGCTGGTATAATGAACCATGTGGCTATCAACATACCTTGTGAACATACTGGTAGCTGAATGAACTTCTTGGAAGTGGTGGAAACTATATGCAGTAGGGCATGATTGGAGAAAGTAAGTCATGGGGTAGGGGGTGCCCTGGAAGGGTATTCTTGTCCCCAGCCCCTTTCTTTCCCTCTCTTTCTCTTTTTCATAGCTGCCATGGACTGAGCAACTTTCTTCTGCCATATCCTTCAACCATGATGTTTCTGTCTTGGAACCAGCCAACCATGGACTGAAATCTCTGAAAACATAATCCAAAAATCTTTCATCTTAAGTTGCTTTTCTCAGGTTTTTTTTTTCCAGCAATGAAAAGGTGACTAACACAATGTTCCTAATGGTTCCTTCAAACTTTCATATTCTATAATTCTAAGTTGAGTACTTGTAAGTCAACTTTGCTTCTGTTCTCTCAAACTTGCACAGTGGTTGTCACAGGGTTAGAGGAATGGGACTCATGGTAAAATGAGGAGGCTCAGACAAAACTGTTCACAAGCCCAGCAGGTTCCCACCCCAGGAAATAACACCCAGTGTGTTCACCATGCCCCAGGACCTGACCCTCTGCTGGGCTGGTTCAGAAATCCAGCTGCATTACAGCTGAAACTGAATCCAGACAATTTAAATCAAAGTCTGAGCAACTGACATGTGCACTCAAGTTTATGGGCACTGAAATATAAAATCCAGGCAGCAAATATCAAGAACCAAAACAGCAACTGTCAGGTAGATCTGCTCATCAGTTGCCTAGAAATGTTATAGGTGCTTCATGGGGACCCTCAGAGTGACTCAAGGGCTTGTGTCCAGAGGGTGAGCCTTTCTTAACTTGAGCTGCCTCTAAATAACCATTTGTCTGAGACATTTGAATCACCTGGGACCTGAACCCCCGCTCTACCCACTGTACTCATCTCTCATCTGAGGCCTCATTCCCTGAGGTTCCCAGAGTATCCTCCTTTGTTTGGCTTATCTCTTGCATCATCCCTCCCAAAGGTGTTTCTTCTATTCATTGTGGTGCTTGTTTACTCCCTAAATTCATGCACAGAATCCTAGAGGAAGGCAAAAGGGAGGAGATCTTCTTGGGGTCAGGGGGAGGAAGCGTGCAGATTCCCCTGCCTTCTCTTGAAAGGTGCTCCCATTTAATACCCAAACAGGGCTGTTCACAGGGCACCAGAGTCATGAGGAGGAGCAACAAATGAGGACCCCATGCAGATAACAAGAAAGATGAGTCTCTGAGATGGAGAGAGAGAAGGGACAGAACATGGCCCTGAGGGAGAATCAGTGCTACTTGCATTTGTACTTATATGTCCATCATCATTCACCAGTTGATGGAAATTTGGGTTGTCTCCAAGTTGCAGTTCTTATCAATAAATCTGATATGGAATTTTATACACAGGTCTTTTTAAATTCTCTTGAGTAAATGACAAAATGGGATTGTTGGGTAATATGGTAAGTGTAAATTTAACTTCATAAGAGAAACCAACAAACTGTTTTCCAGTGTTTGTACCAATCTACATTTCTGCTAGTCATGTATGAGTTTTCCAATTTTGCAAGTTTTATTCTTCATTCTCTTTTTTATTTAAGTATTTATTTTTTAGTTATAGTTGGACACAATAACTTCATTTTTAATTTTTTTATTTTTATGTGGTGCTGAGGATTGAACCCAGTGCCTCACGCATGGTAGGCAAGCACTCTACTTCTGAGCCACAACCACAGCCCTTATTCTTCATTTTCAAGTGTGGTTTTCCTATCCATAATCCTTTGCCTTTCTATACCAATTTTGGAATAAGTTTTAATTTCTACATGATTAAGATTTGAGGGATTGTACTGTAGATATGGTGGTGATTATGAGTACTTTAAGATTGGGTCTTTCAATCTATGCAAAGTATATTTTTCTCCATTTCTGTAAGTGTTCTTCAGTTTCTCTTTTCAATAGTCTGTAGTTTGCACATATTTTATCAAATGCTTCACTATGTGGTTCATGTTTGGGAATACTATTGTAAGTGATACTGGTTTTTAAAATTTCACTTTTTTCTTCTTTTGCACATTACTTAAGAATTTCACATATGTGTGGGCATGGTGGCACATGCCTGCAATCCCAGCAGTTTGGGAGGCTGAGGCAGGAGGATCATGAGTTCAAAGCCAGACTCAGCAACTTTTTTAAAAATTGATTTCATTATTTTTTTAAATACACAACAACAGTGGAATGCATTACAATTCTTATTCCACATATAGAGTAAGATTTTTCGTATCTCTGTGTATAAAGTATGTTCACCCCAATTTATGCCATTATACATGTACTTTGTTTTTTTTTTGCATTACAATTCTTACTACACATATATACCATGATTTTTTTCATATCTCTGTTTGTATATAAGGTATGTTGACACCCAATTCAAGTCTTCATACATGTACTTTGTATAATGATGACCATCACATTCCACCATCCTTGCTAATCCCCTGCCCCTCCCTTTCCCTCTCACCCCTCTTCCCTATCTAGAATTCATCTAATCCTTCCATGCTCTTCCTCCCTACCCCACTATGAGTCTCCCCTGTTATATCAGAGAAAACATTCGGCATTTGTTTCTTTGGGATTCAGCTTCAGCAACTTAACAGGCTCTAATCAACTCAGTGAGACCCTATCACTAATAAAAAGGTCTGGAGATGTGGCTCGGTGGTTAAGTGCCCCTGGGTTCAATCCCCGGTACTACTACTGCTACTACTACTACTACTACTACTACTTGTACTACTACTAATTTTAAATATGCAAACATGTCAGAAAAAAAGATGGTTCTATTTCTTTTTTCTAACCTGTACAACTTTTATTTTCCTTTTTAACCTAGTTTATCATCTAGGATTTTGTATTAGTCAGGGTTCTCTAGAGGAACAGAATCGACAGGAAGTACAATTACAAAAAGGGGACTTATTAGGTTGGCTCAAGCGACCAGAAGCTGGATAGTCCACCATGGCCATCTGCAGGCTGGAGAGCTGGAGGAACCAGTCGCTAGCTGCACAGTCCACGAGGCTGAAGCCTCAGAACAAGAGGGATTAATGGTGCTACCCTAGTTCAAGAACAAAGGCTTCTGGGGAATCACTGGCAGAGTCTGCTTTGGAAGAGTGAAGGAACGAGTGTCTGATATCTTCAGAGGGTCTCAGCAGCAATCAAGCTTGCATTTGCTGCTGTGTCCTTATTCTTCCAACCTTTATTCCATCCAAGCCATCATCCTATTGGATGGTTCTGCCCACTCTTAGGGAGAGTCTCCATTTCAGTTGGCTATCCCACATGCCAGTCATTCCTACACACACCCTCATCAATACACCATAAGCCTCTTAATCCTTGGCATCTCTTAATCCAATCAAGTTGACAATTCAGATTAATCATTACAGGTACCCAGAACAACATTGAATACAAGGGGTAGAAGTGACCATATAGGCTTTGTTCCCAAATTTGGGGAGGAAATTCTGCCTTTAACTAGGTGTGAAGTTAATTATGGGATTTTTGCAGATTCCCTTTATTAGGCCCAGAAAGGTCTGTCCTATTCCTTGTTTTCTAAGAATTTTTTAAAAATTATGAATATTGATAGAATGTTGTCAAATGATTTTTCTACATGTATTGAAATGATTGTATTTTTCCTCTATTTCCTCTATTTATTGTTCATGTTATTGATTGATTTTTTTTCTTTTTGGGTATTGGGATTGAACCCAGGAACCCCACTGAGCCACATCCTCAGCCCTGACTCACATCCTCAGCCCTTTTTTATATTTTATTTAGAGACAGGGTCTTGCTAAGTTCTAAGTTGCTGAGGCTGGCTTTGAATTCACGATTTTCCTAAGCCTCCCAAGCCACTGGGATCAAAGGCGTGTGCCACCATGCCTGGCTTGGTTTTTTAAAAACAAAATTGATCCTTAATTTTTGGGATAAATTACACTTGGTATTGATACACATCAACCTATTTATAAATTGCTGGCTTCAGGTTGTTAAATTTATCAAGGTTTTTTTTTTTTTTTTTTGCATACACTATGATTTCATGAGGGATCTTGGTTTGTAGCCTTTTTTGTAGTGCTGGGGATTGAACCCATTGCCTTGGGTATGCTAGACAAGTGTTCTCCCACTGAACTACATCCCCAGATAGTCTGTGGTCTTTTTTTCTTGTATTATGTAATGCTGGCCTCATAAAATGATTTGGGAAGTGCTTCCCCCTCCTGTACTTTCTGAAAGAATTTGTATAGGATTGATTGTCACGTCACATGACTAAACAGATCAGGAATACTCCAAGTGAATTATAGGGAATAAATAAAGACACAGACACAGAGATTACCTTTTCTTTGAGTTCAGTGACTGCTCCTTGACTGCAGCTCCCACAAGAGGGGCAAGACAGGCAAGAAAGAGAGAGAGGAGCACGTGCTGAACCCTTTTATTAGGGAGAAGCCATTCAAATCAGGCAAGGGGTCAGGTTTACAAAGGAAAAGGTGAGTGTATGTCAACCCCCCACGGATGATGCCTACACCTGGAGCCACACCTCATTATCTGAATGGGGTAACCCCAAGTTATTGTGACCTGGCACTGCTGTGCCAGACTGAAGGCAATAATTGGTCAAAACCTGGTGCATTAGGACTTAAAGGTGTCTGCATCCAGGACAGCTCCTGACAATTGATACTATTTCTCCTTTAAATAGTAGATAGTATTGATCAGCAAAGTCATGTGGATCTAAGCATTCTCAACATCTTTCATAGATTTAGGACTACTCAGGTTTTATACTTCTTCACAAATCAGTTTTAGCCATTTGTGTCATTCAAGGAATTTGTTCATTTCATCTTAAATTGGTAAACTTATTTATAAATATTATTTCTAATATTCACTGGTTATTCTTTATATCGGTTTTGTTGGCATTCAAAAAGGTTTCAGGGCTGGGGTTGTAGCTCAGTGGCAGAGTGCTTGCCTAGTGAGGCACTGGGCTCAATCCTCAGCACCACATAAAAATAAACAAATAAAATAAAGGTATGCTGTTCATCTACAACTACAAAAAATATTTTAAAAAGCTTTCAGATTCATGGATTTTTTCTGTATTCTTTATCTATTTTACATTTTATTCATTTAGTTCAAATTACTTCTTTCCTATTACATATGTAAATTTTAATTTGCTGTTCTGTCTCTGATTTTCTCAATATTATTCTATCAATTTTGTTGCTAAATGAAGAGTGTTAAAATATTCATCTGTGATTGTGTATTTATCTACTTTGCCTTTCTTTTCTGTGAGTTTTACTCCATGTATTTTGAAACTCTGTTATATATAGTGCATACATATTTAAAGTTACTATGTTTCTTCATGTATTGACTGCTTTATCTTTAGCAAATGTCCTCCATCCTATTATATTTCTTGTTCTGAAATGTACTTTGACCATTAATATGGCCAATCAAGCTTTCTTATGATTAAAGTTTGCATAGTTCATCTCTTTCCTTTTACCATACCTATGTCTTCATATTTAGAGTGAATTTCTTTTCTTTTTTCTTCCTTTTTATTTTTGTTTGCAGTCCTGGGGATGGAACACAGGGCCTTGTATGTGCTAGGCAAGGATTCTACCACTGAACTATATTCCCAGCCCTTTAAAGTGAATTTCTGATGCTTAGTACATAGTTTTGTTTTGCTTTTTCATTCAATCTGACAATTTGATTTTTTATAAAAAATATTTTGTTTTTTAGTTGTAGATGGACATAATACCTTTATTTCATTTATTTATTTTTATGTGGTGCTGAGGATCGAACCCAGCACTCTGCAGCTGAGCCACAACCTCAGCCTTACAATTTGCTTTTTAATTAAAACATTTAAATTTACTGTTCATGCAATTGGTAATATTGTCAAGTTTGAATCTACTATACTGCTTATTATTTTATATTTTCCCCTTTTGTTCTTTATCATCATCTATCCATCATTTCATGACCTCTTTTTTTTTTAGAATTCCATTGTATCTCTACTATGCCTTTTATTAGATATAGGGTTTCAAATATATATATATATATATATATATATATATATATATATATATTATATCATAGAAAATATAGGCAACTTTGGAAAAGAAAATAAATATCAACCAATCTTACCATTAAAGATGAAAAGGTGGCATATTTCTGAGAAAATAAGCTAATTCCTGTTTAGTGTGCAGAACAGTGACTCTAACATGTTACATTTGCATGCAAGCAAACAAACAAACAAACAAACAAAAAACATGTCCAGAAAGTTATTCAATTGGTGAGAAAAACTTCTAATTAGTTCCCAAGTGAAATACTTGGATGAAGTTTTAATTATCCTGTACAATTCATTTGGGGCTGAATTTTTACTCTGAAAGTTTTTCTAATTGGCACCTCTTTTTAATGCAATGAGGAATACTGTGCTATGATGAAGTCTCTGAAGTCACTTGAAGCTTGGGGCCAGGTTAGACACCACGGGGCCAATGCTGCACAATTCTGTCTCTGTGGCTTTGAGTTGCTTCCTAAAAGTAACCCTTTCTAAATTCTACACATAATTCTCATCGTATCTTGAAAGTCATTCCTCTAGAGAGCAACTGATAGCTTGTTTCATCAGCTTTCATCAACATTACACAATGAGATGTTTTCCTTCCATCCATTCCAATTACTCATGTACACTTTTGTTTGAATAAACACACATAGACACACATGAAATGCTCAGCAAAAGATGGCCCCTCCTCTCCAAAGCACAAGTCCTAGCCCAAACACTCTGGCAATCACATCTTTTGTGTTTTGAAATTAGACATGACTTGTTCAGAACATAATAAGTATATTTTAAGACACATTAGGCAGAATCTTTATTGATTAAGCCTAAGAGGTAGCAGGGTCAGGATATATAAATTCAAGGACAATGATCACTAAACATATAGCTTTTTGCTAGATCCTCAAGATCTTAAATTTCTGAGCTTCAAACCAGTGTAACCGTCCCTTGATTTCCATAGGGGATGGGTTCTAGGACCCCCCCCAAGATACTAAAATCCTCATGTAAAATGATATCATATTTGACCATATTCTGTGCATATCCTCCTGTATATTTTAAATGATCTCTAGAGTATTTATGGTTTTTTGGTGGTACTGGGGATTGAACCCAGGCCCTTGTGCATGGGAGGCAAGTACTCTACCAACTGAGCTATATCCCCAGCCCAACTTACGATTTTGAATACAATAAAAATACTATAGAAACAGTTTTTAGGCTGTGTTGCTTAAGGAATAATTAAAAAAGTATGTACGTGTTTAGTACAGGTATAATTTTTTGAGTACTTTTGACCTGAGGTTCGTTGCATCTGCATACCTAGAGGGTTGACAGTATGTTATGTGAACTTGGATGCCCCATGGGCAACTTAAAACCAACCAACCCCTAACCAAACTCACTGTGTTTACCCCACTCTCCAAATGTTTCTTTCTCCTTCTTTCTCTGTCTTGGTGACAGGCATTTCCACAGCATCCTCATCTCTTATCTCAACTTCCATTTAATCACTCTCCCTAGTCCACCTGAGGTCAGGTAGGCACTATTTCTTACCTGTGTGTTGAGAAGACTGTTTCCCTTATTTTGCATGATTCCTGGGTCCCTTTCTTATAAATAATGCCTGAGTGGAGCTGTCTCTCTGGGTAGGGGTAGGGGGTGGCATTGGCCCACATGATGAGGACCATGGGAGGGTCTGGCCCTACCTGTGAGGGCTGGTGGGCCTGGCCTTGCCCTTCCTGTTGGAGGCCACTAAAGGCCTCCAGCCCCCTGAGGGCTCTTGTGCTGGACCCAGGAAGCCCCCACACTACTGTGTGCCTTGCATCCTTGGTCTTCTCTGATCCCTCCTCCCACAATTTGGGGACAGTAAAAGATAACTCTGAGGGGTCAGGACCAACCCATCTGGGAACAGCAGGGGTGGGGGCACTCTGCTTTGAGAAGCTCAGCTGGTGTTGCAGGTACTTTCATCCAGGCTAACAAGCCACCTGCCATTGATGGCTCTGTTTTTGGTAAATTTTTATTTATTCTAATTAGGTATATAAGACAGCAGAATGCATTTTGATTCATTGTACACAATTGCAGCACAACTTTTCATTTCTCTGGTTGTACATGATGTAGTGTCACACCATATATGCAGTCATACACTTACCTAGGGTAACAATGTCCATCTCATTCCACCATCTTTCCTACTCCCATGCCCCCTCCCCTTCCCTCCCTCCCCTTTGCCCAATCAAAGTTCCTCCATTTTTCCCATGACCCCCCATTATGGATCAGCATCCACTTATCAGAGAGAACATTTGGCCTTTGGTTTTTGGGGATTGGTTTATTTTGCTTAGCATGATATTCTCCAACTCCATCCATTTACCTGCAAATGCCATGATTTTATTATCTTTTAATGCTGAATAATGTTCTATTGTGTATATACCACAGTTTCTTTATCCATTCATCTACTGAAGGGCATCTAGGTTGGCTCCACAGTTTAGCTATTGGGAATTGTGCTGCTATAAACATTGATGTGGCTGTGTCCCTGTAGTATGCTGTTTTTAAGTCCTTTGAGTATAGACTGAGGAGTGGAATAGCTGGGTCAAATGGTGGTTCCATTCCCAGTTTTCTGGGGAATCTCCAACCTGCTTTCCATATTGGCTGCACCAATTTGCAGTCTCACCAGCAATGTATGAGTGTGCCTTTCCCCTCACATTCTTGCCAACATTTATCATTGTCTGTATGCTTGATAACTGCCATGCTGACTGGCGTGAGATGGCCCTTTTGATGGTGTTCATTCCCTTTTCACCCCGGAGCCCAATCTATGCAGTGCTTCTGAGTGGAGGGGACCTCTTCCTACTAACTGCTGCCAGACTGCCTAATTACCAGTGTGTCCTTTTCAAAAGACTATGTGCATCTGAGTGTGTGTGTGTGTGTGTGTGTGTGTGTGTGTGAGAGAGAGAGAGAGAGAGAGAGAGAGAGAGAGAGAGAGAGAGATTGAAGGCAAGGGTATTCTATGCAAGTAGACAAAAGTGACTAGTCAAGGGCTGGGGTTGTGGCTCAGTGGTAGAGGGCTTGCCTCGCACATGTGAGGCACTGGGTTTCATCCTCAGCACCACATAAAAATAAATAAACAAAACATTGTGTCCATCTACAAGTTAAAAATATTTTAAAAAGTGACTAGTCAATAGTCTTTAGCTTTTAAAACTTTTTTAAAAATGGAAATCAGATATCTAAACAAAAGTAGAGAAAATAATATTAAAACATCTACCCTTACTGGATATTTTGGCACACTCCTGTAATCCTAGTGGCTTGGGAGCTGATGCAGGAGGATTGTGAGTTCAAAGCCAGCCTCAGCAACTTAGCAAGACTCTAAGTTATTCAATGAGACCCTGTCTCTAAATAAAATATAACAAAGGGCTGGCAATGTGGTTCAGTGGTTAAATGTCCCCTACCCCAGGGTTAAATCCCCAACACCAAGAGAAAAAAAATTACGCTTCATAAATCTTCAATAGTTGTCAAAATTTTACTGGTTTATTTTAAAATTAGGGGAGGATTTACAGATGTGACCAGAGGGACCTAATGTTTCTTGAAGTGAGAGAAGGAGGAACACCTACCTAAACTTGCTCAGAGAGTAACTATTTCCATCTCTATCTTGTTCTTATATTTCTTTTTTTTCTGCTCTCATTTTATTTTTCTCTCTCCAAAGTCACACAGATTTAATTTAGCTACCACTTCAGCTTCCTTTGAGCAACCTGAAATTGTCATCAAATTTCTCTGAAAGCACCTCATGCTAGTGCCCCTTTTGCTACCCTGTCCATTCCAAGCTGCAGCATTGCCCTGCTCTGAAGGGGAGAGTGTAGCTTGAAGGAGGAGGGGCAATGTGGAAGGGCCCAGTTGTGTCCTGAGCTGTGGCCCGGAGGGCAGGGTCATCACCTAGGCATGATGGTGGAAACAGTAGGAGGTTACAGTTGATGTTTATAGGATTTTTGTTTCATGCCTCATTTGGGAATTCTTTTTCATTCAATCCATAAAGAAATATATTGTTGATTGAACACAGAGTCCAGAGGAAGGTGTCTTGGTGGTGTTTTATTTGCTCAGTGAAAGACCCATCAAGGACCTAGGCTCCCTGTTTCTTGACCCTTTTAACAGCATGTAGGTGTTCCTATATTTGATGGTATGGATGATTCATCCCTTTTCGTGAAGAAATAAAAAGTAATTATTGTATTAAAATGAATTGTTTTAGTGCCTAGTAACTCAGATTAATTTGTGAGCTCCTTGAGAACAGAGACCTTGTCTTAAAATTCTTTGTATACCCATCATCAAGCCCAGTATCTGGTATACTCGAGGTTCTCATTAATTTATTCAATAAATATTTCCTCCTAAGTACTATAGTGGAGGGAAACACAGGAATTCAAGGCATCTAGTCCAATCTGTGGGGTGGAGTGGAGGCAACAAGCCCTTTCTCGGGATTAGTACACCTGACCTTTGTCCCTGAATCACTCATGGGGATGCATAGTTAAGTTCAACGATCTTTATTGAGCATTGATTATGTGCCATACACTGGGATGACATAGATTAATCATAGTTCTCACTTTCAAGGGGCTTCTAGGAACAGTAATGGAGGCAGAAAAGCCATTTCAGCATTAAATGATATACATGAGGCCACAGGGGAGGGGCAGCTGGGTATGCTGGGTGGGTCAGGAAGGAGCAGGTTTCATGGGCTTTGGGGAACAGCTAAGTCTTTGATTGAGATTTGAAGGACGAAGGGGCATCAGTTGGCCAAGAAGTAGAAGTGACGTCATAGGCTACTATTAATGCTGGTGCCGTTGCTTCAGTTTGCACTGCTGTATATCAAGTAATGTTTAGGTTATTTTCTGGTGGTGCAGGAATTCTATGACTGAGCTGGCTTTGCCTTTCTGCTTTACTTTACCTTATTTGGTTCTGGGAGCTCCTTCTATTTCTATCCCTCCTGGCTCTGTGGCCAAAGAAGTTTTGTTTGGGTCCTCTTGTGACCTTCTGCTTGCCAGTGTCCACATTTCTGACAGTGCTCCAGATGACAAATGGAATCCCCCATGAGGGGGCAAAAACATCTACAAACACTGCAGGACTGCCATGTCCCAGAAAACCTTAGGATCTGTTCCATGTTTCTGACCACCCAGAAAAGGGGGCAGTGAGAACCATGGAGAAGTCCTCATAGGGAGGCATGGGTCCACAAGGTGCATAGTGAGATGACTGGATTCTTGAAAGAGGTCAGGTCAGTCCTGGTGGGCCACATCATCCCCTTCTACTTGATGGGCTGTTGCTTCATCGATTGGGGCTCTCCAGGAGTCTCCTCAGGGCACCCTTTACTTCCTTGTTTCTCAGACTATAGATCATAGGGTAGAGCATGGGGGTTACATTGGTGTAGATTAAGGACACAATTTTGTCTTGTTCTGGAGTGTAGCAGGATTTGGGGCGAATGTAAATGAATATTGCACAACCATAGTGTAGAAGAGACACCAACAGGTGGCCAGCACAGGTGGAGAAGGCTTTGCTCCTGCCTTCAGCAGAGTGGATTCTGAGGATGGCAGCAATAATGAATCCATAGGAAAGCAGGATCAGCAAGAAGGGAATCAGCAGGATGAGCATGCAGACAAGAAAGACTGCAATCTCATTGGCTCGTGTGTCAGAGCAGGCCAGGAATAGCACAGCAGGAATGTCACAGAAGAAATGATTAATCTCATGGGACTGACAAAAGGGCAGGAGGAATATGAGTGTGGTAAGGGTGAGTGAGAGTGCAAAGCCACTGATGCATGCAAGAACCAGCATCTGCAGGCAGAGGGCCCTCGTGATGATGAGTGTGTAGCGCAGGGGGTTGCAGATGGCCACAAAGCGGTCATAGGCCATAGCAGCCAGCAGGAAACACTCAGCTCCACCCAGGGCGATGAAGAGGTGCATTTGCAAGGCACAGCCCAGGAAGGGAATCCGCTGGTTCCTGGACAGGAAATTGGCAAGCATGTTGGGGACAATGACTAATATATAGCAAATTTCAATGGTGGACAGATTCCGGAGAAAGAAATACATGGGGGTATGGAGACAGGTGTTAATGAGGGTGATGAGCACAATAGTTGTGTGTCCTGCTAGGGTGATGAGGTGCATGGCTAGAAAGAGTACAAAAAAGAAGATTTTCAGTTCTTCCAAGTCCCCAAAGCCCAAGATAATAAACTCAGAGCTTAAGGTGTGGTTTTTCTGCAATGGGTCCATCCTATATTTTCCTTTATAGAATTCTTGGGCTGAAAAGGACAGCTTGCTAGCAATTCTCCAAGCTGTGGGACGCTATGGAGCTCTTTCCACAGATGGGAGTGCAGCCAGGGTTTTTAGGCTTAGCCTTTGCTTTCATTCTATTAGCTTTCCAATTCTGCCCACTCTTCATGGAGAATGAAGAACTGCTGACATGAGGTCACTTTGGTTCACCTGCTGAGTTATTACAAAGATGAACCAAGATGAGGGAATTCTAATATGAAGTTATTTTTCATAGACCTAATGACACTGTTTCTATCCGAGCTGTCCTACATTTTGAAGAATTGTGTGTGGTGGGAGTGAGAGGCTAAGGTTGATGAATCAGTAGGTTGAAATGGAGACTGGGCCTGCAGGGTCACTGACATTGCTGTAGGAAGGAAGGTTTGGTTAGTTCATCTTACACACCTTTGACTTTGTGCATTAGTTATATTATCCTTACTACCACTCCCAAACTCCCAAGATTCCTGCAGCTGACAGGCTGTGAACAGTACAGTAGAAAGGAAGGACACATAACCTGCAGTAACTGCCACCTTTCCACTGTTTGGGCTCCTCAATTGCAGGGAAGCCTTAGTTTTATGTGGTACCTCCTTCTAGACACCTCCCCTGGCCTCTTCAGTTGCTCAGATGGGTTGGTCCCTTCCCTATGTTCCCATAGTACTCTGGGCTTCCCCAATCATGTTGTTTATCACCAAGTTCTATAATTTTTTTTTGTATTGGGTTTGAGCCCAGAGGTACTTAACCACTGAATTTCATCTCCAGCCCTTTTAATTTTCAGATGGGGTCTCGGTAAGTTACTTAGGGCCTTGCTAAATTGCTGAGGCTTGCCTTGAACCCAAGATCCTCTTGCTGAAGCATCCTGAACTGCTGGGATTATAGGCATATACTATTGTGCTGAGAAAATTCTGTAATTCTTTATTTTTCTGTCCACTTCAGTAGTTTGTGAGCTTCAGGATGGCAAGAATGGTCTTATTCTGCCTCTCACACAGAGGCTGGCACCTGTTAGGAGTATAAATAAATGTTGAATTAATACTTGTGGCTCATTTCTGCATCTTCCACGATTAGTTCCAGGTCAGGCATAGAGTGAGAAGAACAGAGAGCAAAGGGCTGGGCTGGGTTGCAGGGTAGGAATGACTAGGACAGAGTCAGGAGAGGTCAGGGACAATAGGGAGTGGAATGTGACATACCTCTGGTTGATTTGCTTCCCAGATTTCAGGGACATTCACTTCCTCCTTGCCTCGAAAAGACCTAAGTTACAAACAGGAAACCTTATTTTCAGCCTCTTGTGCATCCATTTTCACAGATAAATAGAAAAAAGTTTCTAAAGATTTTAGAGATTTAGCAAATCAAGAATTAATAAGGGTTAAGGGCCCTGTGGGAATGGAGTTGCCACCTAAATGAGCTTACTTCTTCAGGACACAGTGTTTTCTACTGGAAACTCTGAGGCTCAGTGTGGGGCCAATGAAACCACAAAACCAATTTTGATGATAGCTTTGCTTGGTATAGATGGTGGTTGCGGTTTTTGTTTCCCAATCAGTTGCACTTGAAGTCTTTGAGATGGACAGATCCCTAGAGAACAATGTGTCCACTCTTCACTTCACTTCAAAGTAGATGGTCACAAAATCTTTCCCTGGTGACCCACCCCTTGGTCCTCTCCCCACTGCTGGCCCTGTCCTAAAACCCACAATAAGTTCCTGTCTGAAGTCCTCTGACCGGATGGAGGCCAACCCAGCCTGAGATCACACTCCTTCTGTGACCCAGCCCAGCCTCCCACTCTGCACATGCTCAACCTTCTCAAGACCCCCTTCATCCTCCCTTGAAAACTCTATGAGTGAAAATATGCTTCTTGGTTTTTGTGCGTCTGTCTTGGCTTTAGCTTTGCCACGCCCCATCACTTTCACTCTTTTCTTGCATGTCAGTGTGCTGCAGAGATGTGGGGATTGCTTTGTTTTATTGGACCCTAAACCTTAAAAATACTGAAAAATACAAAGATGTTAGTAAAAGTTACATATGATCCAAACACAAGTAAGAAGTGAAAATCAATGTCAAAGTTTCTGCTCCTTCAGTCCTTTCCCCTACTCTTCAGAGAGAACCATTCTTAGCAGTAAGCAGCGTTTCCTTTCCATCTGTCTTGTACAAAGAAATGCACACTAATGGACTCATATGCACCACACACATATGTACACACAGTCACACAATCAAATGTATACAGACATGTAAAGACACACACCTGCACATACTCACAGTGCACACATGCACAAACAGGCACACTCATACAGACATATATAATCAGCACACTCACACATTAAAATATGAATGAGATCATAATATACACACTGCTCTTATTCTTGGAATAAGCCATGTATTAATATGTCTGATACAGGTTCTCAAAAAGCACATAGTGATTTACTTCATTCTTTTTAACTGCTGCATTGCATAGGATGGATGCATTACAATTTGATTTATTATGATAAAATAAAATATTAATAGCACATATATATTAATAATATATAAATGAAAGCAAATAAAAAATAAAAGTAATCATAATTTAATCACCATTACTACTTTGACATTGAAACAGTTTGCTATTTTTTCTTATTATACTCCATGGTATAAAGCATATCCCAGCGTAGAGCACAGAGCAGCGGCCAGGCTGTGAAGGCTGCTAGGGTATCCTTTTCTGCTCCTTTTTCATGTCACTGAATAGTCCTAGAGAAGAGGCCTAGGGTTACCTTGGAGAGCCAGATGGATGCCTGAAGTAGAAACCTGGGGAACAATCCTGCTAGAGATCTTGATGCTGTTGGCAATCCTAAGAAGGATGAAGAGCCCATCCTTAGGGGAGTAGTGGCATGACTGAATGGCCAGAACCTGGCAACACAGCTTCCCAGAGCCCAGATGGTGGCTTTCCAGCCCGTATGGACCACAGGGAACAGCCCTCTGAAGTATTGCTGATGACTGTTAGGATAGGAAGTATCCTTAGAGGAGTTGCCCCAGTCTGTAACTTGCATTTAATAGCAGTGAAAGCAGGACTCAGAAAGTCCTAGGAGAGGTGAGGACACAGAGGGGACTGTCTCCTTAGGTCACACAGCTGAATTCAAACCTAAACCCTAATGGCTACTATTTTATTTGTAAATCTTGCATATGCTGCAGGTCTTGGCAATGTTGTTTAAGTCAAATCTGCCAAAATTGTAGTTCCAATTATGCAGTTACCACTGTGTGAAGAGATCGCCAGGCTGAGTTGAGAGGCAGAAAACTTATGAGTTTGGCTTGGGTGCAATTCAGTGATCAAGCCATGCTAGAGGAGTGGAACCTGAGACTGGTGGCCTCTTAGGTACCACCCTCCCCCCTGCTGAGATTCTGTGCATCTGTGTCATAACTACGAGATGGTATGGGCGGGGATCTCAAGATCTCCATTGTAGTCTGAAACTCATGATCATCAAAGTGGCTTACTCCATTGAGTGACATGGGGAATAAATTATGGAACCTCAAGAGTAACACTACCAACCTGCCTAATCTTCTGTGTAATAACCAGCCAAAGCCATTCTCATGTCTTGGAAGCTTTTACTTCCTTGGAGGGCCAGCAACACTGCTGGGTTCTAGGCAGCAACAGTGAGGTGGCTTCCTTCCTAGCCCCTTTATATACCCCAAAACAGAGATTCCAAACAGCCCTGTTTGAGCTTAGAATCACACAAATCTACCTTGAATCATTCTGGTACTTTCTGTCACTGCCTCTACCCAACAAGGGGCTTCCAACACTCCAAGCTGGGCATGTGGCACTTTCCTAGCTCTATCACGTTCGTCTTCTTCCATCCTCCTCTCTGATCTCTCTCTTCTCTTGGTCACAGTTTCTAAAACTAAAGGCCTACTGCTTTTAATAGCAACAAAGGCTATGGAAACCTTATTGTTCTAAGCACCCACAGAGCAGGCTTTTGGAAAAGCTCCATGATGTGGTCTTGCCCTATAAGTGGGAAATGTGGACTGGTTACAAAGTCACTGATCCTTCCTGAGCTAAGTTGGCAAACAGCAGAAAACCATGTGCACTTGGAAGCTGACAGTGCCTGCTCATGGAAATATTAGGCTCTTGTAGCAGGCAGCTCTAGTATCATCGATACCTAGCCATGAGGCCTGAACCAGGAAATGGAAAGGAAGAGGTGTCAAATATAGACTTAATGCTTTAAAAGAAAAGTGCCTCAAATGAGACCTAACTTAACTGGGGCTTCTGTCTTGGAGTAATTCCTAGACATTCTGAAGCAGTGATAGTGAGTAACAGTGAATTGGCACTGAATGCATAGCACCCATTCCTGTGGATAGTGGCTCAAAATGCAAATCTCTGGCTCCACAAACCACTCAGAACCTCTGTTTGAGTCTGAGCAGAGGGTACATTTGAGAGAATAAATTAGGACTTCAATTTCTTTCTACTTTAACTAAAAAATGTAGGCTTTTCTCTAATGTCTTTGAACTTGAATTTGTGAGGGGAATCTTTTAAAAAATTTCAAGAATTTTTGAATTCTTTTTAGTTATGATATAATACCACGATACACCTTCACATAATCACAAAAGCATGGAACCTAATTCACTCTGATTCAGTCACCAGCACTTCCTCCTCCCTGCTCCCCTCCACCTACTCCACTGATCCCTCTTTAATCCATGATAGTCTATTTTTGTGTGTGAGTGGGACCCACCATGAAAGTTTGGTCATATTCATTCCACTGTTCTTTTCTTTCCCATTCCTTTGTCCTCCTCCTCAACCCTCAGTCTATTTTACTGATTTTTTCCTCTAGTTCGATGAAATTACCCACTCTCTTTCCCTTTCTCTCTCTCTTTTTTAACTGCCTCCCCCCTTATTTTGGATTAGTTTCTGCATATCAGAGAAAACATTTTGACCTTTGACTTTTTAGGCCTAGCTTGTTTCGCAGCATGAAAGTTTTCAGCTCCGTCTATTTACCAGCCAATGCCATAATGTCATTCTTCTTGTGTATATATACCATTTTCTTTTTCCATTCACCTATTGAACAGCACTGGGCTGCTTACATAGTTGAGATATTGGAAATTGAGCTGCTATAAACATTTATATGGCTGTGACACTGTGTCACTGTGTCACTGTAGTATGCTGATTTGAAGTCCTATGGGTATGTACTGAGGATTGGGATAACTGGGTCAAATGGCGGTTCCATTCCCAGTTTTGCAAGGAATCTCCATACTGCTTTCCAGAGTGATTATACCAATTTGCAGTCCCACCAGCAGTGTATGAATGTGTCTTTTTCCCCACATCCTCGCCAACATTTATTGTTACTTGTGTTCTTGATAATTGCCATCCTGACTGGAGTGAGATGGAATTTCAGTGTAGTTTTAATTTGCATTTCTCTAATTGATAGAGATATAAATAAATATATTTATTTATTGACTGTATTTCTTCTGTGAAGTGCCTGTTCAGTTCCTTTGCTCATTTATTCATTGGGTTATTTTTTTTGGTGTTGTGTTTGAGTTCTTTATGTATTCTGGAGATTAATGCTCTATCTGAGATGTAGATGGCAAAGATTTTCTCTCATTCTGTAGGTTCTCTCTTCACTCTCTTTCCTTTGCTGTGAAGAAGATTTTTAATTTGATGCCATCCCACATTGATTTTTTTAAATTTTATTTCTTGTGATTTAGGAGTCTTGTTGAGGAAATTGGTTCATGTGCTGACATGTTGGAGTGTTGGGCCTACATTTTCTTCTAGAAGTTGCAGGGTTTCTGGTGTAATTCCTAGGTCTTTGATCCACTTTGAGTTGAATGTTGCACAGGGTAAAAGATAGGGGTTAAATTTCATTCCACAACATATGGATTTCAAAATTTTCCAGCACCATTTGTTTAAAAGGCTATTTTTTCTCCAAGGTACATTTTTGCCAACTTTGTCTAGTATCAGATAACTGTATTCATGTGTGATTCCCTCTATGTCTTTTATTCTATTGCATTGGTCTTCATGCCTATTTTGGTGCCAATGGCATGCTTTTTTTAAAAACTATAGCTCTTTACTATAATTCGAGGTCTGGTATTGTGATGCCTCCTGCTTTGCTTTTCTGTGAGGAGAATCTTAAAGTTTATTGTCTCCCCAGGAAAATTAATTGTGGAATATCTTGTAGGTTGGATTTTTATTTTGTATTTTTAAAAAATTTTTCATATGTATTTTTAGATGTATGGACCTTTATTTTTATTCATTTATTTATATGCTGTGCTGAGAATCGAACCAGTGCCTCACACATGCCAAGCAAGCACTCTACCACTGAGCCACAACCCCAACTCTGGATTTTTATTATTACAGAATGCAATAGCTGTCATTTGATCTTGTTGCAGGACCTCTCATGAGATATGTTGGGCAATGGTGGGTAGAAATAATTTGGGTTTGGAAAATAGAATAAAGTGTAAACTTTTACTAGGGGATGAGAAGAGTGGAGGTGCTAGGGAGAGATACTGATCAAATCATATTGTTATATGGTATGCATATACTAATATGTGACAACAAATTCCACATTATGTAAAACTTTAATGCACCAGTAAAAAATGTGGAGGAAAAAATGAATAGACTTTTGGCCACAGGTACAACACAGACTCAATAGTTAAGCTCAATGAGTTAAGAGGTATAAAAATATGTGAAATGTTAGGTGCGCATGCTGGGGGTAACTCTTCTTTCTCTTCTCTGGAAGGAGATGCTCTATGGACATGCAGTGAAATATGCAGTGGGTCCACATTTCTTGATCACGTGGTTAATTTTTCAAAAGTTCTGAATACGGGTGATTGTTTTTTTTTCTCCTTTCCTTTTCATTCAGCTTGGAAGAAGTAACAGTATTGGGGACGTGAACTTGCAATGTGGACCCAACATCTTCCTGCAATGGGTTGTTTCGAGCCCAGACAAGGGGACATGTAGGTAATTAACAAACCTATTTAGTTCCTATAGCAAGCTGCATCCACCAACCAGCCTTTCCCAATGTAGAGCTGGCATGACTATGGTTTTTCTCAATGGCCTAAAAACTCACTCTGGCAGGGAAGAGTTGTGCCATTTATTGAACCTCCAGATTTCCCCAAATTCTCAACTTCCAAATTGTTTATAAATAGGAGTGCCCAATATGCAAGAATGTTTTCCCAATTGGGGATCTCATCATTCCTTTTCCCTCTTAGCTAATACTTGTGCTTTCTGGAGAAAAACTCCACTGCCCCTGGAGGGAGTGAGGAAGCCATAGCAATTACATGACCTGGACACTATGTTCTCCTCAATAAAACCATCTCTATGTATTGGGTTAAAATGTGATGAAACAATCTGGTTATTATTTTTTTCTCAGTTGAGCTTACAAATCACAGTCTCTTTGTGTTTTAAAAGTGTTAGCTACATATCAGTAGGTTCTTTTCATTTCTAATCTTTTATTTGTAGCAACCACAAAAATTTCCATAGTTAGAATTGCCTTAAGGTAGGTCAGTCTTGGAGTTCTAGATCCACCAGGTGCTCCCTTGCTTCCTTTCCTCCGATGCAAGATTCTACAGAGGCTGGTGCCAGGGTTGGTCCTAGCCATCCCAGCCTTTGGCATTCATGAGAATACCTTGTTATCTAGTTATATGGTGGACATTGCCCTGGGTTTTTGGTTTTGTTGTTCTATTCTCTTTCTTTTTTTGGAGGCGTAACATTAAAAAATGTTACCACCACTGGTCTTACCTTATCTGAATCTATAAAATATAGCACTTCTGAATCATCCTAATTAATAAAGGCATCTTAACTTTGGTACAATAGCACAATAAGTACTTACAAGTTTTGGACAAGACAGTGACGTGATAGTATGAATCTAAGTCCTCTTCCTAGCCTTCTCTTAAAACTACAAGTGAAATATAAGTTATAGAGAAAGTAGGTTCAGCAGCAAACTAGAAAACAACGGCTGTTTCTTACTAGAAACTCTGAGGATTTTCTGCTAGCTATGTTATGTGGTGCTCTCAATTATCTTTAGTGAAGCACTTTTCTTTTTTAGTTTTGTTTTTCCAATCTATCATACATTGATGCTTTTGAAAAATAAAATAAAATTAGTAGCAAAATTGGATAGAGACATACCAAATGAAATCTCATATTTTTAATCATTAGATTCAGTACATGTAAACACACGCTATTTTTGTATATACTCAATATTAATACTTATCACATTCTGGGAACAGTTTGTGGATTATAAATTTTCACACTAGTATTAATTTCCTAGGCTTGTCAGAACAAAATACCTCACACTCCATGACTTAAAACAACAAAAAAGTATTCTCTTACAATTTCTGGAGTCTACTACTATTAGGGTTTGGGTCTGGAATGTCTCCCAAAAGCAATGTTCAGAGATTAAATGATTGGATAATAAGGGCTCTGAATTCATCAGTAGATTAACCCATTTGGCGGGTTAATAATTTGAATGGACTTATTGGGAGGTAGTGAAAGCTATAGGCAGTTGGGACATGGCTGGAGGAGGTGGGTCACTGGGGGTGTGCCCTTGGGGATTATATTTTCTGCCCTTAGCTCTTCCTCTTCTATTTCCCAGCTACCATGAGCTGAGTGACTTTCCCTTCCACGCTCTTTTGCCATAATGTTCTGCCTTACCTCAGGCCTAGAGTGATGGAGTTGGCTAAACATAGACTGAGACTTCTGAAACTGTGAGTCCAAAATACTTTTCCTCCTCTAAGTTTTCTGGTCAGGTATTTTGGTCACTGAAAAAAAATCCAAAACCAAGGAATTGGAAGGACCAAGCTCTCTCCATAGGCTTATAGTAAAAACAATCCTTCCTTGTTTCTCCTAGGTTCTGGTGGTTGCTGGCATTCTTTGGTGATCTTTGGCTTTTAGATGTTAGACAGATCATTCCAATCTTTATCTCTGTTGTTGCATGGCTGCCTCCCTGTATGAGTCTATCTCTAACTTTCCTCTTTTTATAGTCCAACCAGTCATATTGGATTAGGGCCCATGATAATGACCTCATATTGACTTGATTACATGTGCAAAGACTTTGTTTCCAAATAAAATTGTATTCACAGGTTCTAGGAGTTAGGGTGTGGAAAGATCTTTTGGTGGACACAATTCAATGAATCATAGCCAGCAAGGAAGAGACATGGTAAGTTCTTCCCAGGACAAGTTCATAGGGGTCTTTAAAAGTACCTCTCTTCTTTCAGTGTCCTGGGCTGTTCACATTTAACCAGATTTCTTAGCTGGCAAAGTAAAACCCAGAGAGACTCTGAGCTATTTTTTGACTCTCTGTATTTTGCCTGAAAGACTAGAATTAATGGTGTCTGCTGTAGTCCTTTTATCTCCCAATACCTTGTTCTTTAAGGAAGAGTTAACAGATGCACTAGTTAAGATTTTATTGGTCAAAAGTAGCAGAAACCAATTCCAAATAGCCCAGGAAACCATGAGAATTTCTATGACTACCAGATTGAGGATAGTGTATGACAGAACTATAGCTGGGCTTCCAGACCCAGACACCATCAGAACTCTCTACTTATTTGTGTCTTTCATCACTGTGCATCCATTTCATTCTTCCTTTTCTCTGAAGACAATTTCTTCTGCATGTTCTATTGGAATAGTGACAAACATGACCAATAGCTCCCAATTACAGGTGACAGTCCAGGTGTGGGATCATTTGAAACCCTCCTGCTATAAAACATCCTCTAGATTTCTTTCTGTGTCTCAAATACCCATTAAGAGATAGATGCACCTGCTGGATATGGTCTACATGCACTGCTGGCCCATGAGAGAACTTGGGAGATATTGGGAATATCAAGAAGGAATATTCAATGGAGATCTTGTTCTATTTGGCTCCTTTCTCCACCTTCTCTTATGCTGTTTTCTCACTAGTAAAAGCTGCCTCATCGCCACCATGCCCTGGTGCCAGGTTGCATCGTAGGTCCAGAAGGTAGGGAAATGATATGGAAAATCAGCCTAAGACTAAGGAAATGAGTTACTCAAAGTTGAACACTAAATACACAGCATCTTTCTTCTACTTTGTTTTTCTGTGTTTCTTCTCTAACCTCTGAACTCTCACTTCTGGAATGAACAGTTCATTGAGTGATGGCATCTGGGGCCCTGGTGTCCTTGGAATTTTCTGAAATCAGGTACATCTTTAGAACCTAGCACAATAAGCCCAACAGGAAGCCCTCCATTGGCTGCAGATAGTGGCTCAGCATGCCACCCCCGCCCCGTCTTTCCCTTTCCTTTAGTACCTTGTTCTCTGGCCAGAGCAGATTCCCTGGTCATCTGGATCCTCCCTCCTTTCCCATGGTTGATCTTGTTGTGTACATTTTAAATTGTTTATAATTTCCCCCTCTGTTAACAAAATTAGCCCTGTCCAACTTTTATGATTATTTTCCACTTTTCATTTGCTACACATACATTTTTAATTTCATGTAACCACATTATTGTTTTTCTCCTTTATGCTTTCTCAGCTCAAAATGTTTTCAGTACTTGAGAATACGAATATATCCACCTGTGTGTTTAATTTTTCCATGTTCACTCTTTGATCCACCTAGGATTTACTTTTATATAAGGAATTAGGTAATGATCCACTTTGTGAACATTCATGTGTGTATTAAAAATGGGGAGCCAGTTGTCCAAAATGCCACTTATTGAATGTGGCCTTTATCATTTATTGAATTTTTCCTTTATCACAAACTAAATTTCCATATGAATTTGAAAAATTATTTCTGTACTCTTTCATTGACTGACCTCCCTATTACTTCTTCCATGTTTTACATTTTATATTTAATTATCTAGTTCATATTTCCCAGAATTTATTCCACCTACTTATATTAAATATCTATGGGGAACATGGTAGGGCTAAATAACTGCATTAAAGGAGAGACAAAGAAACTGTACTGGCGTAGACTGTTGATACTCTGCATGTTGTTGCTAATGATGGACTAACCCTGTATGAATTGCCATAGGATCAGACCTCCCTTATAGGTGTGGGTCAGTGTTGGGCTTTTTCGTGAATGGATGCTTATGCTGTTTTAGTCAGCTTTTTCACTGCTGTGACTAAAGGACCTGACCAGAACAACTGTAGAGGAGAAAAGATTTATTTGAGGGCTCCTCATGGTTTCAGAGCTCTTAGTCCATAGATAGCAGGCTCCATTTCTCAGGGCTCAAGGTGAGGCAGGACATTATGGTAGAAGAGTGTGACAGGGAAACAGCTCATATCATGGTGATCAGGAAGGAAAGAGATATCTACTCTCCAGATATGAAATATATGTACCCTAAAGCCACACCCCAACACCCACCTCCTCCAGCCATACCCTATGCACCTACAGTTACCACCCAGTTAATCCCTATTGGGGATTAATTCACTGATTGGGTTGAGACTCTCATCATCCAATCATTTCTCCTCTGAACCTTCTTGCATTGTCTCATACATGAGCTTTTGGGGGACACCTCATATTGAAACCAAAACACAAGTGGATTAGTTATATATATATATTCTTTTAGTTATTCCTATAAACAATGAAATAGGGTAATTACTATTATTCATTCCATGTCGAAGAGATAAAATGTAAAGGTGAGACAGATTAAGTATCATAGTTCACCCCAAATCACACAGCCAGGAAGTGGTGGAGTTGAAGTTGGAACTCTGGTGATCTTTTTGGCTGCAGCTCAATTGCACCCCTCAGTCAAGTGTTGCCTCCAGTTTTCCTTTTTGAATGTTTTTTAGTTGTAGATGGACACAATATCTTTATTTTATTTTTTTATGTGGTGCTGAGGATCGAACCCAGGGCCTCACATGTGCTAGGCGAGCATTCTACCACTGAGCCCCAGCCTCAGCCCATCCAGTTTTCCTTTCATGTTTCTTAATCCTAAGCCTTAATTAAGGCTTAATTCTCTCTGTCTCTCTTTTGAGACAAGGTCTCGCTGTGTTGCCAGGCTAGCCTCAAACTTGTGATCCTCCTACCTCAAACTCCTTCTTCTTTTTTTTTTTTTTTTTTTTTACTGAGGCAGGCTTTGAACCTGCAATAATGCTTAATTCTTAATGTCTGCTTTATATATCTGTGTCTAGTTTCTTATTAGTCTGTGAACTCTTGTTGACTTTGCCTCCCTCCCAGCAGCCAGCACAGACCCTGACATAGAAGATATGCAGAATAAATAATGGCAGTGTGTCTGATATTGGTGTCTGGATAAGAATCACTGGTTACTGAAGGAGTCTAAAGAGTACTCCTAAGATATAACTTTGGACAAGGAGTGGAGAAAGCCCTTGCATTGGGCTGTGACATTGCACCATGAACTTGTTATTTGTTATAATTCTTTGGCTCAAAGAGTCAGTTTGTTTGCTTCACCAGGGACCACATTTACTGTGGCTGCCCACAGAGGCTACTCACAACTTCAGTATTATGGCTGGCATAAACTTCTAATTGTTTCTCCTGAGGCTTTCTTGCCAAGATTCTTTTATGTTTCCCAAGTCTTTGTCTGCTTAATAAGCCATCAACATTGCCTCACAAGCCAACTCTCCTTTCCTCAAGATTGGACTGTTGTGATTACTTTCCAGAGCCACTTTGTGAGACATGTGATTAGGAAGAGTCTCTCTTTCTAGAGTGTGAGTCTAGCAGGAGATGTGCCAGATACACTTGGCTTTTGTTTATCTCTAGCAAGAGGATTGGACTTTAATATTACTTACTTTGGCTTTGCTGCAACTCTGAACTGTAGGCAATGGGGTTGCAAGGGAGGGCTACAGATTAACTCAGATTTAGATGACTTTCTTGGTATCCCCTAAGCCTCTGATATCCTTGGCAAACTTTTGACTAGAGAGATGTCTCTTGTGCCTATCCCATGAGGAACTCAGAATCTGGGGACCAAGTTGTTGGGAAACATAGTTATGGAAAGAGAGTGAATTTTAGCTCACCCCTTGGGAAAAAAGAAATATTCATCTCTGTTCACATATTCATTTCCTAGCTCACTGCTTGCTTTTACAGAAATAGGAGAGAAGCATCTTATCTCTGAAGAAGCAATTAGAAATAATTTATTAACTATTGACGTATACAGGTCTTAGGTCCTTAGCATCACCAATGATGGGTCTGTTGGCCTCTGTCCAAAGGAAACAATTTTCTGAACAGAAACTGCAGTTCTTCCCACTCCCTCCAGGAGAACTGGAAGTTAATACTTTAGGTAAGTGAACACTTTGTGGTTGTCCAAAGAATCATTGAATTTGGGCAAGCATTGATGATTTGACAGTTGTTTACAAAAAGCTCATCATGCTCATCCTAAAGGAGAATTAATCTTGATAAAATAAAGTTTGGTGCCAAGAGCAGGAAGGGACTCTTGGTCTGAATTTCTCCCCACTGTCATTGAGTGTTTGGGTTGGTTTAAGTCACCTGCTCAGGCCATCTCACAGATATAATTTGTTGATGATTTCATCTTACACCTGGCAGGGAGGTGCTAGAATGACATTTTTGGTAATACATGCAACCCGTGGAGTTCTTGGTGAAGACCTTGTTGGTACCTTTTCCTTGGGAATAGTATTGACAATATCTCAATGTTGCAGGGTTCTTTGAATGCAAAGAAGCCACTTCTCTTAGACCTCCAGATGGAGTCCCTGGAAGAGGAGGGTCAGTATTTTCACTCAAGCATACATGCATGAAGTTAGCATTGGCCCTAATGGCAACAAAAAGTGACCACCTTCCCAAATGAGTAGCCTGTTCTGGGATGAAGGACATGGCAGCAGCCTTTTCACCAGGAGCTCCCTATGGAACAAGCCCTTTCAGTGGCCTTTGACAGAATATATGTTCTTAGTGCCCACTCTTCAAACCCAGGTATGCATACTGCTAAGGGTAAACAAAGTCTTTCCAAGGAATATCCATGAAGGGGTAGTTTTAAATTATGAATATTCACAGTAAGAGGAAATCATATCTTTTCAAGTATTTAAACATGACAAATTTCAGATACTAGTTTAAAAATGCCTGTGTGTATGTGAGTAGTTTTCCAATTTTTTTTTGAAGGAAGGTGAGCAAAGGATCCCTCCCCTAAATATCCTGACCTTCCAACTGCCTGTTTCTCCTTCTCTCTTTTTGTCTCAGTGCCACTATACTGTTATCCTTCTGTCCTTGAATGATGAGGCAGTCCCTTTCTATCTGTGATCAGGTCTCATTTAACTTGGTGTGGAAGCACATAGGAGGCTTGTTGGCCACAAAACTTGCTATAACCTCCGGTCTTTCTTCCTTGACTACTGTATTCTTTTTGATGGAGGATTGGGGGTGGTCTACTAAAGCTGCTGGAGGCTTAAGGGCTGAAAATCTCAGAAATGAGCTTGTGTCAAGGGTTGATGTACTTTATTCAATTTGGTAGTTTACAAAGAGTTGATTCCTATGCTTTTTCTCCCTTCCTATAGCTGTGGATAGAGGAAATGAATTACCAGGAAATTGGAAACCACACCAAAGTGACTGAATTCATTCTCATGGGACTGTCCAGGCACCCAGCATCCCAGAGTGTTCTCTTTTGGGCACTGATGTTTCTCTACATAGTAACTTTGGCAGGAAACAGTATGATCATTTTCTTGGTTGGAGTCAACTCTCAGCTGCATAACCCAATGTATTTCTTCCTGGTAACTTGTCTGTGCTGGATCTTCTGTTCTCCATCAGTGCTGTGCCTCTGATCATGGTAAACTCATTGCAGAACTTCCCCACCATCTCCTACAGCTTTTGTTTTGCCTAGCTTTCTATCCAAGCCTTCTTGGCACTGGCTGAGTGTTTCCCTTCTTGCCATTATGGCTTACAACCAATTTGTGGCTATTTCAGACCCACTCAGGTATAACCTAGTCATGTCTCCTCGAGTGTGTATTTTAATGGCTTTGGTTGCCTGGATAACAGCCCTCCTGATCACTATTATACCTATTTTGCTGTTTCCTGTCAGTTTCTGTGGGCATAATACAGTCAATCACTTCTCCTGTGAAGTCCAAGCCATCTTTAAATTGCTCTGTTCTAATACCATTTCCCTAGAGATTATGATGATGGCATGTGCTGTCATTTCAATGCCAGTACCTTTAATTTTTATTCTTATATCTTACTTTTGTATCCTCAGGGCTGTTTTAAGAATCCAACCACAGAAGGCCAGGCTTAAAGACTTTTCCACATGTGGTTCTCACCTGATCATGGTCACCATCTACTTTGGGACACTAATATATATTTATGTGAGACCCCAAACCAAAAAGTCCCAAGATGGAGATAAATTGTCTCTATATTTTATGTAGTAGTGACCCCTATGCTAAATCCCTTAATTTACACTCTGAGAAATAAAGATGTGAAAGCTGCTCTCAGGAGAGTAACTTGTAGGGCCACATCCTGATGCCTCAAGGACACAATGGCATGCTGGAACAAGATATCAATCTTAGCTTTTTCAGACTATCACCCAGTGGTGATAGTATAGCTTAAGGACTTTAGCTGCCCTAGCAACTTTGAATCTTTGAGTGACACTTCTGAAATGAAAAAGGGCTTGCAAAGCATCTGAATAACACACAAGAACAAGGATTTATTTTTATTTTTTAAAAATTTTTGTTACCTGGAATTGAACCCAGGGGTGCTGAACCACTGAGCAACACCATCCCTTTTTAAAATATTTTATTTAGATACAGGGTCTCACTAAGTTGCCCAGGGCCTTGCCAAGTCATAGAGGCTGGCTTTAAACCTGCAATCCTCCTGCCTCAGCTTCCTGAGACACTGGGATCACAGGTGTGTGTCACCATGCCTGGCCTAAGAACAAGGATTCAGTGACATAAAGTATAAACTGCTGTATATAAAAAGAAAATGCAAGCTCCATATGAGGAGCAAAGTTTGCAAGTATATAACAGAAAAATAATCAATAGTCTGTACATAAATATATAAATCTCTTATCAAATCATTAAGATAGAAGATAAAATACTCCAGTAAAAATTGGTGACAAGGACACAAGCACCCAACCCAGTAAAAAAATGAAGTGAACATTCACACTTAAGCAACAGCAAAAATATCATTTTCTACTTAGCGTGTTAACAAAAATGAAAAATATTTATAATAATAGTGTTGATGAGGGTTTGGGGAAATACAGCTGAGGGGGAGACTATAAATTGGCACAGCCTTTTTTTTTGCGGGGGACAATTTCAGTAGCAACAAAGAACAAACGTTTGGATGACCTATTTGGCTGGGGAGGTGACCCTCAATTGCCAGTGACTTTACCCTCTGCACTTGCTATTTTGAGAGTACTCTGGCAGATCTGCAAACCCCGTAGCTTTGAAAATATCCAACTTGGAACAAGATATCAATCTTTGCTTTTTCAGACTCTCATAGACTGTATACTTGAAGTACTTGTCCTTGTACCATTCTCAACAAGGGAGAATCTTGGGAAGATTGAGTGATTTCTCCCCAAAGGCAACTCTACCACCTTTGTCCTTTTTATGAGGAGGCCATATAGAGGGTATTGGCACTGAATGGGATATCCTTTTAATTTAGTAATGGAGGTGTTTTGAGGACTCTCTTTTTCATGGCTGGAAAATTAGTCATGAATTCCAGGAAAATAGGAAAAAATGTTTTGGCATTGCATGTTTATCATGCCTTCAACACCACAGAAATGCTTATATGTGGATGTAACATGTTTGTGCAAAACTGCTTGTTAAAGCACTCTTTGGACTTATGGGAATTTTGAGTGAAAGCCTTAAGTTCCCATCAATAAAGCAATGTGTAAATAAATCACAAATGACAGTAAACCCACACTATATAATATTGCACAGCTAGAATAGCCCGACTTCATGACTCTCTCATTCGTCTAGGACCAGAAGGTAATCTGGAAATTGGACATATTCTTTTCATGATGATGGGATAAAATTAGCATGTTGTTACTTTTCCCAAATTCTAGTAGCTACACAGTCAAGCTCAAGTGGAATATAGAAGTATATTTCCTGACACTAGAGGGAGGAACTTCAAAGTCATGTGACTACGGACATGAGTGAAAGGGATGATTAACATTGGGGAAAAGTGGGTATGGTGGTGCACTCCTGTAATACTACTAACTCAGGAGGTTGAGGAAGGAGGGTCACAAGTTTGAGGCCAGCCTGGGCAATTTAATGAGATCCTATCTCAAAATAAAAATAAAAAGGGCTGAGGATGTAGCTCAGTGGCAGAGCACCCCTTGGTTTATTTCTAACCACACACACACACACACACACACACACACACACAGAACTGTGAAAAACATTGCAATCTACTACAGAGGGTTAGGCCATGCTTGGGTGTGAGCAAAGAGGCTGGTAGCTTTGCCTGTGGTAGACACATATGTCCATGAATGAAAACTCCAACTATGTAGCCGATCCCACCATTCTGGGATGTGGACAGAGCTGGTGGCTCTGTATAGCATGGGCGCTGGATGATTGTGAATCTTTTCAGTTGTCTACTCTGTTGTTAGGCAATAAATATCCCCTTATAGCATGCAAACATACTGTTAGACTTCTGGGTATTTGATTTGTAAGTGGGAATGTAATATACAAATACAAGGAACTGCTTCTAAGTGGGCCATCTATTCACACTGCCTGGGCACAGGAGAGAAAAAAGTACTGAGTGTAGTGAAGGCAGCATGGAATATTCACATTAGATTGGAGGCTTCAAATTTTTCACTGTGTCAACCTCTCATGAGCAAGAATGAGAGAACATATGGTAATATGGTCAGATTGATTTGGGGTTGAAGACTTGTGATTCAAAGTCTAGGGTTACAGCAATCATGTTGCCAGTTTCAAAAAGATATCTAGATGAGAACAAAGGACAAGGAGAATGAGAGTAATGAAGCAAAAGAAATATCAGGGGTTATGGCCAGAAACCTTATATTTTCTATTTTGTTTTGAAAAAAATTATGGAAAACACAAATGAATGTAGAATCATCTATAAAAATTTAAAAGCAATCATGAAGAATTGAAAATTGGTAACCCAAAACCACTTTGCAGAAGAAACCATGAGTAACACAACACATTTCAATCATGGTAGTGAAGTAACTAAAGAAAAATAGGAAAGTAAAGAACCATAATTTCTGTGAAGATTGTGTTTAGTTGCAGAGGAAAAAATATGTATTTTAGCTACTTTGGGAAAAAAGAAGTTTTATTGAGAGTGATATTAAGTAAGCTCATATGATCATAGAGAAAACTGAAAAGGTAAACTTCAGGCTGATCTTCCAGAAATGAATTACCAAGTAGAGAGGGGTCATACCAACTCCACAATCCTATGGTCTGTTGTGATCTTCACCACAATCTGCATTCACAATCTGAATCTCACTCTAGTTAACTCAATTTAAAAATTAAGCTCTATTAATTTGCAGTTCCACTGACATACATACATATATATACTTTTAGATGAATAATATAAATATATGTTGATGGATCTTTATTCATTCATTTATTTATATGTGGTGCTGAGAATAAAACCCAGTACCTCACACATGCTAGGCAAGTGCTCTACCACTGAGTCCCAACTTCAGCCCCTACAAATATACTTTTTGCTTGTATTATTGTACATGATAGTTGGGTTTGTTTTTACATAATCATACATGCGTGGGATATAATTTACTCCATTTCAGGCTCCAGTTCCTCCCCTTTTCTCCCTTCTCCTTCTCTCTATTCTCCTTCCTCTACTCTACTAGTCTTACTTCTACTAATTTGTTTATTATTAATTGGATAAATACAAATATATACATATATATGAATATACATAAAAAGGAATTATATATATGAATTAACTGTGGTATATTTATACATGCACATGGCATAATTGTATCACATTTAATTTGCATTTCTTCTGCTTTTCTGTCCCTTTTCCCTCCCCCTGTCTCCTTTTGACTCTAGTGACCTTCCCTCTATTTTTATGATATCTGATCTCCTTTCCCCCCTTATTTTGCTCTAGCTTCTCCATATGAGAGAAAACATTTGATCCATGACTTTCTGAGTCTGGTTTATTTTACTTATCATGATGTTCTCCAGATCCATCCATTTACTGGCAAATGAGAAAATTTCATTCTTTTTTTGGATGAGTAAAACTCCATTGTCTATCTCTATCTATCTATCTATCTATCTATCTATCTATCTATCTATCATCTATCTATATCTATCTATATCACTCTCTTTATCTATTCATCTGTTGATGGACACCTAGGATGGTTCCCAAACTTGGTTATTGTTGAGTTGTGTTCCTATAAACACTGATGTAGCTGCATCAGTATAGTGTGCTGATTTTTAGTTCTTCTGGATAAATACTGAGGAGTGGGATAGCTGGGTTGTGTGGTGGTTCCATTTTTAGTGTTTTGAGGAACCTCCAACCTGCTTTCCAAAGCAGTTGAACTAATTTGCTATCCCTTCAACAATGTATGAGTATACCTTTTCTCTCACATCCTCTCCAGAATTCATTATTATTCGTGTTCTTAATAATTGCCACACTGAACTGGAGTGAGATGAAATCTTAATGCAGTTTTGATTTGCATTTCCCTGATGGGTAGGAATGTTGAACATTTTTTCACATACTTGTTGGTTATTCATGTTTCTTCTTCTGTTTAGTTTTTTCCCACTTATTGATTAGGATTTTTTTTGGTATTAATCTTTTTGAGCTCTTTATATTTCTGGATATTAGTTCCTTGTCACAGGAGAAGCTGGCAAAGGTTTTCTCCCATTCTCTGTCAGGGTCTCTCTTATGCTCTTAATTATTTCTTTGCTGTGCAGAAGCTTTTTAATTTGATGGCTGTCCCACTTACTGATTATTGATTTTATTTCCTGAGCTTTAGGGTCTTGTTATTGGAGTGTTATCTCTATGCTTTCTTCTAGCAGTTGCAAGATTTCTGGTCTTCTCAAGTATCAGATTCACTTCAAGTTTACTTTTGTATAGGATGAGAGAGAAAAAAAATATATATAGAGAGATTGATTTATTCTTGTACATATGGATATCCAGTTTTCCCAGCATCATTTGTTGAAAAGTCTATCTTTTCTCCAACTATATTTTTGGCTCCTTTGTCAAGCATCAGATGACTTTAAGTATATAGGTTTGTCTCTGTGCCTTCTGTTGGTCTTCATATCTATTTTGTTGTCAGTACCATGCAGTTTTTTTTTTTTTTTTTACTATAGCTCTCTAGTATAATTTGAAGTCAGGTATTGTGATGCCTTCATCATTGCTGTTTCAGCTTAGAATTGCTTTGGTTATTCTGGGTCTTTTATTCTTCCAAGTAAGTTTTAGGACTTCTTTTCTAATTCTGGGAAGAATATCATTGATATTTTGATAGGGATTGCATTGAATCTGTAGAATGCTTTTGGTAGCATGGCCATTTTCATGATATTAATTCTGTCCAACCATAAACCTAGAAGATTTTTCCATCTTCTGAGGTCTTCTTCAATTTTTTTCTTCAGTATTCTAATAGTTTTCATTGTAGAGGTCTTTCACCTTCTAGGTTATATTAATTCCCAGGTATTTTTTGAGGTTATTGTGAATGAAATAGTTTTCCTGATTTCATTCTCAGCAGATTCACTGTTGGAGTATAGGAAAGTTATTGATTTATGAATGTTGATCTTACATCTTGATATTTTTGCTGAATTTTTTGTCAGCTCTACAAGTCCTCTGGTGGAACTTTTTGGGTCTTCATGTCATCAGCAAACAGATAATTTGACTTCTTTTCCTATTTGTATTCCTTTTATTCCCATCTCTTGTCTTGTTGCTCTGGCTACAGTTTCAAGAACTATATTGATTTGGAATGGTGAGAGTGAACATCCTTGTCCTGTTTGAGATTTTAGAGGCATTGTCTTCAGTTTTGCTCCATTCCATATGACTTTGGCCTTGGGTTTGTCATTTATAGCCTATAAAATGTTGAGGTAAGTTCCTTCTATTCCTAGTTTCTCCAGTGTTTTTAACATGAATGAGTGCTTGTTAAAGGCTTTTAGATTAGGAATAGAGCAACCATACAACCCAGATATTTGACTACTTGATATTTATCCAAAAGAACTAAAATCAGAAGAGTATAGTGATAAGCCCCATCTATGTTTATAGCAGCACAACTCACAATAGCTAAGCTGTGAAACCAGGGCAGGTGTCTATCAACAGGTGAATGATAAAGAAAACATGGTATATATACACAATGAAGTTCTACTCATCTATGAAAAGAATGAAATTATGGCATTTGCTGATAAACGGATGGAACTTGAGAACATCATGCTATGTGAAATAAGCTGGACTTAGACAGTCAAGTATGGAATGCTTTCTTTCATATGCATTAGTAGAACAAAATAAGGGACTCACCCATTAAAATAGAAGGGACATTAGTGGAGTAGGAGAAGGGGATACAGGGGGGAGAGAGGAGGGACAAGAAAAGGGAAAAGTGCTGGAATGAAATTGACCAAACTATTCTATGTACATATATAAATATACCACTGCAAATTTCACCTTTATGTATATTTATAAAGTACTAATTAAGAAACAATGTATAAATAGAAGAAAGGCCCATAGAGTAGAGAAAAGGGAACAGGGAGAGAAAGAGGGGAGGGAAAGAGGAAATTATAGGGACTGAAATGGAGCAAATTATATTCCATGCTTGTTTGACTATGTCAAAATCAACTCCACTGTTATGTACATCTGCAATGCACTACTAAAAACAAACAAAAAGGACGTGTCTCCTTAGTCTTCTCTGTGTCAGTTTCTTGTTCTTGCCTGGTCTTTCATGACTTTGGTGCTTTTCTTGTGGTGTTGGGGATGGAACCCAGGACATCATACATGCTAGACAAGTGCTCTCTAACTGAGCTACACCCTCAGCCTCTTGACACTTTTGAAGAGCACTGACCAGGCATTAATTTGTTTTTGTCAAATGTTTTTCACATGACTAAATTTGGATTATGGAATTTTGGGAAGACTATTACTGCCACAGTCTGGCTGGGCACAAATCATGAACCACTCAAGCAGGAACAAACTTTATTTCTGAACTCCACCAGCACACTCCACACATGCTCCCCGGGAACTCTCCCAAACGCCATGCGGCTCCTCCAGGAACCACCAACCAGAACATCCTCCTCTGGCACTTCCCCAACCAATGCAAACTCTTTAGGAATCCCCGCAAGAGCTCAACCAGAACTCAACGGGAACTCCGCGAGAACTCAAAAGTCATCATCTTAATGGCTCGCTGGCGTCACCTGTCAACCACTACTTCTGGCAAAAATGCCATGCGTCATCCTGACTCGGCTGTGGCCCTCAACATATTACAAAGGGAAAATCCTCTTTTCATCATATTTCAGGGGAACATAATATCAACATAGTCTATCACTGGTGAAGTTATCTTTGATCATTTGACTGTCAAATTTCTCTATTGAAAAGTTACTATTTTCTCTTTCAATAAACTCTTAGAAGGGAGTAACTACATCTATTTCAGCCTTAAAGGAAAGAAAATAAAACTCCATCTCCTGGAGTAATTAATAAACATTTTAGGGGAGATATTTGAGGGTATGCAACTTCCCATTTCTTCTTTCTAAATGTTTTCCATATTTTTATTGGTGCATTATAGGTGTACATAAAGGTAAAATTTGTTGTTACATATTTGTACATGCACACATTATAACAATATAATTTGGATAATATCATTCCACAGTATATCTTCTCTCCCTCCTTTTCTCCCCCCCCATATCTTTCCTCTACTTATCTCCCTTCAATTTTCATGAGATTCCCCCTTACCTTTATTTTCCTTTCTCCTTTCTAGCTTTCACATATGAGAAAATACATGAACCTTGACCTTCTGAGTTGGAATTATTTTACTTAACACCTAACATAATGGTCTCTACTTCCATCCATTTTCTTACAAATGACATATTTTAATTCTTCCTTATTGCTGAATAAAACTCCATTGTGTATATATACCAAATTTTTTATCCATTCATTTGTTTATGGACATCTATGCTGGTTCTATAGTTTGGCCATTGTGAATTATGCCTACATAAACATGGATATGCATGTATCACTATAGTATGATGACTTTAATTCTTCAGGATAAATAACAAGGAATAGCATAGCTGGGTCCAATGGTGGTTCCATGCCTAGTCTTTTGAAATATTCATATGGATTTCCATAGTGGTTGTACTAACTTACAATCCGACCAACAGTGTAAAGGGGTTCCTTTTTCTCCACATACTTTCTAGGATTTATTATTGTTTGTATCCTCGAGGGCTGCCATTCTGACTGGTGTGAGATGAAATCTCAGTGTAGTTTCAATTTGCATTTCTGTAATTTCTAATGATGTTGAACATTTTTTCGAATATTTATTGACCATTTGTATGTTGTCTTTTGAGAAGTGTCTGTTTAATTCATTCTTCCATTTATTAATTAGGTTATTTGATTTTTGGTATAAAGTTTTTTGAGTTCTTTATATATTCTGGATATTAATTTGCTGTCAGATGAGTAGCTAGCAAAGACTTACTCCCATTCTGTAGGTTCTCTCTTTTCCCTAATTGTTTCCTTTGCTGTGCGGAAGCTTTTTAATTTGATGTCGCCCATTTATTAACTGTTGGCATAATTTCCTGAGTTATAGGGGGTTCTGTTGAGAAAGCCATTGCCTGTGCTGGACTGTGGACGCTACATTTTCTTCAAGGAGTTGCATAGTTTGAGGTCTAATTCCTAGGTCTGTGATCCATTTTGAGTTGATTTTTTTATGCAGGGTGAGAGGTAAGTGTCTAGTCTCATTCTTCAACATATGGCTAACCAGTTTTCCCAGCACCATTTGTTAAAAGGCTGTCTTTTCTCCAGTGTATGTTTTTGGCACCTTTGTCAAGGATCAGATGACGGTTTCTGTGTGGGTTTGTCTCTGTGTCTTCTGTTCTGTACCACTGGTCTGTGTCTCTGTTTGTATGGCAGTACCATGCAGTGTTCTTACTATAGCTCTGTAGTATCACTTAAAGTCAGTTATTGTGATGCCTCCAGCATGGCTGTCTTAGCTCAGAATTGCTTTGGCTATTCTGGGTCTTTGATTCTTCCAAATGAATTTTAGGAGACTTTTTCCCTAGTTATCTGAAGAATGTCATTGTTCCTTGGATAGGCTTTGTGTTGAATCTGTATATTGCTTTGGGTAGTACGGCCATTCTAACAATATTAATTCTGCCTGTCCATGAACATGGGAGGTCTTTTCATCTTCTGAGGTCTTCTTCAATTTCTTTCTTCAGTGTTCTGTTTTCGTTGTAGAGGTCTTTCACCTCCTTGGTTAGATTTAGTCCTAGGGTTTGTTTTTGAGGCTATTGTGAATGGAATTGTTTTCCTGATTTTTTTTCCTCAGCAGATTCATTGTTGGTATATAGGAAAATATTGATTTTTGTATGTTGATTTTGTTAGATGCTCCTTTGCCAAATTTGTTTACTAGCTCTAGCAGTGTTTTGGTGGAATTTTTTTGATCTTCTAAGTATAGGATCATATCATTTGTAAACAGTGATCACTTGACTTCTTCCTTTCCTATTTATCTCTTTTATTTCCTTCTCTTGCCTAATTGCTCTGAATAGAATTTCTAGCACTATATTAGATAGGAGTGGTGAGAGTGGACATCCTTGTCTTGTCCCAGATTTTACAGGATATGCTTTCAGTTTTTCCCCATTTATTATGAGGTTGGCTTTGGGTTTTTTCATATATGAACTTTATGATGTTGAGGTAGGTTCCTTCTATCTTTAGTTTCCTTAGTGTTTTTTTTTTTATCATGAATGGGTACTGAATTTTGTCAAAGGCTTTCTCTGCATCTATTGAGATTACTGATTTTTGTCCTTAATTCTATTTATGTGATGAATTAAATTTATTGATTTGTGTAGGTTAAACCATACTTGCATCCTAGGGATAAAACCAACTGGTTATGATGTACAATCTTCTTATTATGTTGTTGAATACAATTTTTTTTTAATTTTTAATATTTATTTTTTAGTTTTCGGCGGACACAACATCTTTGTTGGTATGTGGTGCTGAGGATCGAACCCGGGCCGCACGCACGCCAGGCGAGCGGGCTACCGCTTGAGCCACATCCCCAGCCCTGTTGAATACAATTTGCTAATATTTTATCTAGGGTTTTTGAATCTATATTCATCAGGGATATTGGTGTGTAGTTTTCTTTCCTTTATTGATATTAGGGTGATACTGGCTTCACAAAATGAATTTCCAAGTGTTCCATTCCTTTCTATTTCATGGAATAATTTGAGGAACATTGGCAATAGTTCTTCTTTAAAAGTCTGGTAGATTTCATCTGAGAATCCATCTGATCTTGGACTTTTCTTTATTGGAAGGCTTTCTATCACTGCTTTTGTTTCATTGCTAATTATTGATCTGTTTACATTTTCTACCTCTTGATTAAGTTTTGGCAGGTTTTATGTGTCTAGAAATATATCAAGTTCTTCTAGGCTTTTCAACTTATTAGACAATAAGTTTTCAAAAGAGGCACAATGATCCTCTGGATTTCTGTGATGTCTGTGGTGATTTCTCCTTTTACATTTCTGATTTTATTATTTTGGGTCTTCTTTCTTTTTCTTTTAGTTACTTTGGTTAAGAACTTATAAATCTTTTTCATCTTTCTAAGAAACCAACTCTTTATTTCATTCATCTTTTTTTATTCTCCATTTCATTGATTTTTAGCTCTGATAGTAATATTTCCTTATTCTTTTGGTTTTGGAATTGGTTTGTTCTGTTCCTCAAGGGTCTTGTATTGCATCACTAGTTTTTTTTTAAATATTTATTTATTTTTTAGTTTTCTGCGGCCACAACATCTTTGTTTGTATGTGGTGCTGAGGATCGAACCCGGGCTGCACGCATGCCAGGCGAGCGCGCTACCGCTTGAGCCACATCCCCAGCCCACATCACTAGTTTTTTAAAATCAGTTTATTTTAATTAGGTATATAAGACAACAGAATGCATTTTGATTCATTGTATACAATTGTAACACAACTTTTCATTTCTCTGATTGTACACAATGTAGTGTCACACCATATGTGCAGTCATATATGTACCTAGGTAATGAAGTCCATCTCATTCCATCATCTTTCCTGCCCCTATGCCCCCTCTCCTCTCCTTCCTCACCTTTGCCCAAAGTTCCTCCATTTTCCCCCTGAACACCCCCCCCCCCAATTATGGATTAGCATCCACTTATCAGAGAGAACATTTGGCCTTTGTTTTTTTGGGGGTTGGGTTACTTCGCTTAGCATGATATTCTCCAACTCCATCCATTTACCTACAAATGCCATAATTTTATTCTCTTTTAATGCTGAGTAATATATTAAGTTTTCTATTTGGGATCTTTCTGATTTTATTATGTAGGCCTTCATATCAATAAAGTTTTCTCTTAGAATAATCTTCATATCTGGTATGTTCTATCATTCTTCTCATTTGATTCTAAGATATTTTAAGATTTATCCCTTGATTTCCTCTATCACCCATTTATCACTAAAAAGTGTATTGCTCATTGTCTATGTGTTTGTATAGTTTCTGTAGGGTTTTTGTGGTGTTGATTTCTAATTTCATCCATTATGATAAGATAAAGTACACAGAATTATATCAATATTTTGTATATGTTAAGAGATGCTTTTTGGCCTGAAATATGATGTATTTTGGAGAAGGTTCCATGAGCAGCTGAAAAGAAAGTTTATTTGGGGCTGGAGATGTGGCTCAGCGGTAGCGCGCTCGCCTGGCATGCGTGCGGCCCGGGTTCGATCCTCAGCACCACATACCAACAAAGATGTTGTGTCCGCCAAAAACTAAAAAATAAATATTAAAAGTTCTCTCTCACTCTCTCCTCTCTCACTCTCTCTTTAAAAAAAAAAGTTTATTTGGCTGTTGTTGAATGAAATATTCCATAGATGCCTGTTAAGTTCATTTGATTTATAATATTTTTTAGGTCTGAAGAATCTTACTGAATTTACATCTGGATGACCTATCTATTGGTGACAGAGGTGTGTTGAAATTACCCAGTATTATTGTACTAGGATATATTTGAGTCTTTGAATTATGTCTATTTTATGTAATTAGTGAGCCAATATTTTGGGCTTAAATATTTACTATCATAATATTTTCTTGTTGGGTTGTTCCCTCTACCAATATGAAATTATCTTTTCTGTCTCTTCTGATTAATTTTGGCTTGAAGTCTGCTTTGTCAGATATGAGAGTAGCTATTACTGATATTTTTGGCTCCATTTGCATGGTATATAAATTTTCATCCTTTCATTTTCAATGTGTGACTGTCTTTGCTTGTAAGGCGAGTCTCTTGTAAACAACATATAGTTGGGTCTTGAGTTTTAACCTGTTATGTTGGCTTATTATTTTTTTAAATATTTTTTTTAGTTGTTGGTGGACACCATACCTTTATTTTATTTGTTCAATTTTTTATGTGGTGCTGGGGATTGAACCTAGTGCCTCATGCATGATAGGCAAGCACTCTACCACCTGAGCCACAACTCTAGCCCTGGCTTTTAATTGGAGAGTTGATTCTGTTTGCACTCAGTGTTATTATGTAGAGAGATATTTATTAATTTCTGCCATTTTGATTTATTTCTGATGTTTGATTTGCTTCTTTTTTTTATTTGCTTAGATACTGTTCAAATGAGATTTGTCCGTTTGTGAACTCTAGGGTTTGATTTTGATTTCTTCTGTATGTATTATTTCTTTAAGTATTTTCTCTAGTGCCAGCTTGGTAGTCACGAATTCTTTTACTTTATGCTTGTCTTGGAATATATTTGGGAGGTTCATAATTTCAGAGGTCTCAGCCCATATCCAGCCAGCTCCATTCTTCAGGACTCAAAATGAGGCAGAACATCATGGCAGAAGAAAAGCAGCTGGGGAGATGGCACCACGGAGAGGAAAAGACCAGGAGAGGGAGAGAGGGAAAGCGGGGGTGGGGGGGGAGAGTCTCCATTTGTCAGACACAAAATATATACCCAAAGTAACACCCTCAATGCCCCACCTTCTCCAGCCACACACTACTGGCCTTCAGTTATTACTCAGTTAATCTCTATAAGGGTATTAATTCACTGATTAGATCAAACCTCCTATAAACTAATTATTTCATCTCTAAACTTTCTTGTATTGACTCACACATGACCTTTTGGGGGACTCTAAGGTCCTTGCTTAGCATCTGCTTGGCCATCTTAAGTGACAGATGCCATTTTAAGGAAAAAGTTTCACTTTCCCACCCAAGGGCATTTCTGAGAAAGGCTCGCCACTCCCTCATACCAACCCAACCTGTAACCACCCACATTAACCACCCACCTGCCTGGCTCTTATTCCTGAGCCTGCCCTATAAATCCCAGAACCCAAGCCTGTTTTGCCTCTCTCCCCTATAGAGAGGTGGCCTTTATTTGTTAGCTCTGACAAATAAACTCTTGTGTGTATATCTGCCTGGTCTCCATCTTTCATTTTTCACTTACCTGTCTCTTGTTCCTCGCTTTCCCTTCATTTTGGTGCCAAAACCTGGGATGGGGTTCCCTAGTGTGTCCACTCTCCTCTTCAAGGATCACTGAGCATCCCCAGGCCTTGATCCAGATTCCATTGTGAGACTAGGCCCTCCATTCTGCTGAACACCTTCTCTGCACCCACCACAGGACAATTCAGGTAAGACCCCTGTCTCCAGTTGACCTAAACGACCTACGGGTCTTGGGAAGTGACAGTTGATTGTCCATCATGCCCAGGGTTACCATATGGTCAGGGGCATCCCCAGTCACAGCTTTCACAGCTACAGCTGATCCCTACTGTCAACTGGGTCTATAATTTGTCTGTTATTTGGGTCCTGGGTTTTGAGAAAAAACCACCAAGGGTGATTGGGAGTTGCTCCCCGTGAGACGACCTCTTGGCCTTGGCTTAATCTCTACAGGCTTCTGCCCCTACTATGTAGTCCCGCCAGGCACCCAAGTGCCTCTATGGGCTCCTGCCCTAATGTTTATCCAGTGGTGGTGACGACCCCCTGAGCATACTATCCTCTCGACTAGGTGATACTGGAGACTGGGGGACACCTCACCTCTAAACTCACCTCCTATGTCTCACCATGGGTGGCTCCTCATCCATTCCCTCCCTTAGTCCCCTAGGCTGCCTCCTGGCTAAACTGGGGTCTCTCTCTCTCTCTCTCTCTCTCTCTCTGTTTCACCCCAGACCTAAACCCCCCCAAACTGATCTACTTGTGTAATCAGATCTGGCGTCAATGTTCTTTGACTCTAGATGGCCACTTGATGGCACTCTAGATCCCAATGTTACCAGGGATCTTTTCAACTATTGTGAGTGAGTGGGGAAATGGAAAGATACCTTCAGGCCTTCTCCTCTCTATGTTCTGAGCCCTCTCTCTGCAACTGTGGCTATCCTGCACAAGTCCTCTCAGCTCTCACCTCCCCTACGCTTGCTTCCAAAGGGACAGAAGAGCCTGGGTAGGATCTCCTTCGACCCAGTGGATGCGCTTCTGCTGTATCACAATTCTCTTTCTAATGGAACCTCCATAGCAACTGCCCCCGTGGTCCCTCCACCCTTTTCTCCTCCTGCCACACGCTCACAGGCTGCCACTGCCCAACCCACATCTCTGTGTCCTTTACGCGAGGTGGCTGGGGTAGATGGTGTGATCCTGGTTGGTGAGCCTTTCTCTTGGTCAGGTTTTCCACAGATGGTAAAGCAGCTTGGGTCCTGTACTTCAAGTCCCACCACATGTATCAAAGAGTTTCGGTACATGACTCAGTCATATAATTGGACCTCCCACGATGTCCATCCCATCTTGTCTAACACCCTCCTGCCTGAGGAGTGCAGGTGAGTTTGGGAGCCAGCTAGAAATTGTGCTGATGAGGTACATCAGACCTCCCCTGCCGCTCGATTGGCACTGAGGCAGTCCCTGACTGGGACCCCAGCTGGGATTATAATTCGCCTGGAGGAGTAACTAGTAGAAACCAATTCATTACTTGCCTCATGGCAGGACTTAGAAAGGCAGCCCATAAGCCTATCAATTATGAAAACCTCCGGGAAATCTTCCAAGAATGAAAACCTTCAGCATGTTTAGACCGCCTGACCAAGGCTTTATTACAATCTACTCACCTGGACCCTGAGACTCCAGATGGGAGACCACTACTAATGATCTCCTTTTCCTCCCAGAGTTTCCCCAATATTAAGGCCAAACTAAGGTGCCTCGAGAGGGGGCCACTAAGTCCCAAAGCTGAGGTTCTGCAAGTGACCTTTAAGGTGTAAAACAAGAGAGACGAGAAGGCCCAGAAGCAGAAATATCAGATGCTTGCTCAAGCCGTCTGTCTGGCCTTAGCATCTGTCCCTGGTTCCACTGGCCCACAGAAGGGTCCCTCTGGACCACCCAGACCCTGTTTTATGTGTAGTCAGATGGGTCACTGGACTCGTACATGTCCCAAGCCTCACAAGCCTCCAGACCCTTGTCCTAAATGCCATCAGAAGGGACACTGGGCTATTGACTGTCCCTGAGCCCACAGCGGCCCCCAGCCATCTGGCCCTTCTGGTTCCCCTTTCCAACTCTCAGGACTGGCCGCAGAGGACCGACGAGGCCCAGGTCCCCATCACTGACCACTACCATCCCTCCATGGGAACCCAGGGTCACTCTGTGTTTCAGGTGGGCCTGCCTCCTTCCTCCTAGACACCAGGCGACATGTTCAGTCCTCAAGGGGTTCTGAGGGCTACTACTCCTTCTGTGACCTCTATTTTTGAGGTAGAGTGTACACCTTACCAACCCTACAGACACCTAGCCTTGTTTACGCCTTTGCCTCTCTAATTTTTACTCACTCCTTTTTGGTCACTCCACAGTGCCCTGTTCCCCTTATGGGAAGGGACATCCTCACAAAGTTGGGGCTATGCTTTCCTTCTACCCTCATATTTGCTTCCATCCAGACTCGCCAGCTGCTCCCCTGATCCTCACCCTGACCTTAGGACCCTACCCTATTCTGTCTGCCAGTGCCTTCCCACTACTACTCCCGCCCAAGGTGGACCCTACCTACTGTCTGGGACATTTCAAGTCCTGCTATCACCTCACACCACGAGCCCATTCACATCCGTCTCAAAAACCTCTCCATTTTCTGGCCCAATCACAATATCTGCTCTTCTGACAAAAAACTCTTAGGCCTATCATTCAAGACCTCTGGTGAAAAGGATTCCTTAGACCTCCTCATTCCCCTTATAACACCCCATCTTGGCAGTAAAAAAGCCTAATGGTTCCTACCACTTGGTCCAAGAGCTCTCCGTTCCATCAACTCGGCGGTCGTCCCTATCCATCCCGTGGTAACCAGTGCTTGTACCCTTCTGTCCACCACTCCTTCCAGGACCTCTTACTGCTCAGTACTAGACCTGAAAGATGCCTTCTTCTCTATTCCCCTCCATTCTGACTCTCAAGACTGTTTCGCCTTTACATGGATAGACCCTGAGTCTTATAACTCCATCGGCCGACGTGGACAGTTCTCCCCCAAGGGTTCTGTCTCACAGCCCTCCTGTCTTCAGACAAGCCTTGGCTAAGGACCTGGTGTCCCTGTATCTCACTCAGTCTATGGTGCCACAGTATGTTGATGACCTCCTTCTTTGCAGTCCCTGCCTTGAGGTCCGCCATCAGGACACCTGTAAACTTCTCCACTTCCTTTCTGCCTGTGACTATAGGGTTTCTCCATCCAACATACAGCTCTCCTTGGCCATGGTGACAGACCGAGGCCTCCTCCTGATCCCTACACACACAGCCATTATGGTTGATAGAAAGAGCCTTATCACTAATATACCAACGCCCTCTGCTAAGGAAGCAATTCTCTCCTTTCTGGGTATGGCAGGATTCCTCAGAGCTTGGACTCCTAACGACTCCATATTGGCTAAGCCTGTACGTGATGCGGCCGGGGACCCACTCTCTGAACCCCTATTGCACTCTGTTACGAAGCCCCTCAGCGGGCTCCAGCAGGCCCTCCTCCAGGGCCCTCTCTCCATCTCCCTGAGCTCACACGCCCATTTCACCTTTAGGCTGCTGAAAAACAGGGATCTGCTCCAGGGGTCCTCGGACACATGCTGGGGCCAACCTTTGCCCCATGTGGCTTAGCTATTGAAGGGTCTTGACCCTACTGTTTGGGCCCCTTGCCTGTGAATGTTGGCCCCAGCCTCTCTACTCATTGACAAGTCAAAGGAACTCACCCTTGGGGCCCCGTTCACCATCCTGGCTCCCCGTCACCTAAAGGGTCTCCTCACCTACACGGGTCACATTCCTTCCCCCCCTGTCACCTTTGATCTCTGCAGGTTTCCCTGGTGGAAGATCCAGTCTTACTCTCCACACGTGCTCATCTTTAAACCCTGCTACTCTCCTCCCTGCTCCTCAGGACTCGTCCGCCTCTCCTCCTCTCACCCATTCAGGTTCTGAAACTCTGGAGGAGCTTCTTCCACATCCTTCCCCCACACAGGAAGGCCCCTGCTCCAGGCAATATGCACATGGTTCACAGACGGTTCCTCCTCCCTTCAGGAGGGAGTCGTCAGGCAGAGTATGCTACAGTCTCTCTAACCTTGGCTGTGGAAGCTGCTCCCCTCTCCAGTAATACATGCAATGAACAGGCTGAACGCACTCACCAGAGCCTTCACTTTGGCAAAGGGAGGCTCCCTCCATGTCTACACTGACTCTAAATACGCTTTCCACATACTTCTGTCCCACTCGGCTATCTGGATGGAGTGTGGATTCCTTACTACCAAGGGAACCTCAATTATTAATGCCCCCTTTACCTCCCATCTCCTTCAGGCCTCAGAGCTTCCCACTGCCATTGGAACTGAAGGATGGCAGCTAAGTAACCCCCTTCTCCAGTGGCACTTCCTTTCCCGACCTCGCTCCTCATCATAGGCCTTTGGCAGATGCTTGCCCCCTGTGTCATCAGATTTATTTGAGACCGGATGCAAAGGATCTCTAACCAAACTGTGAACTAGCTTCTGTTACAGGTCTTCCAACCCCTCACCAAAATTGGGCCATCTGGACTCAGCATCGCCTGGCACCCCCTGACCATTACCATTGACTCAATGATAACCCACACCCCTAACAATGGTCCAGACGCTGCCCCTTCCCAGCAGGAAAAATCTACAGAAGATTGATCTACACCTCTGTCCCTCAAGGGGCCCAATAACCAACAAAAATGGGGGGGGATGTAAGATCCTTGCTTAGCATCTGGATGAACATCTTAATTGACAGCCACCATTTTAAGAAAAATTTCTCTTTCCTGCCGAACGGTGTTTTTGAGAAAGGCTCACCACTCCCTCATACCAACCCACCCTTAACCACACACATTAGACCCACCAGGCTCTAATCCCTGAGCCTGCCCCATGAAAGCCCAAACCTCAAGTCTGTTTTGCCTCTCTCCATCTATGGAGAGATATGCCTTTATTTTTCAGCTCTGAGAAACTCTCAGGTGTATCTATACCTGGTCACTGTCTTCCATTTCTCCCTCACTTGTCTCCCAGTTCCTCACTTTCCTTTCAATGATTGATTAAATAATTTGGCAGCATAGCATTAATGGGTATCCCTGCCTCCTTTTAGCCAGATTTGCTGTGGTAATCTATAGCAGAAAGAAGAGGGAAATGATTTGGTAAACTTGCAATTTGGCCAGGAAAGTTGTATGTTTAAAAATACAATTATACGGGGCTGGGGATGTGGCTCAAGCGGTAGCGCGCTCGCCTAGCGTGTGTGCGGCCCGGGTTCGATCCTCAGCACCACATACCAACAAAGATGTTGTGTCTGCCAAAAATTAAAAAAAAATAAATATTAAAATTCTCTCTCTTTCTCTCTCTCTTTAAAAAAAAGATATGGAAGCAACTTAAGTGTCAATAAAAGGGAGAATGACTAAAGAAACTGTGATATATGTGTATAACAGAATGTCATTCATCCCTAAAAAAGAATGAGTTCTTATTACTTGTCACAACATGAATGAAACTGGATGACACTATGTTAAGTGAAAAAAGTCAGACAAAGAAAAGTATTGAATGATCTCACTTATAATGTGGAACCAAAAAGTGTTCAAATATAAGAAGATAGAGACCAAAACAGGGGAGAGGAAATAGAGAGGTATGGATCACAGGATATAAATTATCAGAGATGTAGGATTAGCAAGTGTAGAGATCCAATGTACAGCATGAGGACTCTAAGAAATAAAATTATACTGCATATGAGCTTCATGATCAATGAATATTTTTTTATGATGATGGGGATTGAATCCAGGGCCTTTCATATCCTAGGTTACTTCTCTACCCCTTAAATGAGTATATTTTATTTTGGGCCACAAAAGCAAATTTAAAAAAACAGTAACTATGTATATGCTTATTTGTCTCACTATAGTGAACTTTTTATTATTTATATGTATGTATTTAAGACATAGGCTGTATGTCTTAAATATAGACAATGAAATTTATTAAGAAAGAAAAAAAGTGGGCCACACCATTTTTTCACCCAAGCAGCAAAGGGAGAATCCAGGTTTCTCCATGTCCTCTCCAGCACTTGGTATGGTCACTTTTTTCATTCTAATATGTATGTGGTGGTATCTCATTGTGAGTTTAATGTACACTTCACTAATGTCCACTGGATGAGTCATTTTGTTTGTAGTGCTGGTGCTGAGCTGATAATAGAACCAGTAGGGTAGGGCTTAGGGTTCTCTCATGCCAGGTGTCACTTCCTTTTTGTCTAGAGAGAAGGCTGAGAGCACAAGCATAAAGGAGGAACTGAATTGGGGGTGGAGTCTGATCTGCTTCTTTCTACTGAGGCTCAGATATGTTTCTCTGACCTAAGCCCTCAGCATCTGCCACTCCCCTTTCCTCCCACCCACCTCAACCCCAGCCTCAGGAACTACAAAGTTTATGACAATCCACGGTCTCATTTAGGGCAACACCCTTCTGGCAAGTTTGTGTTCATGCTTCTCTTCTTCCCTATCCTAATGACCAGTGGTCCTATGTCTCCTGGGGCAGTGTTCCAGGGCTGGCCCTTTTCCTCAAGTCAGAAACTGCCTGGATGTCTCAGCAGTCAGAAGCCCTGAATGGAAAGTCTGTACCAAACTAATTCTGTCAGACAGTAGCCTGCTGTGTTATCCTCTCAAGAGATAACTGAAGTAGAATCAATGACTTAGCTCAAGGAATCATTGCTATCTTTTCAGGTGAAGATATTATTTATTGTATTGCATAAAATGACATCAAAATATTATTTTTTGTAGTTTATGAGTCTAGGTTGTTACTCATGTTTTCTTATTCTATTTGTTTTATAGATGGTAAAAATGATTTAAAAATAATTTATTTTTAATGCCTTTAATTGCATTTTTCCCTGATTTCATTTTGCACCAGGTGTGATTAATTTCTTCTTCTTCTTCCTTTTTTTTTTTTTTGGTGGTGCTGGGGATTGAACCCAGGGCTTTGTGCATGCAAGGCAAGCACTCTACCAACTGAGATATATCTCCAGGCCAGGTGTGATTCATTTCTGGAAAGGACTATGAGCATAAATGATGTGGGTAATTTCTAGGTTATATCTTCTAAAAAAGAAAATGCTTGGTTTCTATTTTATGTCTGCTTCATCTTCCCCAACCCCTCTTTGCCCACTACTGATGGGAAAATAGTAACAATTGGAACTGTTGGAAAAGCTAGAATAGCTGGAGCTGTTTTGGAACTAGAGTTAAGTTGATTAGCCAGAGTGGCAGGATAGGCAAACATATCTTCTTCTGTACATCTTCTTTTCTTCTTCCTTTTAGCAATAGAACTTTTCTCCTGAAGTTTTAGAAAGAAATATAATTTACATGACATAAAATTCACCATATAAATTACACAATATAGGGATCTTTAGTATAGTCACAGAGTTATGCAACATTACCACTATCTGGTTTCAGAATATTTTTACCATCCCCCAAAGAAATGCCATATTCATTACCAGTGTGTCCCTATCTCCTCACCTCCAGCCCATGTAGCCCACTAATCTGTTTTCTGTACTGTGAATTTGAGTGTTTTGGACATTACATATGAATGGAATCACACAATTTGTTGCTTTTTGTGACTGGCTTTTTTAAACTTAGCATATGTTTATAAAGTTCATTCATTTAGTAGCATGTAACATACTTTGTTTTTATGACAAATGATATTATATTTCATTGTATGGCTATATCACACTTTGTTACCCATTCATCACACTGATGGAAATTTGGGTTGTGTCCAGTTTTTTTTGACTATTATGAATAATGCCATCAAAACACTTACATACATGTTTTATTGAAGATATATATTTTCAATATTTTGTCATTATAAATTGTTCTTTTCAGCCTCTAGTAGCAACTTTTTAAAAGTTTATTTTGTCTGATATTAATATATCCACTTTATTTTTCTTTGGCTACTTTTTCCCGACTTATTTTTTTCCATTCCTTTACTGTCAACCTATTGTGTCTTTGAATCTAAACTATTTCTCAGATCACAATTAAAAAAATTTATTATGCCAACCTGTGCCTTTTACATATCTATACAAGTCCATCAAATAATTTAATAATTATTATGCATTGGTTTTTCAATCGGAAGAGTTAAAAACAAAAATATAATTATATTGTTGTTTATGTTTACTTCTGTAGTTACCTTTTTAAAAAAATTGGTTTAGTTGTAGTTGGACACACAATACCTTTATTTTATTTATTTTTATGTGATGCTGAGGATCGAACCCAGTGTCTCACATGTGCCAGATGAGTGCTCTACTGCTGAGCCACAACTCCAGCCCCTCTATAGTTACCTTTACATACTTTTAAAAATCTTTGCATGCCTCAGTATTTTGCTGAAAACTAGGTATTTAAAAAATTATAATGAGGTAACCCTGGAAATATGATTCTACCTCTGGTACAGGATTTGTTATTATTGATGGTTGTTTTGTGAGTTTTCTCAACCAATCAAGTAGTCTGAATTCTTTATTAAATATAGCTACTGGAGGGGCTGAATGGAAGCTTGGTGGTAGAGCACTTGCCTACCACATGTGAGGTACTGGGTTTGATCCTCAGCATCACTTAAAAATAAATAAAATAAAGGTATTGTGTCCATCTACAACTAAAAATATTTAAAAAATATGGCCACTGGAGTCTCTGTTTAGCTTAGTGGTAAGATAATGATTGAGCTAATATTTACTTCAATTTCTGCAGTGCTGGGACTTGAACCCAGAGCCTCAGGCATACTAGGCAAGTTCTATACCCCTGAACTACACCCCCAGTCCTTACTTCAATTTCTGGAACAAGTATATCTTCTAATCTTTGCAAATGAGCCCTGTGTGTGTTTACCACTCAGCCAAGCAATTTATACCTCTGCTTTAGTCTTAGTTTTCACTTTCTGCTTGGGTAGAGCTTCAAGTTTAGCCAGTTTTGAGAGCTCAAAGCTTTCTCAGGTCTATGCATGTCCTTGGTTTTCTAGATTCTCAGTAATCTGTTAGAGCTTTTCAAAGCCCCTTATGGACATCTCATTCTGTAGCTTTTCTTTTTAAGTCTTTTTTTTTTGTGTGTGGTAGTGCTGGGGATTGAACCCAGGGCCTTGTACATGTAAGGCGAGCACTCTACCAACTGAGCTAGAGCCCGAGCCCCTGTGTTTAATCCTTTTGATTTGCCCATTCTTTGCCTCAATTGTTTTCTACTGTTTCAGGAACCCACAATGTTAAACAATTGCCTCTGATTGTTTTTGATTCCCCCCATCTCATCCTATGGAAGGACTGTTTGTACTGGGTAAGCTCTGACTTATGTTAAATGAAGACTGGCATTAGGTGGAGTCTTCCAGGGAAACACCAGAAAAATCAAATAATGACGATGATCTCAGAATGGGGTTTTGAACTTTTGGCTAGGCAGAATTAATATAGTCAAGATGGCCATACTACCAAAACTGTTACATAGATTTAATGTAATTCCTATAAAAATTCCAATGACATTCTTTATAAAACTAGAAAAAGCAATCATTTCATTTGGAAATATAAGAGACCCAGTATAGCCAAGACAGTCCTTAGTAAGAAGAGTGAAGCAGGAAGCATCACAATACCAGATCTTAAACTATATTACAGAGCAATAGTTACAAAAATGGCATGATATTGGCACCAAAATAGACATGTAGACCAATGGTACAAAATAGAAGACACAGAAACAAACCCGCATAAATATGCTTATCTTATTAGACAAAGGTGCCAAAAACATACATTGTAGAAAAGATAGCCTATTCAACAAATGGTGCTGGGAAAAAATGGAAATCCATATGTTGCAGAATGAAATTGAACCTCTATCTCTCATCTTGCACAAAAATTAACTCAAAGTGGATCAAAGACCTAGGAATTAGACCAGAAACATTGCACCTATTAGACGAATAAGTAGGCCCAAATCTCCATCATGTCAGATTAGGCCCCAACTTTCTTAATAAGACTCCTAAAGCACAAGAAATAAAATCAAGAATCAATAAATGGGATGAATTCAAACTAAAAGTCTTCTCAGCAAAGGAAACAACAAACAATGTGATGAGAGAGCTTATATAATGGGAAAAAATCTTTACCACATGCACCTCAAATAGAGCACTAAACTCCAGGATATATAAAGAACTCAAAAAACTTAACACCAAAAAAAAAAAAAAAAACCCAACAAAAAAACCCAACCCAATCAATAAATGGGCTCAGGAGCCAAACAGACACTTCTTGGAAGAAAATATACATTCAATCAACAAATATATGAAAAAATGTTCATCATCTCCAGAATTAGAGAAATGAAAATCAAAACTACTCTATGATTCCATTTCACTCCAGTCAGGATGGCAATTATCAAGAACACAAGTAACAATAAATGTTGGTGAAGATGTGGGGAAAAGGTTCACTCATACATTGCTTTTGAGACTGCAAATTGGTGCAACCCCTATGGAAAGCAGTATGGAGATTCCTCAGAAAACTTGGAATGGAACCGCCATTTGACCCAGCTATCCCACTCTTCAGTTTATACCCAAAGGACTTAAAATCAGCATACTACAGTGATGCAGCCACATCAATGTTTATATCAGCTCAATTCACAATAGATAAAGTATGGAACCAACCTAGATTCCCTTCAAGAGATGAATGGATAAAGAAAATGTGGTACATCTGCACAATGCAATATTACTCAGCCTTAAAGAAAATGAAATTATGGCATTTGCAGTTAGTTGGTGGCACTAGAGAATATCATGCTAAGTGAAATAAGTAAATCCCAAAAAACCAAAAGCTGAATATTTTCTCTGATAAGTAGATGGTGATCCATGGTAGGGTGGAGGGGTATGGAAGAATGAAGGAACTATGGATTGTGCACAGGGGATGGGTGGGGTTATGGGGATGTGAAGGATTGTAGAAAGAGACTGACATTATCACCCTATATACATGTATGATCACACTACTGGAGTGACTCTGCACTACGTACAGCCAGAGGAAGGAGAAGTTATGCTCCATTTGTGTACAATGTGTCAAAATGCATTCTACTGTAAAATGAATAAATAAATAAGTTAATTTAAAAAAGAATGGGAATTTGAAGGATTTCCAAACTGAAGTTTTTCTTTCAGTGGTTGCTAGATTTCTAGCTTTTAAATTTTTTTTTGAAAGAGTGAGAGAGAATTTTTTAATATTTTATTTTTTAGTTTTTGGTGGACACAACATCTTTGTTTGTATGTGGTGCTGAGGATCGAACCCAGGCCGCATGCATGCCAGGTGAGCGCGCTCCAGCTTGAGCCACATCCCCAGCCCCCAATTTTTTTTAATATTTACTCTTTAGTTGTAGTTGGACACAATATCATTATTTTATTTATTTATTTTTATGTGGTGCTGATGGTCAAACCCAGGGCCTCGCATGTGATAGGTAAGCACTCTACCACTGAGCCACAACCTCAGTCCCTAGATTTCTATATATTTTTTTGTTATATACTGGGGATTGAACTCAGGGGCACTCAACCACTGAGCCACACCCCAGCCCTATTTAGTATTTTATTTACAGACAGGGTCTCATTGAGTTGCCTAGCACCTCACCATTGCTTAGGCTGGCTTTGAACTGGCAATCCTCCTGCCTCAGCCTCCTGAGCCGCTGGGATTACAGGCCCACGCCACCACGCCTGGCTAGATTTCTAGTTTTTGCCATGACATCAGGCTGCTAGTTTTCAGGGCCATTGCAGAGCTTGGGAGAATGAAAAATTAAAATGCCACAAAGCTCAATGTTCCCAGAGATTTAGCTGATGATGCTTATAATGCTGGCCTGTGGACATCACTTTGAGGACCACTGGTTAGAGGTAAAATGTGAGAAAGAAAATATAGTGTAACTATTAGGATGCAAACTCATTCAACTGGCCTCCTTTTTCCTTCTTTATTCAGTGTGATCACTGAGGCAATGGATATACAGGAAAGACAGCCATTTTCTGTCTTTGTTGGATGGTGGAAGTGCACTGCCCCAAGGGACCGTTTAGTGTTTTATTTTTTTTTTAAACCAGTGCCTGTTACAGTTCATTTTGAAGCTCTACTTTCCCAGTGGGATTGGAGGAATACACCAGAAAATATGGAAACATTTCTCCTTCCAAAGGGTCAATTACAGCATTTTCTTTAACAAGCATTTATGGGAATTTTTCTCCCAAGGCACTAGGAGTCCCTGAAGCTTCTCTATTTTCATCCTTGTTAACAGTGCTCCTGGCCTCCTCTTATTGCCTCCAGGTTCTACTCTCCTGCTCTTGTGGATCAAGGCTCCAGGAAAGCTCCTGAGCACCTTATAAGGAACTTTCTGGTTAAAGGTGGGTGAAAAAGCTACTCATATTATTCCCATGGGTGGTATTAAAACCAGATGAGGAAAGCTGGTTCCATATCAGGCTGCAAAGGTTGGGTCTTAGCAGTTTATCCTCCCAGAATCAAGAAAAGCTCTGCCTTCTTTTGCCAACAGGACTTACAAAAGAACTACCTTCCCCATGTCCTTTGGTGTACAAACATGTTCTTGGAGTTGCTACTTCTTAAGTCTTACAGAAATATGTGAAGGCTTCAGGTATCTGGGCACTGAGAGAGGTGAAAGGCTCTATTGGACACTGGTGAACATTCTGGAGAGCTGTGGCCAACTGAGAATGTGGAAGACAGAAGACATAGGGGAGACACAGGTTTTTGTTGCTGGTGAAAAACACCTGGCCAGCAGCTCACAGGGGAGTTTTCAAATGCATGGAGAACTTTGTGTGCAGACAGTAGACAGCCATGTCTGCATAGGGAAGCCAGGCTACTGTCCATCCCAGCAGTAGATGAGCTGCAGATGTATTTGGCATGTCTTTGAGTAGGCATGCCCCATTAAAAAGACATTGCACAAGGGAAACTGAGGGGTGGGTAGGTGAGGTTTCTATAAGTTCAGAAGCTCTGGGCAAGAGCTTAGAAAGGAGGCAAAGGCAAGCTTCTGTATATGGTGTTTAACCAGCACTAGGAATGTTCGCTAGCACAGGCCTTTCTTTCTGAACAAAACAACTTCCCCGGAAGAGGAACAGGGTGTGGTTGGCACTGAGGAGAGAAGCTTGTGTGTATTCCATGTGTTGCTGAGCTAGCCCTGGTCACTCTGAGGCAGGTCTAGTCAGCCTCCAGGGTTGAGAGCAGTAGTGATCTTGTGTTCTTGGTGCAGCCATCAGATCTGTGACTTCCAGATGATGTTGGAGGAGGAACCCTGGCCAGGAATGTATGCCATAACCACACTTCCAGGCCTCTGTCTCAGTGACAAGGACCTGTGGGCCCTAGTGCAAAAAGCACAAAGTGGAATGGAGAGTGGTGGGAGGCTATGGCAAAGCCCTGAGTCCATGATGTGCCTAGACAGGTGACATCCTATGTGGTCACTAGGACACACATTCTGGTCCTCTGCTATTCTGGGTCACAAGTTCAGCTGCAGGTATCACCCAGTGTTGGTCAGGCTACTAGTAATTAACTACCAAGCTCACAGACACAATGTGCAAAACCCAGATGACGCAAGATGTGAGTTGTTTGGCTTCTGCACTGGAGATTCAAAGGGTGGGTATGAGGGTCCACTGAGGATGAAGGAAGGTTGGGAGGAAGGCTTACAGAACTCTGAGCATTCTGGAGGGACCCACAGCCATCCAAGTCTTTCACAAAATCTCAGCCATGTCCACTGCAACTGAGAGGAAACCACCCTTTGCTAGTTGTCACTGTTGCAGTCACTGCAGAGACACGGGGAGGTCAGGATCCCAGCCAGCATTGCAGTTTACTAACATTCAGAATGCGTTTCCGAATTGGGTTTTCTCGGGATCTCCAGACTTTGGTTGGCATGCACCAAGAGACCCTACTGGTAAGGTCCAGGAAAAGGCCAGGCTGGAGGGTCCCTTCTGGGTCTGTCAAGATAGAGCTGTGTGGCCCCCAGGCTCTAGGTTACCAGAGAACATCAAAAGCTGCCAATCAATATGGCAGCCTTGGTTTAGAGCAAAGGACTGTGCTGGGAGGGCTGGGGATGTACCTCAGTGAAAGACTAATTGCTCAGCATGTGTCAGGGCCTGGGTTCCATCCTTAGCACCCCAAGAAAGAAAAAAAAAAAGAAATAAAGTAAAAAGTTGGACTGGGCTGGGCTGGGCTGGGCAGGGCATAGCTCAGTGGTCAAACACTCACCTGGCATGCACCAAGCCCTGGGTTCAGTCCCCAGCACTGCCAAACAAATCCAAACAAAAAGCAGAAATATAAAAGGCAATATGCTAAAAAAATTGTGCTGGGAACTTCACATACGTGTCTCGTTTCTCACTCATCTTTCAGGAGAATGTACGAGGGAGTGGTCCGTAGGCAAGGACACCAAAGCTCAGTGAGGTGACATAACTGTCCAGACTTCACTCTGCTAGAGTGAGGCAGAAGTGGGTCCGAATTCAGCTGTGTCACACTCCAGAGCTCCTGTCCCTGGTGACCATCTCAACTGTCACCATTTAGAATCCTTTAAATACTTGTGGATGGCCTTCCATATGGAGGATGCAATTTAATTCCGAGGAACAAATGATGCTCTGAGACAGAGCAAGAAATGCTAACTCTGGAAGTGGTGACTTGCCGGACGTTACATGGCGACCATAATGCAGAAGAAGTTCAGCATTTCCCCAGATTCCACTTATGGCAGGTGGGGAGTGATAGTAGCAGATGCTGGTTATGCTGGGGGTGGGTGGTTATGCTGGGAGCACAGCCCAGTTCTTAGCAATCTGCAAAGCAAGGCAGGGTGAGTCCAGAGCCCAGAAAGCTGGGTTCTTCCCCTCCAATGCCCCTACTTTCCTGATAGCAGCATCTGGCTTACAGAGCAAACGGTGGAAGTGACCTGCTCCGTCAGGAAGGAAGAGACCACAGACAAAGCCAGGCCAGCTATACTCTGACACTAATGACTCAGGCCACCATGTGTAGAGGAGGAGGCCCAGCCCCACTTCACGTGGTGCACCCGGTGCAAGGACTGCTGTTGAAGATTGATTCCGAAGGCTCGGCTCTGGAATGTAGGGCTATGACAGAAATCGAGAGGAGACCCATCCATACAGTTCAGCAGTAACACTATACGTAGGCCAAGGGGTGGGTGGATGTGCTTGTTGGGGAGCATTTGAGGACACAGGAGTCTAGACAGGCAGTGGGAGGTGGGGACAGAAGGAGTAGAAAGGGTGCTGGCGATGGGCAAGGGTCTGGATTGAGATAGTTTTATGGAGGGGATGGCATTTGAGGAGCTTGAAGACCTGAGTCCAGGATGCATAGGGGATGAATTCTAGGAGACCATTTCAAGGCAGAAGTGGGATCAGGCATTTGGTGATTGTGACATGGTACACAATGCCCGGTTGCTCATCAGGGTCGTGTTTCCCACAGCCTCGGAGAGAGGAGGCATCATATGAAGGTTGAAGTAGCCGACCCCCATGTCATGCATGGATGACACTTGGGGTGACAAGTTCAGTGATAATTCACTTTGGCAGTGGTGGCCAAAGTCTGAATTATCCTAATTTGGGCTTCGTCCCATCAAGTGTGCGGCATGTGGAAAAACAGAGACATAATCAGAGGGGTTCGTATCCTCATAATTCCTTGTCTTAGTTATCTTGTTCTTCCAAATAAGTATTTAGGATCCTCTCCTGGTGTGCAGGTCCAGAGAGACTCCAAAGAAGGACCAGAAGTGTCTTCCACTGGTGGAGCTTGCTTTGCTCTAGAGGAATGGACCCAAGGCTTTAATCTGCAAGCGTCACTGGATACTGGGTTGTTAAGAGTGAATCGTATGGTCCTTTAACTTCTTGGTGCCCTTTTCTTCAGGTCCTCAGGTCCACCAGGATGGAAGGGGCAGGGTGGCTCGTAAGTCAGGTGGGCAAACCTGGAAAGAGCACAGGGACCCAAGATAGTTAACATCTGACCCAACCGTACATGTCGTTCAATTATGGCTTTGTTTTCTAATTTAAAAGGTGGAGCAGTGACCACAGAAGCTAGAAAGGGTCTTCCATCAAGAAAGACCATATCCAAACTGCCAGTTCATTCATGCCACAACATGTCCCTTCATGTAGGTGTTTTGAGACTGGCTTCAGCCAGGCACAGTGGCTCATGCCTGTAATCCCAGTGACTTGGGAGACTGAGGCAGGAGGATCACAAGTTTGAGGCCAGCCTTGGGAGCTTAGTGAGACCCTGTCTCAAAATAAAAATTCAGAAGGGCTGGGGATGTAGCTCAGTGGGAAAGCACCCCTGGGTTCAGTCTCCAGTGTCCCCAAACCCCCAAACAAAACAACCTGCTGAGGCACAGGTACCCTACTGGCCTGTCCCAAGGTGAACTTTTCTGCCTTATGTAAGATGTCCCAAGGTGGACTTTTCTGCCTTATGTAAGATGTCTCTGAGTGACTGCTCAGACACAGCGTGTCCATCCTTTGGTTGTTTGTTCCAGTTGTTTGAAGAAAGAAGCTATGGGTCCAGGACAATCTCCAAGCACCTGAACAAGTAGACATACAACTATGTCTTGTTTTTCGTGGACTTACAACTTGGAGTGCTTTCGAGACTCAAGCCACCCTAAGGCTATGCTGATGTCAATTTTCTTTGACAGAGTTAGAGGCTTGCTGGCACTCAGTGGTCTAATGTCAGGACTGAGTCCAGCCCTTGAAGGCTTCATAAAGAGAGATTTAAGGCTACATCCAAAATTAGGACCCTGGATTGGGCAGAACTCTGTGCCATGCCTAGAAACTCTCACAGCCGTCTCCTGTTTATGGGGACTTTGTACATTAGTGATTGTTTCCAATTGGACATCAAGCTCCCTTTTCCTTGTTTAAATTAAAACTCAAGGTAAACTACTCTCCGCTTGCCAATCTGACCTTCCTAGGGCGACACTTTGTATCCATAGCACGCTGGGTGATTCGGTACCAAAATGGTGTCAAGTGGACATTTTTCCTAAACGGGGCTTGCTCTAAGCCAATCATCAACATATTTCAGCAAGACCTTCTTCTCTTCCAAGTGCAGACCTCTTCAGTCTTTGCTCAAATCTCACCAAGAGTGGTGGTGGTGGTGGTGGTGGTGGTGGTGGTGGTGGTGGTGGTGGGGTGGGGGTGGGGTTAAAACCCTGAGACAGCGGAGCAGCATTGGAAGATGGCTTTTGCTCCCAGGACAAAAGTTCTTTAATTTCTCGCCATTCAAAAGCAAACAGTAACTGAGAAGTGCCCTCCAGTGGGATACAAAAGAAAGCATGCTTCCTGCTTCAGGTCTAATACCGAAAGCTGTTGGTGATGCCCAGGTATAAGAATTGATATAGTACAAGGATTTGGCAGAGCAGGGTGAACGTGTTTGTTGCACAATGTTATCAGTAGCTCTCAAGTCCTGAAGAAATCTGTGCATGAGGCTTACGTCCTGGCAGAACTGGGATATTGTAGTGTGACCAACAAGAGCAAGTTAGTCCACACTGAAGAAACTTCTCTAACACTGGCTGCACTCCTTCTAACACCTCTGTATTGTTCTTCTAAGGTACAGTAGCTCACTCTTTAAACTCAGCGTTTACTGGGTGGTCGCTCACAGTTGCACCCAGGGCTCCATCTGTGCTGTCTCATAGGTCTCAGAGGGAAAGGACCCCTCTGCTGTTTCCTCCTTGTGAGTAAGCAGCTTCTGCAATCTTATGGCTTGTTCTAGTGCAACCTGTAGGTGGAGCTGCTGTCTTTTTCTGAGAGAAGGTTACCAGATCATTTCTGGACAGCAAATCCCATCCTGATGATGGAGTTGACGTCCTGGCACGCAGAGAAAACTGTTTAAGTTTTAATTCTCCTAGTTGGCATTCCACAGGTTGGAGGAAAGTTTTCTTTTGCATTTGCACCTAAAACAAATACCGCCTTTTGTCTACAGCAAGCCACTTCAGTATTGAGAACAGAGTAGGTGGTACCAGCACATAAGAAAATCAACCATTTTGTTCCCCGTTGTCAATTCTAAACAGGGCTCCTGTGAGAAAGTTGGAATTGGCTCCAGAAGACTGAAGGGAGCCCCCGGGAGTCCCCATCCATCGTCTGAATCGCAGCTGTAGTTCACCACCTGTCTATGCGACTTCCCCTCTCCCTTTCACTCCCTTACTTTAATTTCAGGCAGTCATGCTGCCAATGCCACTCTTCCTTGCAGTATGCACATGGGTCCCTTCCTAGGGATGTTCTTTTTTCACATTCCCCTACCGGTTTTTGTTTCCTTGCCTCATGTTCTCTTCTGCTGTAACCACAAAAACTGCAGCCAGCCTTGCAAAACCGGAGACACATGATTCAGTCTTTTCTTTGTGGTTTTTTTTTTTTTTTTGGTACTGGGGATTGAACCCAGGGGTGCTTAACCACTGAGCCACATCCCTGTTTGTTTTTTTATTTAGAGATGGGGTCTCACTGAGTTGCTTAGGGCCTCTCTAAGTTGCTGAGGCTCGCTTTGATCTCACGATTCTCCTGCCTCAGCCTCCTGAGCCACTAGGATTACAGACATGCACCACCATGCCAGGCTGATTCAGTCATTTTTATGAATTATCCTTACACGGTATGTTAGAACCTTTTCAGTTTAACAAATCTGGAGTTGAGAATGGGCAATAAATCCAGTTTATCTGGCCAGGTGACTGTTTGGGTTCAGTCGTCCAACTGGATGCTGTCTGAGACAATATTGTTCTGCCCTGAGAAGGGATGCTCCCTGGCCAAAGTGAGAGCCCTGTTGGGTGTTAAAACGGGGAGACCGTTCCTTACTTGCTTTCATATTGTGCAGGAGATATGGCTCCTGTGACGCCCTCATTGTCCCTGGGACCTGGTAGTGCCATGGCCTCACACCAACTGGTGGCAGATTTATAGCATTTCAAAGACAAATTTCCTTAACCTCCTGAGTTTCTGTTTTTGGAACTGGGCACTGAACCCAGGGGTGCTTTACCGATGAGCTACATCCTCAGCCCTTTTCATTTTGAGTTTTGTGACAGGGTCTCGCTAACTAAGTTGCCCAGGAACTTGCGATCCTCCTGGCCTGGAACTTGCGATCCTCCTGCCTCAGCCTCCCAAATCCCTCTTTGTTATGATCTTCATTATGGGAGAGTAGTTAAGGGATTTCACCCCCTTTACCTGTTCTCTGAGAGAACCAGTCCTATTGTAAAATAGTATGGTAATTTAAAGATCTGAGAGGTGGTCCTCTGTCATCTGAATGAAATACATATTGTTATATGTGTATACAGTGTTGCAATAGAGTGCCAATTTCCTTATGGTCACAGGGTCATAGCTATCAGATATCCAGTCAGCTAGTGTCAGCCCAGAGGACACTTAAATGGTATTGAAATCAAGACATCAAGACACCCATTTGAGAAACAAAAGAAAAGTAGTTATATAAGAAGAGAGAAAAAAAAAAAAAGAGAGAGAAAAAGCCACACCAAACAAACAGAGTGCTCTCCACACAACCAGATTTCTCCCACAGTAGAAGTTGCAAATACTAGTTCTTAGAACCTGACCTCACAGCAACTGGTACTGGAAACAACCCAAGCAAGGTCTAAATGGCTATCTGAGCCCTGAGTGGCAGAGATAGAGGAGTCCCAGTGTGCACCCAGGTGGGACTTATCCATCCTGGAGTTTGAGGACTCCCCCAAAGGCCATTTCCTTCTACCAAGAAACCTTTCATAGGCAACCTGTGTGGAGAGGAGGAGTGAAGGGAGAATCCCTGAGACCAAAGGCTCTAAACAGCTGCTGGGAAGTCCCTGTAGTCCCAGCCACAGAGTTATCTTGTCACCAGCAGCCTGCTCTTATAAGCAGTTGTGGCTCTCTCTGGTAGCCTGAGTAAGAAAGCCCTGCTCTGCTGCTACAGGCAATTGCTCTTTCTGTTGAAAATTGAAAGGGCTGTGTCACTCCTTGTGCACAACTCCTGTCTGGCTCACCAAATTTGCTGTGGGACCCAAATCTGTCTGCTTGGTACTCAAAAGCAAATAGCTGGGAGAAAAGTGGGTGGGTAGAAAATCAGGTTTATTCAAGGGCCCGCACTGTGAGAAGACGGGAGGTGGGCAGCTATCATGGAAGAAAGTGTCCATCTTGGGAAACTTATGCAAAAGGACACTTACAGGAAGAGAAAAGAAGTGTGGTGGGATAATAGGCAGGAAGGCTACTTGCTGAGTAGGGGTCTTCATCATCTGGGGCAAGAGTGTCTTTCCTTGGCCAGAAGATCGCAATTGACCTTGATCTCCTGAGCCTAGTCCCTGCAAGTGTTTAGGAAAACACCCTCCTTTTCTGCAAATTAAACATCATCTCAGAAATGTGCTGACGCAATCTAAAGGCCACTCTATGTACTGGGTTCTGTAGATCTACAGAAAGATTACTTGACAGTTATTACCTTAACTATTTAGATGCAGCCTTTCCTTAGCATTTAGAATGCTGGGTAAAGGAGGGCAAGTAATTGCATAGGGAAACTATTCAAGAGTGACCACTGTTACAAGAACTTACATCTTTGTACTTTGGGTGCCTCATTTTTAACATCATTTTATAAGTACTACTGTATGCATTTGTTTTTCAGTCATACACAAAAAAATAGGATTTGTTACCCCAAATACGTTGCCTCTCATGTATTTCCCTGTGCATTTACCGTTACCAATATTCTTTATTGCTTTGTAAGCCTTCCGGTGTCCTTGTATTTCAGCCTGAAATACTGTTTTGGCATGGCTTGTGAGTTAGATCCATTAGCAATGAATCATCTCAGCTTCAGACAGCCTTTGTTTATTTGGAAATATCTGACCTTATTCTTCATCTTTGAAAGAGAGTTTTGTCAGATGGAGAATTCTTGGTGGACAATTTTTTTTGTGTGTGTTTGTTTGTTTGTTTTTGCTCTTTAGCACTTTAAATGTCACCTCACTGCCTTCTGTCCTGCAGGGATTCTAATGAGAAATGATCAGTCTTATTTGGGTTCTCCTGTATGTGATGAGTGGCTCCCTTGTTACTATTGCAAGATCATCTCTTTGTGTTTTTCTTTTGACAGTTTAATTATACAATGAATTGGTGTGTCTCTTTTTGTGTTTATCTGACTTGTAGTTCATTGGGCTTCTTGGATGTGTAGAATCATGTCTTTCATCAGAATCGGGACTTTTGGGTCATTATTTTTTCAAATAGTTTTTCCGGCCCTTCCTCTCTGTCCTCCTTCTGAGACTCCCACAAAACGTGTGGTGGTCTTAATGATGTCCCACAGGTCTCCTAGACTCTGTTCATTTTCTTTATTCTATCTTCCTTCTCAGACTGGATACTTTCCAATTGATTCATCTTTGGGTTCACTGATTATTTCTTCTGCCTGTTCAATTTTATCATAGAAACCTTATCCAGAACTAATCCTTTCATTTGGGGAAGGTACCTTTTAGCTTCACAATTTCTATTTGATTGCTTTGTACAAATTTCATTGCATGATTGATATTCTCTGTTTGTTCAGTCTTTGTTCTCACAGTTTCCTTGACTTCTTTGAGCATGGTTTCCTTAGACTTGTGAACATCTTGAACAGAGTCAAAGTCCTTATCTAGGAAGTTCAATATCCTTGCCTCTTCATAGATCATTTCTGCTAATTTGTTTTCTTTCTGTGAGTGGGCCATAATATCTTGTTTATTGCCAGGTATCATCAGTTTTCCTTGAAAATGGGTGTCTTGAATATTATGATGTGGCAGTGCTGGAAACTGGATTTTTCCCCCTGTTTGGTGTTATTTTTGTTGTTGTTGTTGTTGTTGTTTCTTGCTGGGAGTTGTAGTTGATTATTCATTTGATGACTTTTCTAAGCCATTTTTTTAAAAAGGACTTTTTAATTGTACCTGGTTGCTAAAGTCTCTTCTTTTAGAGTATGGTCAGTTAGTGGTTTGACAGAGATTCTCTTAAACACCTAGAGGAAGGAAGGAAGGGGGGAGCGGGGAGAAGAAAAAGAATCTTCTGGTCTTTGCAGATTGCTTCCATGTTGGTGGCTCTCCTCTAGTGCTTGGCTGGTCTGTTTACAACTCCACTGTAGATGTCTTTATGACCTATTTCTTTCTGAGCCTAAATATCAGTAGGAGAGGAGAGCTTATCATATTCTCAGGTCTTTTCCGAGAATGCACCCGTCCGGGGGCATGCAAGTGATTTTCTGGATTCTCCATTATAGACAGGAGCTGTTCCAAGCTCCTATTCCCAAATGAACTCTCTCTCTCCATTATTTCCTCCAAGGCATATGGTAAGTCTGTTATTTATTCCAGCTGTAATATTTTGCCCCAAGAGACTGTGACCTGTTCATTGTTTTTTAAGGAACTCCCTTCATGTAGCTGCTTTTCTGTCCTGAGAGAGTTCTGGGTTAGCTGAAACAAAGGCCAGTGCCTTCTGTCAGTCCTGCTGGGAATACCAACATAGATCCAAAGAAACAAACATAATTTCTTGGAAACAAAGGCTGCTCTCCTCCATTCCTAACCAAGCACCACACTTGAAATGTTGGGTGACACCTGAAAGACTGCTGCTGTGCTAGGGAGGCATATGGAGCAAGGCTAAAGAAAAACACAAAAAAAGTTCTTTTAACCGGTTTAAGTCACCTTTTTCTTTTCTTTTCCTTTTAGGTACCAGGGATTGAACTCAGGGGCACTTGACCACTGAGCCACACCCCCAGCCCTATTTTGTATTTTATTTAGAGACAAGGTCTCACTGAGTTGCTTAGTGCCTCACTAAGTTGCTGAGGCTGGCTTTGAACTCACGATCCTCCTGCCTCAGCCTCCCCAGCTTGCTTGGATTACAGGCGTGCACCCCCCACACCTGGCTAAGTCACCTTTTTCTTGATTCCACATTTGCTAGGGTGCTGAAAGTCTTTGGCTGTTTTTGTGAGTTCGGAAGAAGTTGCTTCTGGTAGTTTCTGCATATTTTTCCAGTGTTTCTGTGAAGGACCGGTCCCCAGAAGCTTCATTTCATGCTGTGTTTGCTGATGTCACTCCTGGGAGTCTCCTTTAAGATGGCAGAGGAAATACTGCGTTGGCAAGTAGCAATGGGAGGGAGGCGTGGTCATTGGCCCTGCTTCCTGAACCTGAGTTATGTGAGGTAAAGGGAAAAGACAGTCTCCCCTGGACCAGACTGAGAAAGTAGTGTCCCTGTGGACAGAGCCAAGCATATATTAAGGTACAGGGTGGAGCAGTGCCTTGAGAAGAGATGGATCACACATTATGAGTTGCAGAGAGCACATGGAAAGGGTTGGGGTATGAGGGAGACGTCTGGGTGGGGCAGCTTATTCAGGGGAAGGGACATCCAGGCTCTGGTGCTTTGAGACAAGCCTTCAGTTGCAGTTTCACTAAGGGCTTCAAAAATCAAGAGGGAACACCAAATTTAACAAGTTTCACTTTAGCATCCATTCAGTTCATGATCCAGTATTTCTCTTTCCACCAATTGTTTTACTCAATCTCATTAATAGGAGTCATAATATCCACCACAATTTTATTCCCACTTAATTCATTAACCTTTCACTACACTTTGCTCATATTCAAGATTCGTGTCTCACTATTCCTTTGTGTGTACACTGAGGTTGCCTGGTTTTAGCTTCAATGCTATGCTGTCTGGAGGCCGTGGGGATTATTGAGCAGTGAACAAGGTAGATGTTATTCCTTTCCCAGTAGACTGTTAGTATTTGATATGGGGTTAGGGAGTTGACCATCTGATGAATTAAAATAATTTATTCGTTAAAAGCACCTGGGTCAACAGCATGTAGTTCATCGTTATGGGGAGAGCCACGAGAGCTTTTCGGTCTCTTCCATGGAGAGTTGTCTGTCCATCATCTATCCCTTTTTGAATCAACATTTTAAAATCAATTTTTACTCTCTTTACTACTTCATCTGAATTTCAGATTTATAAGCATAGCTATGTCCATTGGGTGCAATCATACCACGTAGACATGTCGCCTTTGCAGATTCCATGGCCTGGACCCGAGAAGATGAGACAAAGACATCGGGACATGACTTCTTTTTTTCCGAATCGGTGCATGTTAACTATGCCGAAAGTGGGTTTTGCTGCGGCATGTACATACATGCATATAACACAATCTGATCAATTTCACTCCACAGCATCTCCCCATTGCCCTGTGCTCCTCTCTCCCCCAACGCCCTTCCTCTACCCTAAAGGCCTCTCTTCCGCTTTCTCAAGGGCCCTCTTTCCCCCCTTTTTTCTCTCTAGCTTCCCCATGTGAGAGAAAAACATTTGACCTTTGACTTTCTGAGTGTGGCTTATTTCGCTTCACATGATGTTCTCCAGTTCCATCCATTTTCCTTCACATTATGTTCTTTGTGGTTGAATAAAACACCATTGGGTTCTACATCGCATTTTCTTTGTCCATTCTTGTGTTGATGGACACCGAGACTGGTTCCATAACTCGACTACTGCCATAAACATTGGTGTGCAGGGATCATTACAGTACACCGAATTTAGATTTTTCGAATAAATACCAAGAAGTGGGATAGCTGGTTCATATGGTTTTCAGGAATGTTCCATACCAATTTCTGTAGTGGACTTGCTAATGTACAACCCCCACCCCCAACAGTTTACCAGTGTTCCTTTGTCCACACATCCTTGCCAGAATTCATTATTTCTTTCTGTTCTTGATGGTTGCTATTCTGACTGGAGTGAGATGAAATCTCAGTGTAGTTTTGATTTGCATTTCCCTGGTTCTAGGGATGTCAGACGTTTTCTCACATACTTGATGTCCCTTTGTGTTTCTTATTTTGAGAAATATCTGTTTAGTACATTTGACCATTTATTGAGTGAATTATTATTAGAGGGCTTTATTTTTTGGTGTTAAGTTTTTTTTTTTTTGAGTTCTTTATATATTCTGGATAATAACCCCCTGTGGGAGGGAATAGCCGGCAAAGATTTTCTGCCATTCTGTGGGTTCTTTCTCCATGCTCTTAATTATTTCCTTTCCTGTGTGGAACCTTTTTAATTTGATGTCATCACATTTCTTAACTCTTGACATTATTGTGTGAGCTTTACGGGTCCTGTTGAGGAAGTTGTTGCCCATCCCTATATGTTAGAGGGTTGCTCTTATGTTTTCTTCCAGAAGTCACCAAGTTTCTGGTCTAATTCCTAGGTCTTTGATCCATTTTGAGTTGACTTTTGTGCAAGTGAGGCATGAGGACCTATTTTCATTCTTCTACATGTGGTAGCACCATGTATTAAAAAGGCTGTCTTTTTTTTCCCAGGTATGTTTTTGGTACCTTTGTCAAGGAGACTATAGTTTTGTGAGTTTGTCTTTGTGCCTTCTATTGTATTCCATTGGCCTTTGTGTCTGTTTTGATGCCAGTACCATGCTGGTTTTGTCACTACAGCTCTGTAGTATGATTTGAGTCAGTTATCGTGATACCTCCAGCATGGCTTTTATGGCTATTCTGGGTCTTTTATTCTTCCAAATGAATTTTAGAGATGATTTTTTTTTTTTAGATCTGTAAAGAATGTCATTGGTATTTTTTTTTTAAATATTTACTCTTTAGTTGTAGTTGGACACAATACCTTTATTTTATTTATTTATATTTGGTGCTGAGGATTGAGCCCAGGGCCTCGCACAGGCTAGGCAAGCACTTTATCACTGAGCCACAACCCCAGCCCCTGTCATTGGTATTTTTTTAAAAATGCATTTCTTTTTTTTAAACCTTTATTTTATTGATTTTTAGGCAGTGCTGGGAATTGAACCCAGTGCCTCTCACACACTAGGCAAGCGCTGTACCACTGGGCTACAAACCCAGCCCTGTCATTGGAATTTTCACGGGGATTGCATTGACTCTATGCATTACTTTTGGTAGTATGGCCATTTTTTTTTTTAAAAAGGTTATTGGTTGACACAATCTTTTATTTATTTATTTATTTATTTAATATGGTGTTGAGGATTGGACCCAGTGCCTCATGCCATGCATGCTAGGTGAACGCTTTACCTCTGAGCCACAACCCCAGCCCAGTATGGCCTTTTTAACAATATTAATTCTGCCTATCCATGAACATGGGAAGTCTTTCCATCTTCCGAGCTCCTCTTCAAATTTTTTTCTTCGGTGTTCTACAATTTTTATTGTCGAGGTCCTTTGCCTCTTTTGTTAGGTTAAATGCCGAGTTTTCTTTAAAGGCTGTTGTGAATGGGACCATTTTCCTGATTTCTTTCTCAGCACCTTTATTACTGGAGTATAGGAAAGTAATTGATTTATGAATATTGCTCTTATATCCTGATAGTTTTCTGAATCTGCTTGCTGGTTCTAGAAGTCTTCTGGTGGTGTTTTGGGGCCTTCTAAAAATAGGATCATGTCTTCATCACACAGCTAATTTGACTTCTGCTTTTCCTATTTGTATCCCTTTATTTTCCTGAAGGAAGGATAGCTTTGCTGGGTCTGCCCATCCAGGTTGGTGGTTATTTTCTTTGGGGGCTTGAAACACATTCTTCTGAGCTTTTCTGGCCTCAATGCTTCCTTCTGAGAAATTGCTGTTTTTGTGATTCATTTTCCTTTATCGGTGACCTGGAATTTCTCTTGCAGCTTTAAAAACAATTATTTCCCTTTGTTCTGGATTTTCAGAATCTTAACTATAATGTGTTGTGGCAAGGTTCTTTTTGGGTCTTGTCTATTTGAGGTTCTAAGTGTCTCCGGTACCTGGATGTCCATCTCATTCCCAAGGTTTTCAAATTTTACTGCTATTGTTTCACTGTCTAGGTTATCAGTGCCATTGGCCTGTGTCTCTGCTTCTTCCTCAAAACCTGCGAACCTTAAGTCAGGACTCTTAATTTCGTTCCAGATTTTTTCGTATTCTGATCATAGTTTCTCATTTTTCCTTTAAGAGCATGTGAATATTCATGTCTGCCCACTTTGTCCTTGTGCTCCGAAATTCTGTCCTGTCCTGGATCTAATCTGTTGGGGAGACTTTCAACTGAGTTTTCACTTGACCTAATCGTGCCTTTCATTTCCAAGATTTCCTCTTGGTTCTCTTTCAGAATCTGTCTCTCGCTATTGACGTATCTTTCATATCCCATATTGTCTCCCTCTGTTCCTTCCTTAGTTCTTCTTTCAATGCATTGATCATTTGAACGACCAAGTTTTGTATTCTTTGCATTTCATCCACCTCAGTATCAGTGGATTCAGTTTTGGGGGAGATGTGAACTTTTTCAGGCATCATGGTTCCTTGTGTGATTCTGTACTGCTTGTGAATCTGTTGGAGTGGATTCCTCTTCGTCTGTTATATGAGGGTCTTTTTAGTAGGAATTTGTCTCTCTACAATGTGCCCTGTGCTGGAGATGATTCTCTGCATCAAAACAAACAACCAGTGGGATCAAGTGTTAGGTTTGGTCAGCAGCACAACTTGGAGAGAGTAGTCACCAGTGGAACTGTGGCATTGGTCAATTAAGGGCACACTGTGTCTCAAAAAAATAAGAGATAACTTATCAATAAGGACCTATGAACTCCACTGACAAGTAAGAAAAGTGGGTGAGAAATAATATAGAATAAGTGGATAAATTAAGTAATACTAATTAGAATAAATTTTTAAAGATAAAAATAAAATTAAATAATAATAATGGAATACTTACAATACAATCTTCCTCCTCAGGTGGCCCATGGAGCCATGCAGGTGGCAACACCCCCATTGTTCTCAGAGCCTCAGTCCATGTGCTGCAAGGGGTGTGGGGAGAAGGGCCCAGGTCTCAGTAGTAGATCCTCCAAACACCTCTGAGCATGGGGGAGGGGTGTACGCCCCCACAGCCTGCCCTGGGCAGCAGCTTCCACCAGACCCAGACCCAGACCCATCCCACTTCCACTCTTTGCCAACCTTCCACCTTGTCACAGAGTTCAGACACCAATTTCAAAAGAAAGCACCCTCCGCCTTCCTGCATTGCTGACAGGCAGCGGCACCTCCCACTGCCTCCTGGAGCTTCCCTCCCTTCCATGTCACAGTCTCTTTTCCTAGCCCAGACTTAAGGCTCCGGTGTCCACCAATCCAGTGACAAGTGAGGCATAGGTGGCTGTTGGATCGTGGGTATGCATGCGCCAGCGGGTGCACACACACCCAGAGCACATCAAATGCACAGAAAGCAGAGGCGCGGGGGGTGGGGGTGGGGGGGAACTTCAGGGATTTCCAATGTCCCAAACAAACAGTTTAAACACTTAGGTGCTCTCGAACTGGACTCCCCTGCTTTCACTGCCATCTGCTGGGAAGTGCCCCGGAGCTTTCTCCTCCTGCAGTGCTTCTCCTTGCAGCATCAGAGCCTTTTTTTTTTTTTCTGCTCAGATGGCAGTTTTTGTCAACAGCATAGGCTGCATTTCTTAAATTCACTGGGAAAGTCTCTTTGAGCCAGTCATATGCCACTCGTGGTGCTGTGTATTTCTTTTTGTTAAATCTTCTACTATTCTCCCTAAACTGATATTCCTGGGTTGCCTCTGGTTACTGACTCTCTGGATGGAACCCCAGGCCTTTCCCATGCCATTGCTGCCTCAGCATGTAGCCCCAGAAACTGCTGTGATACAACTCCTGGGACAACTACTATGTGGAGATGCTTCCAGTGTGCCATTTCTCCATTCGTAGGACACAAATGCTTATTGTCACTGGGCGGCACAGGATCCCACTTGGGGAAGAAAGTGGCTAGGCCAGAAAGCTCGCTGTTCAGAAACGTTCAGAATGGGGAAGGGAGTATTCTCAAATCCAGTGGGCTTCATGATACACCCTTTTGTATGACACTGTTTGCGTATGAGCCCCTAATTGTGCTTTTGTGTGAGAGTTGCCCTTCACAGAATCCTCTTGGAAGACTTGTTGGCATCAATACAGCACAGTGGGAAAACCGATACATGTTTATTGTATTAAGAAAGAGGAAGGGGCTGGGGTTGTGGCTCAGCGGTAAAAGCACTCACCTAGCACGTGCAAGGCCCTGGGTTCGATCCTCAGCACCACATATAAATAAATAAAATAAAGGTAGTGTGTCCAACTACAACTAAAAATATAAATATAAAAAAAGAAAGATGCAAGTTACAATCACATCCCAGAGATAACCCCTGTTAACATTTTGATGAATATCTTCTTCAAGTATATAATGTGCCTGTGTTTGAGCACACACTTTCTCTCTCTGTCTCTCACACACATGCACACACACAGACACACACACACACACACACACACACAATTTTAACATAATAGTCATCTCTCACACCTCTACATGGACAAGCAAAATGGTTCATGGAGGTCAACCTTGGTCCTTTCTGAGAGTTCCCACTGAGACAAGTCTTACACAGTTGCCTCTACCCATTCCCCCCCCCTCCAAAAAACCCCCCAACTTCAGTTCTCTGCCTGGATCTTTCCTCCCCAGGAAGCAGGAGGGGGGTTGACTAAGGTCAGTCCCACGGAGAACCTCAGCCCTCAGCAGCACCCTCAAGACACTTGGTGGCCTGTAGGGTCCCCATACTCTCTTGTCCTGACTACCCCAGGCTGGAGATCCTTCCATAAGCATCACAAAGTATGATTTCCATCAGTGACATGGGTGTCGTGCGTGCTTTCCCAAACTGCCTCTGGTCGTGTTGATGGATGTATTTCCAATGTGAATTTGTAGAAACTGGAAGCCATGGTGAGAAGTAATGTAACCATCGTCTCAGAATTCCTCCTCCTGGGACTGTCAGAGGTGCCTGGACATCAACCCCTCCTCTTCAGCCTGTTCCTATCCATGCACCTGGTCGCGGTGGTGGGGAACCTCCTCATCATCCTGACTATCGGCTCTACCCCCACCCTCCACACGCCCGCCCATGTACTTCTTTATAGCCAGTCTATCCTGTGTGGACGTCTGCTTCACCTCTGTCACTGTACTAAAGATGCTGCTAAACATCCAGACTCAGAGCCAGTCCATCCCTTATGTTGGGTGCCTCACTCAGATGTATTTTCTGATTTTATTTCTAGAACTGGACAATGTCCTCTTGGCGATGATGGCCTATGACCGATTCGTAGCCATATGTCACCCTCTTCACTATGCCGCAACCATGAGCCCCAAATTCTGTGTCACCTCCTTGTCTGTGGCTCTGATTGTCACAAACATCTATCCCTTGGTCCACACCCTGCTTATGGATACACTGTCATTCTGTGCAAGTGTCAGAATTCAACACATTTTCTGTGAACTCTATGCATTGCTAAAGCTCTCCTGCTCAGATATCCATGTCAATGAGTTGGTTGTTTATACCCTGGGGAGTCTTCTTTTTGTGACCCCCTTCCTCCTGATTTCTCTTTCCTACATGCTCATTTTCTCAGCCATCCTAAGACTGCATTCTTCTCAGAGCAAGATGAAAGCTTTTTCCACTTGTAGTTCTCACCTTGCGGAGGTGTCCTTGTTCTATGGGACCCTGTTTGGGATTTATCTGCGGCCTTCCTCGTCTTACACGGTTGAGGATTCCGTGGCCACAGTCCTATATGCAGTGGTGGCTCCCATGCTCAACCCCTTCATATACAGCCTAAGGAATAAGGACATGAAGGGGGCCCTGAGGGGCCTCTTCAGTTGGAGCAATGTCTGGTTTTGGTGACACCAACTTCTGCTTCTGAGCCAGGATGCCTTGTCTTTTCCTCCCCTTCCCTGGGAGGGGACTTTCCCTCTCTCAAGACCCATCTCCCAAGCGTCTGGCTGTGTCCCACATTTCCGCTGTCTTCCACCTTCATCTGCTCAGTGAACCAGCACTCCCAGATTGACTTTGGTGTTCCTGGCCCTGGGGACGTAATTCCCGGGCATTCTGTATGTCCCATGTCCCTCACCACCCGTCTGGAGTCCTGCCTGTCCCTTGAATTTGTATATGTACCGACTTAGGCCCTGTGTGGTCCCCAGAGGCAGGCAAACGGAGGCTCAGAGAAGGGTTCCCCTTCTGCAGCCCCCAGGGGTAGGAACTGTTTGGATGGAGCCCAAGGGCTTCCTTTCACTTCTCAAGAACAACAGGCACAATGAGGTGCTCTTGTCCCTGGGCAGCAATAGACGTATGGGCTCTGACCTCATGGCCCAAACACTAGGCTTGTGAGCCAAGTGGAGGAAAGTACAGGTGCCCTTTCTGTACTCTTGGGCTGAACATGGCTGTCTTCCTCGTGTCCAAGCCACACCCCGGGCTTGTTGACTTTGCAAAGGACAGTCCTAGATGAAATGACATTCACGCCCCTCTAAACACGTACATATGATAATGATAACTGTGTGGCCGAGTGTCTTTCCAGGGATGGACAGGATGAGGGTCCATCTCATGTGTTCTACACCTTGGCCTTGACAGCCTCCTTTTGAGACATGGGGTCTGTGTCCCTCCCCTACCCTGCCCCCTTGAATGTGAGCGGGTCTGGTACTGCTTCCACTGCTGGAGGACAGCGGGGTCGATGCTGCTTGACATGATAGCAGTGAAGCTTCTCGATTGTTCCCTGGAACAGGGCTCTGGGAGCACTGAGCTGCCTGTAAGAAGCTGGGTTGCCCTGGGGCTGCTGCCACGGTGGAGAGGTCTTGAGGGCATCTCTGGTGCACAGGGCCTGCCTTGGAGTCTCCCGCACACAGACAGAAGACCTGTGAGGGAAGGACTCTCGGATGATTTGGCTTCCACCTGCTTCAGATGTCTCGGCTGATCCTGCAGATGTCCCAGAGCAGAGGCCACGAGTGCCTGCTGGGCCCTGTGGGAGTTGCTGGCCCAGTGCATCTCTGGGCACAATGAAATGGGTGTCTGATTAGGATCAGTTGATTTAACAAAAAGCAGATACAATCACGCAGGAGAGAAGGGACGGAAACTAAATGTTGAAATTGCAAAACTACCTTGAATGCAGATGAAATGAGCAGTTCTGTAGAAACAGATCAATTTCCCAGATTGACACCAGGGGATCTAGGACAAGGCCATTCCCTGTAGCCAATATTGTATGACAGTCTGCATCTCACAACGGCATCACGACTCCTTTCCTTGCCTGCTGGTGTCTAGGCATGTGGTATCCACAGGGAGCAGATGGCCGTGGGCACTTCATGCTCAGTGAGACGCTTCCTGTGCACCATGTTGGAAGTGTGCCCCTCTGTGAACCAGAGCTCCTTGACCTGCAGAGCCTAAATTTCCAGGTTCTTGGCCCAAAAGCCAGGCCGTTTACCCCTGCTCCTGAGTTACGGTGTATTCTAAGTTCCAGACACTTCTCTTTCCATACACGGTATATGAGCAGGTGCAACACCTAAAACTCTGTCCGTCAGGAGGATGGTTTCCTGTCACAGCTGGGTTTGACAGCCATCCCTGAGGGGACTGTAGTGCATCAAAAGTCATTTTTTTGGCTTGTCCCCCCCGCCCCGTACCGGTTGACCAGGAAACAAGCTTGTCTTTTGGTTACCTCTGCCAGCTCACAAAAGCTTTCCCTCCCTTGCTAAGGTCTTCCCTGTCTCATCTGCCTTCACCGGGCACCATGATAATTTCCCTCCATCACGACTCCTCTGTGAAGCCTTCACAAACTCGTCTCCCTTCATAAGGCACTAATACCCCTCGCTTCCCTTTGCTGAGACCTTGTGTCACTCACTTCCTCTCACAAAGGTCTTGCCTTCTGACACTAATGGCTGCCTTGCCTCTATATCCCCAACAGATCCTCCTGTCACAGGAGGAGAGATGTCCCCAAAGAAGGGTCTGAGGAGTTCCCGGAGAGAAGGGGAGACTTGACGCAGGACCAGTGGGGTTCTTGGCATACCTGATGGAAAAGAATTTCAGCCTGTGGCCGACAGAGGCATAGAGAGAGGCTTATTTAGAAAAGTAGGTACATGTTCAGGGGAGGATGGGGGCAATCTCAAGAGAGAGATGCCTTGGGGGTAAAGCAAGGAATATTTGGATGCAGACCATCCCCAGAGGGAAAGTGAGCTGCCTGTTGGTGTGGTGTGTTAACATTTAGAGGACGACAGTTTGTAGGGGCTGGACTAGAGGTGGTGGTGCCAGGCTAGAGTTCTGCAGTTCCCAACTAGTTTTCCCTACCCTTTGTGTCCCTCAGGAGTTGCAACTGTTCACCAGTGCTTTTTGCCTTTCAGTGGTTCATGGGTGTTTCCTGCGTTTTCATGGTTCTTGGGTGACTTCCTCTGAGACTCAACAACTCTCCCTTTCTCCCCAAATTCCTATGGTTGCAGAGTCCTTCTTTCCCTTCCCTCCCCATCTCCTAGGCTTCCTCCTGAGCTTCCTTCAAACATCTCTTCCCTGAACCACCTCCCCTGACAAAAGCCTTCCCTGTCACTGCTCTCCTCACAAAAGATTTCCCTCCTCCATTCCAGCCACAAAGCAGTGATATCCCTTACCTCCCCTCAAAGTGTCCTTCCACCCCTCACTTCACCTCACTAAATCCTTCATTCCACCAACTGCCCTCAGAAAGGCCTTCTCTCAGACCGCATTGCCTCTAGCAAAGCACTAACATCCCTCCCCTCCTCTTGAAAAATACTGACTTCCCTCACCTTCCCTCACAAAGACCTTCCCTCCCCCATCTCTTCTCACCATCTCTTCCCTCTTGGCTCATGAAGTTACCACACCCCATTCACTGCTCAGAGAATTCTTTGCTCCCTCCCTTTCCTTCAGGAGTGCCGAGCTTACCAAGGGCTTCCACCCACACCTTGCCTCAGAACATAATGACCTGGCTCTCCCCTGTCATCAAGACCCTCCCTCCCTTACCTGCCTTCACAAAGTCCTTCTCTTCCTCAACTCCACTTTCAAAGACCTTTGGTCCCGCACCTTTGCAAACTTTGAAACAAACAGGCTTCTTCCAGCTTCCTTCAGAGCCTGTTCTGAATAAAACCAATTTTCCTCCCAATTTAACGCCAGATAATTCTGGAGCAGCGAGTGTGTGGAGTCTAGCCTTTTCCCTCCCGGGAGGTATTGTTGCCAAAAGCTGGGACCTTGATCCCTATGCCAACCCAATAATGGGGCACTGTTTTGACAAAAAGGAAAAACAAGTTTGATTGCTTTGCCAGCAACAGAGAAACTCAGGGACTGACTCCTCTCTCAGAGACCGTGATTCTGCCCAAGGGCGGGGGTGGGGTGGGGGGGCAGGGAGTTTTTAAAGAGGTGATTCAGAGGAATTCAGTTTCCCTGAGATTAGAAAGCAGACGTTAGGGAGGAGAGGATCAGGGAGAAGGTCATGGAGGAGGAGGTCACGGAGGACCCAGTCACAGAGGACCAGGTCACGGAGGACCAGGTCACGGAGGACCAGGTCATGGAGGACAAGATTGGGAAGAGTTAAAGAAAAATTGTGAGTTTTAGAACAACAAGGGATACAGTCAAAGCATAAAGTGAACCACGGTGACAAGGAAAGGGCTCAGGACTGACACACTCTCCCAACTTGCCGGACCTGTACTTGGAACCACAAGAAAGGTCCTTCAGCTGCCTGGAGATATTAAATCCCAGGGCAGTTGCCCTTTTCGTTCCTGTTGCAACTGTGTGGCTACTTAAAACTTGCTTCATAGGTGAGGAAAATGAGGTCACTGGAAATGGTTGATGGGTCATTGTTGGTAGTCCCACCAGGGTGCACACCAAGGATTTTATCGGCACCAGCTGAGGTTCTGGACCTCGAGAGGATCCTTTTGCAGTCTACATAGGGCTTGAGTGAGCCATTTGGAGCTTAAGCTGTGTGGAGAGCAGGCTATGCCCCGCTCACAGTGACTCCACAATGTATAGAACAGCCGTTTTCAGGCTGTGTCTAAACCTGAGTTGCTCCGTTTTCTGTGTCTAAACCTGAGTTGCTCCATTTTTTAAAGCAGTGGTGTGCCATGAGCTACTCCATTTTGAGTATAAGGCAGAATGAGTCTGGCCCTTGCTCGTACAAGTAAACCACCACCATCTGCCCAGCGCAACCATGAGGCACAAACTGATAAACAACCTATACGTGGCAAGTTACCAAACTGAATCAAGGTGCACCTGGATACGTGGACACCCCAAATCATCAGGAACACCAGACGTGGTAGCTTATCAACCTTGCCAGTCGTGACCCCCTCACCTAAGACCCACAAAAGGAGGAACACCTCCCACTTCCCACTCCCTGCTGAGACTGAACATGGTGGCACCCCGACCTCATCACTGCTCACTGCTCACGAGGCTTGCCCAGGAAAACCGCCAGAGTGACGAACCTTCAATTTCCAGTCCCATGGACTTTCAGTGCAGCATGGCTTCCCATGCCCATGACAACCACACACGATGCACTCCGGCTGACACCTCGAGCTTATACTCCAACAAGACTCTGAAAATAAGGACCTCCAGGACCCTCTGCTTTAAGAGCTCTGTGGAAATGGTTCATAAAAATCCCTAGCTGACCCCTACGGTGCTACCTCTTCTCTCTCTGCAACGCGCAAGGATTCCCACTTCCACGGCAGTGTTAGCAGAGATTCCTACTGTGGGGTAAGGCTGGTGCCAGCAGTGGTGTGTCGGAGCCAGCCCCTATCTGCTGGTGACAGGCAGCCCATGGGGACCATCTCTTGTCACCTGTGCCCCCAGTGAGCTCCTATTGGTAGCTTGAAGTCGGCCAAGCTGGGAGTGCATGCAGGACATGGTTTCCGGCAAGCGCCAGAAATCAGGGCTCCTCCCTACCTCACAAGGGCCCATCGCTAGACGTTTACTAACTCAGGATGGGATCTAAGGCCTCGTTTCTTACGTGCTGTTCAGATGTAGCAGGTGCAGAGTGGCTGTGGGACTCGCAGTTAGAGAGAGGGGAACCTTCCTGATACAGTACTTGGATGATGGGGGGGGGGGTGTTCCCAGAAGCAATGGTAGGGTCAGCAGGCTCCTGATCTCGCTACCATCCTCTTGTGGTATGGGTTCTGGCTCCCCAGGCAGGTCATTCTGTAGTATTTTGGGAATTATTGCCAGAGTCTTGGCCTACATGCCATGGTTCTGGCTCCTCAAATTATTTCGTCAGCAACTGGATCTCTGCGTTAAAGTCCTTGTGCAAAAGCTGGCCAGTGAGGCTTATGTTACCTGCAGATGCATGCCGACTGATACACGCAGACGTCCTCATGTAGCTGCCGGATGCCTGCATCTACCCTTGCAGCAGTATGCAGAGCACAGCAGGGAACAGACGGCACATTCTAATCTAACATACGCAGCCGAGAAGCAGTTAATGAAAGGGCCATGTAGAGAGGTGGGAGTAGGACACTGGTGTGCCGTGGCTTAGCTCCTCTGGGCTCCTGAGGGCTGGTTGTTATAATGCCCCATTTGGGGGGAGGAGGCTGTTAACTGTGGGCATCTCTCAGATGTTAGTTACATATGCTACATTTTCTTAAAGCTATAAAAATGTCATTTTACTACACTGTAGTGTCGTTTTTTGCTCTGGAGATTGTATTCATCTATTGTATCTGTTACGAAGGCGCGTGGCATTGACAGACTGATGGAGAAATGCTACCTCCACACTGAAAGGGCTGTAACATGACCATGGTCATTAGTCCTCCCTGAGGGCGATGAACTTGCAATGGCTCGCCACATCTGCATCACCCGGACTGATGTCCTCAGGCTGGCCCTCTGGCCTGGGAGAAGTGGCCACCAGCAGCTTCTCCTGGCACGATCAGTCTTGCCCAGACACTGTCCTCTCAGCCCGAGAGCCAAGGGTGTCTAACAGGTCCTAGGTCCTGTCCCCAGCGTGGCTGCCTGTGCCTGCTCTGTCGTTGCCGCCGCTGAGGAGAGACCCAAGTTCCACCCCAGACCCTGCTTCCCCCAGTTCTCTGTATGGTCCACAGGCGCTCCAGGCTCTCACTCGAGACTGGGGGTGGGTGCCCTCAGCAGTGTAGGCCTCACGCCCAGGACGGGGGAATTCAGAGCAGGCGGTAATATGAGTGGTTGTCCACACTGGCCAAAGTAGAGCCTCGCGACCCCTTAAAATGGCGGGAACTGAGGCGGTCACAGGCAGCCTCATTAGGGGCCTGCATGCGCCGGTCCTCTGGGAGGGCCTGAGGTGCCTACAGTCAAGGGGCGGGGCCTTGTGAGGGAGCGGGCCGACGGGGCCGCCCAAGGGCCCAGGGGCAGCAGGGCAGGTTTGGTCCGAAACCCACCACACGGCTGGTGCCTCAGCACATGGGGGCCTTCGGGCGCAGGCGCAGTGGGCCTCACGGGGTGCATTGTGGGGGAAGGGGTGGGACTTCGTGTGGGGAAGGGGTGGGACTTCGTGTGGGCACCTCATTCCTTCAGCACAGCGTGAAGTGGAGGTTGTGTGTGAGGTGTGCTCTGAGGGGGCACGTGGAGCAGCCATGCAGGCCCCAGATGGTGGCGATGGCGGGTGTCGTGATGGGGCAGAGGGCAGTGCCAGTGGGTCCAGTGGCCCTGGGCGCTCTGGAAACCCCAGGATGTGGGAAGGCGGAGGAACAGAGGGTGCTGCTGCCGGGGAAGCGCCCCAGGTCGACGGGGCGCTGCTCGGTTCAGGGCGGGGTGCAGAAGCTTCTGCAGAGGGTGTGGGAAACCAACAGCTGGAATTGTATCCTTCCCAAGGGTCGAGGCAAGGCTGAGGGCCAGGCTGGGAGTGGCCTGGGATGGGCAGAGAGTGGTTTGGGGGTCTGGCGGGGAGGAACACCCTCCGGGCCGAAGGACGAGTGAGGAACCGAGGCGGCTAGAGGAAGCGGACTTAGGGGACCAGCCTGACGGATGGGGGCTATGCCGTGGGCTGCAGTCGACGGAAGGGGTCGTGGGTGGCCCGCGTCTCCAAGTTGCCTTAACTGGTTCTCCACCAGCGGCCTCACAGTGCCTTTCCTGTCCTTCATGGATGCGGAGATTGCCCGCAGGTACCTGGCCCCGGGCATCGAGGCCCTCGGAGGGGCAGTTCACAGGGAATTCACCGTGATCGGCAGTGACCTGGTTATGTAAGTTCACAAGGGGCCTGGCTGAGCGGGAGCAGGTGGCAGCAGGTGGCTGACCCGTCTCGCCCTGAGGGGGCACTCTGAGACGCCTGGAGACACCCAAGGGTTGGTCAGAGGAGGGCCGCAGTGCAGGGGGCGCTCTAGGTGAGATACTGAAGGATTAGCTGCATGGCCCGGCGGGGCGGGGCGGGGCGGGGACCAAGGGAGAGGAGTTGGCATCTTGGTTGTGATTTTCTTTTCCCCTTACTTTTAGCCGATTGACTGCTGAAAACTCCAGCCTCCTGCAGATATCCGTCGCCTCCTTGCTCAACCAGCTTTCCATGGTGGTGCAGGCCATGCAGCGCTTTGTGCCCCCGTATTTCCTGAAGCCTCAACCAGGAAAAGGAGGCTGAGTTCTCACCCTGAGTTCTCTTCCAGCCCTAGGGCACTGATTCCTGCGGTAGTGACCCGTGTATCGGTGGGGATGGGGGAGCGGTTTGTTTCTCTGGACTGGCGCTAGGGTGCATAAATGTTTGTTAATGCTGGAAATAAAACTGAACTACTGTTGTGGGCTTGAGTGTCTTTTCACCTATTGCTTGTCCGGCTTTTCTCACCCTTGTCCTTGCCTTGGGGGAGCAATTCTGAGATTCAGATAGTCAAATATCATAAGATAATCGAAGATGCTTTAGAAACGGAAGGTGGAAGTCGATTGGGCATCAACTATACCGTCAGGAGTTGGAAATATATTTGTCCTTACTCTATTTTGGGGGTTGGGGGGACTGAGAATAGAACCCAGTGGCGCTCAAACAAGGAGCAACATCCACAGCCCTGTTTTTCTTTTGTTTGGAGACAGGGTCTCGCCAAGTTGCTGACATTCGTCTCCAACTTGCAATCTTCCTGCCTCAGCCTCCCAGCTTGCTGGGATTACAGGCTTGTGCCACCGCACCTGGCGTATTTGTACTTTAAAGTCGTAGTTATACACGAAATGGATAGCAGCCACAGAAACATGAACTCTTTTGCTTGCAAGTTTAATATTAGTTTTTTTCCATTTAACCTCCAAGTTTTTAAAAACTCTTCCAAACCATGTTAATGCAAAAAAAAAAAAAATACACAGCAATGTGATCATTGAGCATTTAAATTGTGCTTGATCTCCTCACCTCATCTTTTTTTTTTTTTAAGAGAGAGAGAGAGAATTTTTCAATATTTATTTTTTAGTTCTCGGCGGACACAACATCTTGATTTTATTTTTATGTGGTGCTGAGGATGGAACCCAGCTCCCCGCGCATGCCAGGCGAGCGCGCTACCGCTTGAGACACAGCCCCAGCCCTCCTCACCCCATCTTGAATGAGAATTGCTAGGGATTCCTGTACACATGCCCCTGAGTGAATGGTGGGTTGTATAACAAGGATTACATGACAATGCATTACTTTCATTTACTTTTCTACTTATTTCAGGTTCTGGAATGTGTTCATACAAAATTGTTCTGACCTCCAGGAATTGTGCCCTTCCACCAGAATGGTGGCTTCCTCACATCTCTTGTCACTGCTGGATCTAGTTCTTCTAGGATTTTTTTTTTTTTTAATTACTTAGTTTGCACCACAAGAGCAAGCAGACTAGAAACACTAGAACAAAAATTTAATGCCTTACTATGCCTGTTTCAGATCGGCAAAGAAAAAAAGTGTCAGGGCAATGAGTTGAGTGTTTTCAGGGTGAGAGGGCTGTAGCATTGGGAAAATACAATTAGAAAGAAAATTGTCTGCCAGCCCAGGCAGAGACCATCCACACAAAGGTAGAAAATGATTTCATTATTGAATAAGCAGTGCACCAGAATGTGATGCACATTAAAGCCAATCCATTGAGACTGCAAAGGGGCAGAAAGGCATCACCCTCTCATGTAGCCAAGCAGATCTAACTCATTCCATCCTTGCCCGGTGGAGTGGGGGGTGGACAATAACTAGTCATGGGGAAGGATGACTTGCCCGTGCCATCTCTCACACACAGTACATACTAAATTAACTTGGCATTCAGGGCGACCGTATGTATTAGTTTATTGCTGTTAGGGACTGACTGTGCGTTCCCCCAGATTCATGTGTTGAAGTCCTAACCAATCACCAGTGTGGCTGTATGTGGAAATGGGGCCTCTAGGGGAGTAATTAAGGTTAAACGAGGTCCCAAGCGTGGGGCTCTGATCCAACATGGCCTTCTAAGTAAAGGCGAGGGCTCTGGTGCCCATTTAGGGCACATATGCTGGAGAAAGACCAAGTGAGCACATAGCCAGAAGGTGGCCAACTACAAGCCAGGAGGAGAGCCCTTGCCAGAAACTGAATTTACCATCACCTTCATCATGGACTTCACAATTGTGAGAAAATAAATTTCTGTTGTTTCAGCCCACTGGTCTGTAGAACTTTGTTATGGCTGCCTGAGCAGACTAATATAACTGTCTTTATCCAAGGGAAAAATAAGTAAACTTCTCACATTCTTATGACAGGATCTCGTTTTCACACTTGGAGCAAGGAGCCCACTGAAGTAAGACTTCTAGTATTTCCTCTCCCCCCACCCCACGCTCCCTTTCTCTCACGGGAACTGGGAAGTGGGGGAAATATCATCCCAGCTGTTTACTTTTCATAGAGACCAGACGGTTCCTAGGTCCTTGAACACACTTCCTGGGTCATAAAGCTGGCAAGAGGCTCTTTCTTTTGTACCTTTGAAAAGGTATTTACATCCTTTTCAGAGATGGAGAAAGAACTTACAAGTTCTCCTAAGTCAATGCTTTAACAAAGGGGGAGGAGGAAGGAGTCTCTCCAACAGTGAGAATTAAACCTGTTATTTTATTTTACTTTTGTGGTGCTGGGGATCAAACCCAGGGCCCTGTGCATGCAAAGCAAGCACTGTACCAACTGAGCTGTGTCCCTAGGCCCCCCCCCCCCGGCCCCCAAAACCTCTTATATTTAATTTGCATCTGTCCTTATAGTAGCTGTCTCTAAAACATATTGCATCCTGCAAACACGCCAAGCTCACTAATTAAGTAGCTCTTTTGTAAATGGTCTCAGGTTTCATGCATAGATGATCATGAGTGCAAACGAAGGCAAGGTTTTTTGTTTTTTCTTTACCTTCCTTTCTAATCTGGATGCCTTTCATTCATTGGTTTCTCTCCTCTCTATGAGTTGCATTTTCCTGCTGCTTTGTATCCCGTTCCACCTTCTTCCTGGACCGCTGGGTATTTCTGTATTCCTAGACAGAGCCCTGAGCTGTGTGCTGGGATGCTGTTAGAGTGACTTGGAAAAGGTTTGATCCTTCTGGGTCTTGCTTTGAGGATGAAGGACATGAGACCAGGGCAGCTCAGTGTAGGAGACATATTTCTGTGCTGACAGGGCACGGCCCTCATGAGTGCCCTGCCTGATGCCTCCCTGTCAATGTGACCTTCCCCACCTGGTGGGTGGGGAAAGCTGCTGATCTCTTTCCTCCCTGAGTGCTGTGCAGTTACTTGCATCCTCTTGAGGGGCAGAGCCTTTCCCAGGCCTCAGGTAGTTTCCTCACCTGCTTGTGCTCCCCTGTGGTCTGCTGAATACTCGAATGGGACACACTGGGGATGTAGGGTTCTCTCCCTCTGCAGTTCCCTTCGCTCTGGTCCTCTGCCCTGGAAAGCTCCACCTGTCTAGACTCTGTGGCTCAGACTTTCATGTCCCGAACTCTGGGTATCTGCTGGGCCCTGGCCATCAACCCTCCTTCTCTTCCTCCATCCCTCTCTCCCTCACCCCACTGCATGCCTTACAGACATTAAGTATTGATGAACGGGTGAGAATGATCTCTTTCACTACACTATCCACTCTGCTTCCCTTCACTCTCTCATTGTGGTTCTAGTAGATTCTATCCATTTCTCAGGGACTTTCCACCCCCAAAGTAGAAAACTGCTTTGTCTCTCCCTTTGGCTTAGTTTCTGTAGTCCTGTAAGGGTTAGCATTTTAAACCATCTCTCTTGTCCTCCATTCTCTGTTGGGCTGGTTCTTTCTAGGTGCACTGAATGCACAGGTGATGTCCTGGGACATCCCTTTGCCCTGAGCTGGAATCCCAGTCCTGCTTCACAGGTATCCCTTTACCATCGTACTCCTTTTGTTCCGTTTAGTTGTATTTTTTTTTTTTTTGTCAAAAGGTTTATTGAGGCACAACTTACAGACCATAAATTTCACCTCTTTCCAGCGTGCTGTTCTATGAATTTTAACAGGTACATATGGTTGGTTTCCACCACCACCACAATTGAGTTACAGAACGTTTTCATCACCCTCGATGTTCCCTCATGCCTCTTTGTAGTCAAGCCATCTCCTGGTTCCTGGCCTGGGGAGCTCCAAGAACCAGGCAAAGCAGATGACTTCCCTCTTGCTGTCCCTTCAGGCAGCCAACTATCCAACAGGTCGAAACAGAAACCACAATCCTTTGGGAAGAAAGTCCACATTCCTGCTGTTGGGACTGCTTACATTGGTCAGGTATGCTGGCTGCATTCCTCACGCCACTGCTGATCTGGGTGTTGGGGATGCTAGGTGGGTAATGAAAGATGGGGCAGGTTTCCCTTAGCTGCCAGCCAGCACCTTCTTTCTTCCATTTTCTTTTCTTTTCTTTTTTTTCTTCCTTTTTGGTGCTGGGGATGGAACCCAGAGCCACGGCACATGCTAGGCAATCCCACTACCACCGAGCTACATCACCAGAACCACCTTCTTTCCCCTCCAAGTCTTTCCCTGGTGATTATACATCGTTGTCTAGATTCCAGCCCTCTGTAAAAGTTGATACTGACAGTTTTTGCCTGCTCATTACTTGCTTTGGTGGAGAACTTGAGCCCTGGAGTTCTCTACTATTCCATGTTCAGGGATGTCACCCAGAAAATCCTTGCATTGTATTTTAATCAATACATAACAGTTCTACAACCAAACACAAAGAATGAAGAAGGAAAGAAAGGAACAGAGAAAAGAGGGGAAAGGAAGAAAGGCAGGAAGGAAGGACGATCAAGGGTGTGAGGAAGACAACAGCAAGCCATCATCGTGGGCTCTGAGGTAAATATGGTCCAGACCACCTTCAGAGGTCTTATTGTATGACTGTGGACAATTAGTAAACCAATTTAATTTTGTTGCCCCATGAAGAGTGCGAAAATGACTCAGTTGTTCTCAGAAACTGCAGTAATGTTAGAGACTGCATGTTTTATGTTTCATCACTAGAGTCATTAACAGAGATGTGTTATTCTTACATCGGTTGGATACAAATGATTGTCCTACTTCAACAAATACTTGAAGCTTTTATTTAACACAAATAAAGGTATTTCTAAGGCAGCAGAAACTTTGCCTGCACTCCAGTTGCCGTTTATCGTCTTCCCAATTTATTCCCAGTATTTCTTGCAACAATATAAGGAGAATGGCAATTCCTTATTCTGCTATATTCATGATTTTTACATTTGTGGAAAAAAAAAAGAAACGACGTCATCAATAAGCGATGCAGCAATGTCTCTTGCCAACGAAAATGCAGATGGTATTGCTGTGCCAGAAAAAAAAAAGAACGTGTAGCTGGGCATGGTGGCACATACCGGTAATCCTTGCAACTCGAGAGGCTGAGGCAGGAGGACAAGTTTGAGGGCAGTATCAGAATGTTAGTGAGACCCTGTCTCAAAATTTTAAAAATTGGTAAAATGGACCGGGGTTGTAGCTCAGTGGTAAATTGCCCTGGGTTCTATCTCCAGCATGTATATATGTATGTATGTATGTATGTATGTGTGTGTGTGTGTATATATATATATATATATATATATATATATATATATATATAAAGTGTATATTTCCCCTAGTTTCCTGACTCTGTAACCCACAGCTGAAGCAATGAACCATCCTCTTAGGATTTTGTTCCCTTCCCGAAAAAGTGGCCCAAGTAGAAAAGAAAAGAAAATCGAGTTTCAGAGACTTACAGTCTTAGAGAAATGACCAATGAAAGATCAGCTGGGGAAGATAAATTGTGGTGGTTCTGGGAAAAGCTACAATACTCATTCAGTCAAGTACTGAGACAAGCAGCATCTAAAAGGCATGATGGCAATCTAACTTACCTTACGGTGCTCTACTGGGTAAAGATGCTAGATAAAATAGGTCGGACACATATCTTATTTTGATCAGCGATCATTTTAATACAGTGTAAAGTCAAGTGATAAATCTTCATAGGACAACCGATGTCAACGACAAATTTACCAATACTATTAGCATTTTTTTAAAGCACACAAACCCCCAGGAGAGGTGTATAAAAGACGGTGGTCATCATTACCCCAAGTACACGTATAGTGCAAGTACCCAAGACACGAATAGTGCAACTCTACTTTGTGTACAACCAGAGACACGAAAAATTGTGCTCTATGTGTGTAATAGGAATGGTAATGCATTCTGCTGTCATATATAATGAATTAGAATTAAAAATAAATTAAAAAAACAGGAGATGAGTGGTGAGTGATTGGCATGAAAAAATTCTTGCAAATCATAGTAATGCCACATAAACCACACTTGTTGACAGGACCTCTGCACCCAACAGTTGCAAATGTTAATGTTGCTTATTGGAAAATTACAGGATCAAAGCTCTCAGAATGGCTGGATATACAGGTTTTGTTTCCAACTCTCTAGAAGCCATCAGAGCTCTTCCATGAACTCAGAATAGTAAAATGTAGGAATTTTATCCACCTTTAAATGAACAAGTGAAATTCCCATTTTAAGCTTAGTTGGCGCAATGTTCACCTTTTTAAAAAAAACAAATGGCTCAGAAGTACCCAATTTACCCAATTTGAGCTTTCTGAGAAATGGATACTGGTAGACTGCAAAATAAAGACAGTGCCATAAAATAATTAATGACAGCCACTGTGGTGACCCGTGAAGTGACCACGATTTCCTTGCATCTATGTATGTGCCTTTTCAAAGGGACTTTGCTGCCTGTTTATCCCGACAAGAGGTGAAGCCAATGCTTCTGTCACGTAGATCTGGTCTGAAACCTTGTGACTTTTACTGGCCCAAGGGGCATTGCAAACTTGGTCAGAAGCAGATGCTTGAGGAACACTTGCACCTTGGGTTTTATCTCACCACAGGGAAAATTTTTGTCACCATAAGGTCAAGCCAGGGGTGGGGGGTGGGCCAACCTCCCAGAGGAGGAGGGATTGTTGCGGAGATGTGGCAGCCCTCTCAGTCATTGCAGGCAGCCTAAAGAGTGCATGAGGACATCCTGGATCACCCAGCCCCGGCCAGTCAGCCTATACTGGAAAACTGCCCGGCCAATACCCACAATTGCAACCAATAATAAATGCCAGTCTGAAGCCATTAAGTATGGGGGCAATTCAATTTGCGTTTTAAAAAACGAGCCAACCTTGAAATCCTAGCATAGTACACATGCAAGTGAACTCATTCTCAGAACCTTGGTATGAACAAAAGATCTGTAAAACCTGGCAATGTCTCAGGACAAATTAAGTTGTTGTGTGACAAGATTATGGCAGGATGTAAAATTTTAAATTCATCAACATGAGCACATTTGTAGCCTGTTGAAACCATGCAATCCCATTTCAGTGAGGTGTCAGGCTCAAAGAAACAGTTCAGTAGCATACCGTACATTGAGTACATCAAACTCTTTCTTAGCACATCTTGAAATCTGTGAAAAGAATCCCAATATGAAATTCCTCTTCTTCCCAATCCACCCTCACAGCACCTGCAAATGCCCTCAGTGCTTCCCAGCGTTCCTCTCCCTCTCCTCACTCATTTTTCTCCATTCCAGAGTGATGTCGGCCAAGCCAACACTTCTTCAGCAAAAAAGGCTCCTCTTTGGAAGGAAATTAAATGTGTCTACACTGAAACTGCATTCCGTCTCAAGCCTAACCTCCCCAGAGCATTGTAAAGTCTGTTCAACAAATTAGTGGATAATTCTCCATCTTTTTTTTTTTTTTAAAGAGGAGAGAGGAGAGAGAGAGAGAGAGAGAGAGAGAGAGAGAGAGAGAGAGAGAAAGAGAGAATTTTTTTAATATTGATTTTTCAGGTTTTGTTGGACACAACATCTTTGTTTGTATGTGGTGCTGAGGATGGAACCCAGTGCCCCACGCATGCCAGGAGAGCGCGCTACTGCTTGAGCCACATCCCCAGCCCCATCTTTTTTTCTTTTTTACCTTTTTTCTTTCCTCCTCCTCCCATTCCTGTTCCTCCTCCCTTTGCCCTTCTTCTCTTTTCTTCCTTCTTCTACAGAAAAGCACACAAGCTTTCTTCTATCCTATAGTCCCACCATGATGTGCTGCCTTGCCACAGGCCCAGGAGCAACAGAGCCTACTGACTGTGGAAAGAAACCTCTGAAACCATGATCCACAATGAAGCTTTCATTGTTCTTAGTTGATTATCTCAGGTATTTTGTTCCAGTGACTAATCACGATGGGAATCATTAATAGCACCAAATACCAGATTTCTGCTGCCTGCTGAGGTAATCTCCTTGGTCATATTTTTGGTGACTGAAATGGGCACAGTCTCTGGACCCACACAGTTTACATGGCTCTTTGTGTAATGCAGCATTTTAGCCAAAGAACTCATGACAAACACCACGAGAAGCCATGACAGTTATTGTTAAGTGGATGACAACAGACCAAGGCATCAAATGATATTATAATATATGTACTTGCACATACATAGTGTTATGGTTTGGTTCTAGAATGTTTCCCAAAGCCTCAAGTGTTGAAGGCTTCGTCCCCAAATACAGCAGTTTCCAGAGGTGGGTGGGGCTGTTGGAAAGTGGTTGACTCATGAGGACTCTGACCTCATTAGTAGATTAATCCATTATGGGATTCCATAATTTGGATGGACTATTGGGAGGTGTTGGAAAGCATAAGCGGTTGGATCTAGTAGAGCTGAGTGGGCTCTTGGTGGTGTGTCCTGGTTGATTAAATCTTGTTCCTGGTTTCTCTCTCTCCTTCTCCCTCCTCACTTTTCCTCCTCTTCCTCCTCTTCCTCCTCTTTCTCCTCCTCCTCCTCCTCTTTCTCCTCCTCCTCCTCCTCTTTCTCCTCCTCCTCCTCCTCCTCCTCCTCCTCCTCCTCCTCCTCCTCCTCCTCCTCTTCTTCTTCTTCTTCTTCTTCTTCTTCTTCTTCTTCTTCTTCTTCTTCTTCTTCTCTCTCTCTCACTCTCACTCTAGCTCTCCTTCTTAGCTTCCATAAGATGAACACCTTCCATCTGCTATGCCCTTCCCTCATGATGTTCTGCCTCACCCCAGGTCCAAAGCAATGGAGTCAGCCAACCATGCACTGAGACCTCTGAAACCATGACAGAATATAATTTTTTTCCTCCCCTGAGTTGTTATTTCAAGATATTTTTGCCACAATGACAGAGAGCTGACAAACACAGAATTGGTGCTGAGAAGTGGGGTCATTGCTGTGCCTATTCCTGACCATGTGGTTCAGTGAGCTTTTGGAACTGGTTTGTGGCAGGAGTTTGGAAAAGTTTGGAGATACAGACTAGAGGAGACCTAAAATGTTGTCAGCAGAGCTTCATGGGCAGTTCTGGTGAGAACTCAGAGGAGCAGAAAGCTGATAGGTATGCAGACAGTAAAGACTGTGCTCATGAGTTTTCTGACAGGAACGTGGACTCTCTTTAGGAGTTGGACTAGAGACCATTCATGTATCATTCTGGCAAAGCACTATTCTACATTTTGTCCATGCCATGAGACTTTGTGTGAGGCCAAATTTAAAGGTGACAGATTAATTAATCTGGTGGAGGAAATTTCAAGGCAGCTTAGCATTCACGCACAAGAGACAAACCCATTTTTGAAACTTGAGCAACAACAAAGATCTAGTTCTGTCAATTATGAATACATTCCCCAAAGCTAAAGTTGTTGTTGTTATTGTTGTTGGTGTTGGTGGTGGTGGTGGTGTTTGTGGTGGTGGTGGTGTGTGTGTATGTGCATGTAAGTGTGTCAGTAGAACAGAAGTGAGAGCTCAGAAATAATGCTCAGTACATTTTGGAAGTCAGTGTATATGAAACATCACATTTCAAATGGGTGAGGGAAAAATGGACTATTCAAATAATAGGACTTGGACTGTTGGCCACTCATTAAAAATAAATAAGTGGATGAATAAACAAATAAGTTGATACAGTTAGCATCCTACCTCGTACCGTACCTCTGGGATAAGTTTTCAAAAGCCTCTCTCTGTCACTTTTTCACAAATTACGCCAAAATTATTTCTACTAGAAATGACATTCGTCTTGGAGTGACTAACAATGTCCCAATAGGGAGCTTAGGCCACATGCTCAAAATAATAATAATAATAATAAATAAATAAATAATTTAAAAAAATAAACGGAGGCCAAGAAATGAAACAGATTATTTCATTGCAGCAAGGAGCATGGCTGTCACATTTTCTGTCACATCCCCGGGGGAGGAGAAAGTTTTATGTTCAAATTCACGTATATTCAGTGAGTAATTACTCCTGCTATTAGTGTTGCTAAATTTGAAATATTCATGAAGTCTACAATATTTTCAGGATGGAATATAATTTTTGTGTGCTTCTTTTTTCCCTGCTAAAATATTCATTTTTTTATGGTACTAGGAATTGAACCCAGGGTGCTCTACCACTGAGCCGCATCCCCAGCCCATTTTATTTATGGAGGCAGGGTCTGTAGCTGGAAATACAGGCCTGTGCCACCATGCCCAGCTTTTGTGTACCCGTGATGAAGTACTTAGGAAAGATTGCTTCTTGTGCGAGGCATTAAGAAACAGAGTCAATGACTGTGGACTTCAAATATTTGTAGGCCAAACTCTATAGTAACTTTGAGGAGTATGGTAGAAGAACAATCTGTGGTGCTCGCTTCGGCAGCACATATACTAAAATTGGAACGATACAGAGAAGATTAGCATGGCCCCTGCGCAAGGATGACACGCAAATTCGTGAAGCGTTCCATATTTTTGATGTAACTGATGTGATTCAGCAATCTGTATACGGGGTAAAAATGGGAGTTCATAACCCTTTTGAATCAAACTGAAATATGATATATCAAGTTAGATGTAATGTTTTGAACGACCAACAATAAAAAAAAATTAAAAAAAAATAATACTGACTTGTAAGATTTATTGAGGTTCTCTTATGACCTAGAATGCTTTTTACTTTTTTCAATAAAATTTCATGGAACATGAAAAAAAAAAAAAAAAGAACAATCTGTGGAAAGGCGTGTAATTTTATCCAGAGGTTCCCAAATGAGGGACACTTAATCTCAGGTTTCACAATGACGATTGGATAAGGAGATATGGGGATATTTTTTTTCAAGAAAGAGGAGTGAAATTTGGAGGAGGCTAAATGTAAAAATTAAGTTTGGCTTTGGACTCTCTAAATCTGAGGTGTCATTGCAAAATTTGGATTTGTATCCCTCATGCAGAATGTTGGTAGAAACAGGGTTGGGAACTGGCAGTTGCTTCAGTTGTGCATGAATCACAGTGGGGACTGAGCATGGCCAGTGTGGGAGATGTGTAGAACACCCGTGGATGAAGGCCAGGTCTGTGGGGTAGGAAGAATGATTTTAAGCATTCAGAGAAGTTGTGGTCAGTGCAAGGGGAAAGCTGGGAGCATGGGACGGCCTAGTCTTCCTCCCAAAAAGGGAGGCCAAGGGGGAGTGTAACATGTTGCCATTACTAAACAAATTCTCCAGTAAGCTTTGGAGAAAGCAAGAATGAATAGTATCTTGGGTCAGAACTGAAGGACTGCTTGTTTGTTTATTCAGTCAGAGAAAAGGAAAACGACTTCCAGGAGACAGAGAGACATTTTGAGGTGGGGAGGAGGACACCTTGACACTGTTTAACTTGGAGGATGTCAGCCGTCTCAGAGCAGGAGTAAGTAGTCGATTCTGGTTGAAATAGACGTTAAAATATCCTTTCAAGCTTACCCTGATGAGAAAATGTATAGACTGTTACTTGTGATAGGGTGGCCTCCCAGAGTTCTCCCTGGGAAAGTGCTGGCTTAGGATAGTTTTATATGGGTTTCTCTTTCACTCACAACCATTCTCTGAGTCAGATGTTAAATTACATGGTCATTCCCATTTCAGTGGCCTCAGTGATTGGGGTTTGGTTAACATTCTGCCAACCCAGGAACATGAGTTGGCAAGAATAACGGTGGGAGAGACAGTCACCCTTCCTACCCCACAGAGCTGAGCATTTGCTAGGTAGGGATGGCAGAGATTCCTAAGAATGTGGTGTTCTAAAGCAGCCTATAATGATGATGCTTTCCCCACGGCCAGCCATTATTTTTCTCTTTGGGTAGGGAGAGGCGTGAAGCCAGCACAGAAGCACCAAGCTGGAAAAACAGGGTGTGCTCAAAGGATGGGAAATGATGCTCAGTGAATGATCAAGTTCCACAGGAGCTTTGAGATCTGAGAAGTGTTAAGAAAAGAGTCTATGACCAGAGAAAGGAAATTCAGATGTTTGAGTTCAAAGACAAAAGAATTTGCGGTGAATGATGGCAGCGCTGGCAGAAGCAGGGAAGAGACACAATTCAGGAATTCAAGAAGGTTGGGATATACAAAGTAACCTGTGGTTTGGAAAAACTGTTTTTGCCTCGGAAGGATTTTCATGACCAAGTCCCACACAGTGATGTTCCATATGTTCTCAAAAGCCTCCCAGGAGGAAGAGTCCTGAGACACCCCCTGTGGAGTAGCCACAGGAACATCTGAAGCCTCTGTGAGGCCAACTGGGAGTGATAAAACCAAGTTATCTCACACACGTGACTCCCGTTTAGCATCAACATGAAAAACACTTTGAAAACTGATGATTAGACATAAGAGAATGAGGCACCGACAGGGAAGTGTGATTTTTTTTTTCCATGACATTTGCATATTTAACTTAGGAAAGTTTTCAGTGTTATATTTTCTCCACCAGGTACAATAGTTTAGGTAAATAATCACATTTCATTTAAATCAGGTACGATACAATTCCCCTGTATAAACATAGAGCCATTCTTAGGTTATTAATCGGGGTGTGAATCTAACTTCAAGCCACGTGCCTGTTGCACTCTTCATTTGTGTTTCCTGGCTTCTATTTTTAAAAGAATTCATTTTCAAGCTTCTCCATGTTATCGAAATGTCTTTTTAAAACCCACAAAGCAGTGTCGCATAGATGCAGTACATAATCAGCCTGGTGCTCATGCTGCTGCATCCGGTCCACCCACAATGGTATGAGATGAGGAAATAATCTGGTTTCCCTTCTGCAGGAGCACTAGAAGATGAATTTATTCCTGCTGCAGCTTCAGCTTCCTGATGTGCTATAGTCATGGCCCCTTCGACATCCAACAGGGAGAAAATAACTTTAGGAATTTCCCTAAAGGACAGCGCGGACAAAAATGCCAGGAGGGAATGGAAACTAGAGTCCCTGTGACCCCGGCCCAAATCCCAGCTCTGCTGCCTTCTTCCTGTGGAACCTCAGACTACTTTGCTAAGGTCTTTATGCTTTGATTTTGTCATCAGTGAAAAGGGAAGCATGACTAAACTTATGTGCCGATGGTAAGGCACATGAGTGTGGAAAGAATTTTAACTAGTGCCCGACTGCCCAATAGTTGTATTTTTTTTTATTAAAAAAATCATTTTTTTTCAAAAAAGTGAATGACAGTAACTGAAGGAAAATACGTTCTTTTTACTTTATTTTTATTTATTTATTTATTTATTTTTAGAAATTTTTGGTGGTGGTGTTGGGGATTGTGCGTGCTAGGCAACTGCTCTACCACTGAGCTAACATCCCCAGCCCTGGATTTTATTTTATAAAATGTATTTACACCACATCTACACCACACATGTTAAGATAAAAATTCAGGGCTCGGGCTGTGGCTCAGTGGTAAAGCGACTGCCTAGCACGTGTGAGGCCCTGGGTTCAATCCTCAGCACCACATAAAAATAGATAAAATAAAGGTATTGTGTCCCTCGACAACTAAGAAAATAGATATTTTTTTTTAAAAAAAGATGAAGATTCATATTGTTCATTTTCAGAGGGATTGGCTTTGCAGCTCAGCATATTGCACATCTAACCTTATCATCATTACAAGTATGATGCTTTTATACCTCACATGTCATGTGCCTACTTTTGCCAGATATCAGAGCCGAGCATCACTTCAGAAGGGAATGTGGAGTCACACAGCTCGGGTTTTGAAGTGGGTTTTATTATTTACTGTCGACCATGGCCTATTAGTTTATCTAGATCTAAATGCATTATCTATAAAATTAGGGGGGAAATGGTACTCCCTACTGGCTTGTTGTAATGGTTAACTCAGGCAGTATGTGCATGGCTTAGTACTGTTTCATGTACATTTTGGATAACTATTTCCCTTAACTGACAGCTTTCTAAATATTTGTAGTTGAGTATCATTAAAATAGGGGTTTATGGACACCACGTTGCTGGGATGATAGATTTAGCTCCCTCTTTTTGAAAATACAATGTGCTTTTCAGGTAATCCATAATGAGAGCTGTGTGTGAAGCTCAGCGGCAGAGCACTTGCCTGCATTGTGTGAGGACCAGGGTTCCGTGCCCCAGCATCATGCGTGTCTGTGTGTGATAGCCCCACATGGATTATCCATGATGAATATTCGCCTTTTCATGGTGTAGGGGAATGTTAAACAACAACAACAACAACAACAACAACAGGATAAACTAGATCTCTTCCCGGGTACCCCGAGCTTCTCCTTTACAAGTGCTTTGAAGACACTTTAGTGTGTCGTGCTGCTAGCACATCTCTAAAGAAAGCCTTGTATTTTGCCACTACAGTTCTTCAGTCCACACGTTTTATTTGGTTGACATGGACTTTGTTCACCTCTCCCCATCATAATCGAACCCATCATTTAAGGCCCAGACCTTCAAGGAAAGCTGTGATTAATTTCCTGGTCAGAATCCTTCTCTCTACCCTACATTTCCAAAAGATTGGTTTTGAATTTGTTTTAACACGTACCATACTGTGGTTTTTAAGTTTTAGTTAATTGTGGGCACATTTTTGTATATTTTTCAATTCCAAATCATCCTGAGGATAGTCCACGTTTTGCATTATTATCCCTGCGCTGAATCATGAAGGTCCTGATCAGAGATATGAATGGAAAGTACTCCCTCAAGGGATGGCTAACAGCCCAACTATGTGTCAAATTTATGTTGACAAAGCAGTCCAGCCACTTAGAAATCAAAATCCTGAACTACAGATATTTCAGTATATAGACGATGTATTATTAGCACACAAAGATAAAAACACATTGCTAGAATGTTATGCCACACTTACAAACTTATTAAAAAATTATAATCTAGAAATAGCAATAGATAAAGTACAATTAAATTTTCCAATTAATTATTTAGGAGTTCTATTATCCTCTACCATGGTCCGTCCACCAAAAATTCAAATACGAGTAGATCAACTCAAATCACTTAACGACTTTCAAAAGTTATTAGGAGACATAAATTGGATAAGGCCTTATCTAGGCATACCAACAGGAGAGTTGGGACCTTTATTTGATATCCTAAAAGGTCCATCAGAACCAAATTCACCCTGCATGTTAATGCCTGAAGCAAGAAAGGCATTAAAAATCATTGAAACATATATGGAGAATATGCATTTGGATAGAATTGATATAAGTTTGCCTTCATTATTTATTGTACTACCAACAAAAAATATTCCTACAGGAGTATTTTGGCAAGAAGGTCCATTATTATGGATACATTTATCTTATTCTCCTAACACTATTCTTACTAGGTATCCTGAGGCTGTAGGACAATTAATACTCAAAGGAATAAAAGCAGCAAAGGGAGTGTTTGGAATTTCTCCCAATAAAATTATTACTCCATATACTATGAATCAAATTGATGAGTTAGCTAATGAGTTAAATACTTGGGCAATAATCATGTGCAAATCTAATGTTTCATTTGATAACCACTTACCATCTAATCCTTTGTTGTCTTCTTGGTCTTCGCATCCTGTGGTTTTTCCAAAAATGACAAGAAAAACACCTATCATGAATGCTCCAAATATATTCACTGATGGGTCAAATAATGGTACAGCAGCAGTAGTTACCCCTGATCAAACTTTTACATTTTTAGAACCCAAACAATCAGCTCAAAAGGTAGTGCTTAATGCAGTATTACAAGCTTTTGTGATGTTTAAAGATTCTGTATTTAATTTATTTTCTGATAGTGAGTATATAGTTAATGCTATAGTATCCCTTGAAGATGCTGGTAGGATTTCCCCTTCCTCTACTGTTTTCTCTTTGTTTTCCACTATACAAAGTCTAATCTGGGACAGAAAAGATCCATTCTTTATAGGACATATCAGGGCACATACAGGATTGCCTGGTGCCCTTAGTTTGGGCAATGATTTAGCAGATAAAACTGCACATGACAAACATTTTTTCCTATGCTAGAAGAAGCTACAAATTTTCATAAATCCTTCCAAGTCAATGCAAATACTTTAAAAAAGCATTTTAAAGTAACTAAGGAACAAGCTAGACAAATAATAAAACAATGTCAAAATTGTGTGACCTTTTTACCACAAGTTAATCTTGGAGTCAATCCTAGAGGACTGATACCTAACCATATTTGGCAGATGGATGTCACACACTTGCCAGAATTTGGAAAATTAAAATATTTGCATGTTACAGTTAATACTTCTTCCAGATTTTTGATGGGCTCCCTTCATGCCAGAGAAAAAACTAAAGATGTTATAGCTCATTGCTTACAAAATTTTGCCACTGTGGGCGTTCCAAAACAGTTAAAAACAGATAATGCCCCTGGTTATACTTCTACCTCTTTTAAACAATTTTGCTCATCATTCGGCATTACTCATATAACAGGAATCCCATACAATCCACAGGGACAAGGCATAGTTGAAAGAGCTCATCAAACTATTAAAATGTACTTATCAAAGCAAAAAGAGGGAATTGGGAAGGGGTATATATCCCCCAAAGATAAACTTAAAATAACCCTTTTTACTCTAAACTTTTAAAATTTGGATTCGTCAGGGCTTAGTGCTGCGGAAAGGCACATGTGTCCAAAAAATGTACATAAGCCCAAGGTACTTTGGAAGGATATTCTAACAGGACAATGGAAAGGTCCTGACCCAGTGATTGTCTGGAGTCAGGGGTCTGTTTGTGTGTTTCCACAGGGAGAACAGCAGCTGATTTGGATTCCAGAGAGACTAACTAAAGCGATTTCTACAGACCAAAAAGAAGATGATTTGGCTCAAATCCATAACAGCTGATATCCAGAACTCCAGTTTGGCTATCCTTACATCTGCGACAGTGGTTCTCCCACACCTGGAGGCTAATGAATAATGAACACCATTAATGCCTATTTCAAATGTAAGAAACCTTGGGGCTTGCTTGTGGGAATACCTTCAGACCCATATGCAAGATATAGGAAAAAGGATGGGATATCCAAAGAAGAGTCAAACCCAGGTGGAAACCAGGTTTTTTTTCCAATATCTATTTTATTATTGCCCTTTCCCACATCATGAAGTTCTATTTTGTTTTTTGAGCTCATACAGACCTAGGGTAATGTTTTTTTGATGAGTTCTATTTTTTGACTGTGGAGTTTTTGAGCATTGCAATAGGGATTTCGCCTGTGAAAAGCTACAAGGCCTTTACTATTATGTTATGTGTTGTATATATTGTGTGCACACTTGTGTTTTGTGTTGTATGTCTGTATGTGCTTATGTCCATATATCATATATGAGGAGCGCTCATGAAAAAATGGATCCAAATATTTTTTTTTATTATTCTCGTGATTTAAATGGTTTAATTTAAATTGGGTAAACAGCTGTTGAGGATTGTTTTAAAATGTGAACAAAAAAAGGAGGTTAACAGATCTGTTTGTTTACTTTCACCTTTCCTTTTCATTATATCTAATTCTATTCAGGATACTAAATTGTTTAGAAAATTGCTTTTTTTTTAGTGCCTGCTGGAATGCTACATAAATTTTTTTAGCCATCATTGCCAGAATTCCTGTCTTCATCCCAGTGCCGGTGAAGACAAAGATAAAACCAAACTACAGCTTCTGCGATAGCTATCACAACAAACTCTATAAAATGATGCATCAATGAATAATGTAACTCAACAAGTGATACTCAATCAAGGAGTCGATTTGCTTTGGGAGGAAATGGACATATTAATGGATTCCTCTGCTTTGAACTGCTTGCAGAACTTGCCTGGACTATGTCTCACTTGTATGCATTGTGAACTAACTGTTGGTGCAGCAAATTGTGGTAGTGCCGGGGTATCTTTGCTGATGATGTCATCGGTGGTACAATTTTTCCAAAAGGGGCCGTCAATTGGCTTGGTGTTGTGGCATTTTGTATCCTCCCCTTTCTGCTTGTAGCAGGTTGTTTATGGTGTTTGTGTAAAAACCACTATCCACAAGTGTGGCTAACTGCTAGGCCGGTAGTCAATGACGGGTAAGATCCGATTGCAATGGTACCAACCTAAGACAGGAGGCTGACGCCTTGAGGTCAGCTCATCCAATGATGGGTAAGGACCATATGTAGTATTGGACAACCTAAGACAGGCACGGTCCCTAAGCCACATGCTTGTTGTTTAATTAAACAAAAGGGGGGAGATGTTGAGAGCCGCAGCCGAGTCGGGGTGGCGCCTGGCGTTTTGCCAGGGGGAGTGGTTGAGAGGTGTCGCCAGGAGCCATTAGGATGGTTGAGTTCCCGTTGAGTTCCGGTTGAGCTCTCACGGAGTTCCTAGAGGGTCGCGTGGGTGGCGTTTGTGTGGGTTCGAAAATTAAGTTCGTTCCTGCTTGAATCTACAAGTGGCTTCCAGTTATTTGTGCCCAGCCAGACTGCGGCAATAAGCAACAAATGAAGAAAAGTAGAAAGAGGGGCTGGGGTTGTGGCTCAGTGGTAGTGCGCTCGCCTAGCACATGTGAGAAACTGGGTTTGATCCTCAGCACCACATAAAAATGAAATAAAGATATTGTGTCCACCTACAACTCAAAAGTAATTTTTGTTTAAAAGTAGAGAGACTTGTCTTTGTTACAACTAAAAACTTATGCATCAAACCCACAGTCAGGAAAGCAAAAACACAACCTATAGGCTGGGAGAAAATATTCGCAAATGATGCACCTGATAATGCTCTCCTATCCTGAATGGATAAGGAACACTTATGGCTCAACAACAAAGAGGCAGACGACCTATTTAAGGAATGGGTAAAGGGCTCAAAGAGACATTTCTCAAAAGAAGACCTACAAGACAGTCGTGAGCTCGTGACAAGAAGTTCGCCATCGTCAGACATTAGGAAAATTAAAATCTAACCACAATGAGTTATCACTTCACACATATTGGAATGGCTCCAATACTAATATTTAAAGGGAAAATAACAAGCATTAGCGATGCCGTGAGGAAACGGGAACTCTCTTACAGTGTTATTGGGCATGTACAATAGGGCAGCTGCTGTGGAAAACTCCTTAAAACATGAAACATTTGCATAAGACAGCAGCCCCACTGGTCCAGATTCTCTAGAGGGAATTGAAAGCAGGTTTGGGGGATGGGGGGAGTTGTACCCAAATCTCCATAGCAGCAGCATTCTCAGTAGCCCCAAATTGGAAACCACTCAATTGTTCATTAGCAGAGGAATGGATACACCAAATATGGTACATTAATACAATTCATTATTACTGAGCAGTGGAAAGGGATGAGGATCTGATATATACCACATATGTGGGAGAACGTTGAACACATTACGCTCTGTGGAAGAAGTCAGACACATAAGGTCACATGTTGTATAATTACACATATATGAACTATCCAGAGAGAAAGAGAGCTGAGTAATGGATGCCAGGGGCTAGGGATGGGGCAGTGGGGAATGACTGTTAAAGACTATGGGGTCTCCTTGAAAATATTTGGAGCCAGATACTGGCAATGGTTGCGTAATACTGCGAACGGGCTAGATGCTGGTGAATTGTACACTTTTAAATATGTTTATATTCATACTATATGAATTTCATTTCAGTTAAAAAAAAGTAACAGAGAGAATGCCTATTTATCAGTGTTGGTGCCCCTGTAGGGATCCATTTATGGAAGCATACTGGGGTGTCCCCATGGGCTAAGGGGAGGTGCTCCGTGAACGTGGTGGTTGGCATGGAAAACAAGAGGCCTGGAGAGGGGTGTGCTGCAGCACCAGCTAGGGGAGAGCCCACATGCACACGGGACTCTTTGCGCAGGCGTAATGGGTGTGTCCAGTTGCATTGTGGGGGAAGGGGTGGAGTTTCGTAGGGTTCTTTATTACTTGGACGCAGCGCGAGGGGGGCGGTTGGTGGTGTTTGAGGTTGGTGAGGGCGAAGCTGCTGTAGCCATGGAGGCCCCAGGTGGCAGTGCAGGAGGTACTGGTGGTGCAGTGGGGCATGAAGATGGCCAGGGCGGCCAGTATGGATCTCCAGCTCCTGGTTTTCAGGGTATCTCAGGTGGTTCCATAGAGGAGGGTAGCCATAGCGACTTTAGTCATCCGAGTGGCCCTAGTGGTCTTGAAGTCCAGAGTACTCCAAGCAACCCGGACGAAGGTAGTGTGGTTAGAGAAGGAGTGGTGGCTGAAGTAGACGTTGGTGAGGAAGCAGTCGCTGCTTCCCAAAGTGAGCAGGCCCTGCGTACCCCAGGACCCAGTGGAGATGCAGCAACCTCGGGTGTAGTATCTGGAAGCCGACTCCTTGAGTTGTATCCTTTCCAAGGAGTACCCTGGGCAGGGGCAGCAGAAATGAGGATGGGGGAGGATAAGCCCATAAAGGATTTTATGGACACAGCACAAGGAGGTTGGTGAGTGTGGGGAATGGATACAGTGGTTATATACAGGGGGCAATGGCAGTGGGCATCATGGCAGACAGTAATCTATGTCTGAAAAGGCTGCAGGGTGTGGAAGAAGGCCCAAAGCACTGGTGGTAGTCCTGGGTTGGAAGGATGTTGCCTTCCAAGGCATAGGGTGATGGACGGCCTATTAGTAGTGAAGAGCCCCGAGACCCAAACAAACTCATTAGTGGATGGTGCCTTAATGAATCTCCTACAGCTCTTTAACTGTGCCTTTCCGATCACCACTGGAGGCAGAGATGGCTTGGAGGTCCCTGGTCCCAGATGCGCGCCAACAGGAGATCATTCACAAGGAGTTCACAGTGAATGGCAGTGATCTGGCTGTGTCAGTTCTGGAAGGATCTGGAATGGGTGGAGGCAGCAGGTGCTGGGAGGTTGTCTCCACTATAGCTTGTTGTAATGGAGATTTTGGCTGATTAAGTGGAAGCAGAATGCATGGAACCCTGGACCTACATAGAGTTCTCAGCTATAATCTGATGTTTTTGGGTTTTTTTCCCCTCACTTACAGTAGATGGACAGCTGAAGACCCTGTTCTCTTCCGAACTTCTGTTAACACCTTCCTGGACCAGCTTTCTTTGGTGATGAGAAATATTCGGCGCATTGGGGTCCCAGCTCTGCTAAAACGAGGAAAAGGAAAGAAGCCTTAGTCCTAATCTTTTCTCCTGCACTTGGCAAGACACAGGGAAATGATATTTTGGGTAACGGCCACTTTATGATCAAAGTCTGAATTTTTTTTGTCTCTTGATATCTCTTTATCTGTCTGTTTCCCTGTTGCTAAAGTAGTGGATGCTTAAATGCTGGTTATGAAAGAAATAAAACCAAGCTACTTTGTCTGACTTTAGTTTCAGCTGTGGGTGCATACTCATAGGCAAGTGTTTATGACCTTGAGTTCATATGCTGAATTAGGGTATTCATGACCTTGGCTACACACTAAAATCATAACCCACGAGAAACCTCAGCAAGGGAGCATAACTATAGCCATTTTGGACCTGCCCTATGCCAAGCCACGCTGCAGTGTCCCCCTCCAATCATCTGTAGAATCAGACTACGTTCTCAAAGGACCCAGTCCCGCCTGAGCACCTGGAGAACGCTTGTGCCGGGGCCTGAGCTGGGCCTGGGGACTCCACAACGCTCCTCCTTCCCGCGCCACTGCCAGACTTCCTCGGTGTTGTCTGCACTTGCCCTGGAGCCCCTCAGCCTCAGCTGCCCCTGCTCACAACCCCCTGGTGCGCTCACTCGCCCGAGGGGCCGAGGCAGCAGTGCCTTACTTGGTGTCTTCTGCCTCCTCTGAAGAATCTGGTCCCATCTCGGGTCCCAGAGCCCCAAATCTCTCCTCTGGTGTTGCATGAGTTTCTTTGTTCAAGTCGTGATCTTTCCTAATTAAATGTTGGGGAAATGGGGTCAGCGTGCGGGTTTGTCTTTGGGCGGGGTGGGTAGACCCATTGGGGTCTGGGTGAGCTGGACTCCCGTGATGGGAGGAAAGGGCAACTCTTCACAGAGTTTCTGAGGATTCGAGGGGGTCCAAGGCCACAGCCCATCCATTGGCTAACTTCCGTGGTTCCAGCATCAGGATACCTTCAGAGTCTGCTCTTTTTTCCTCGCCTCCACGGTCCCCACCCAGATGGAAGGTGCCCAGATGCCAGCCTCCCTGCTTCCATCCCGGCCCCCCTTCGGCTCATCCTTAGTGTGGGAGGCAGAGGGATGCTGTTAAGATGTAAGGCAAGTTCCCACCGTGTTTAAAACCCTCCAGTGGATTCAGCCGCACCCAGACTCCTTAAGGCCTGGCAGCTCCTTACTGTTGGAGCTGTGGCTCCCATCCAGGTGCACCTACCTACATGTCTTAGCCCCCACACCTGTTAAGAGTGATGCAAGTGGGGAGAAGGAGAAGGATGCAGTGTTAAATGGGGCGGCCAGGAAAGCCTCACTGAGGATGACATTTTGGTGAGCCAGGTAGAATGCTGGGGAAGCCAGCTACAAACGGGCAAAGGCCCCCAGGCAGGCGTGGGTCTGTCTGGTGTGCTTTGTGGAGGGTGAGAGGCCCAGGTGGCTGGATGGGAGCGAGCCAGAAAGGGAGTGGGAGTGGAGGAGGCCAGAGAAGACACAGGCCAGATCATATTGGACCTGTGCTGTTTTCCCTCCTTTGATGCAGGTGCTAGGCGTCAAGCCCGGGGCCTCGTGCATGCTGGGCGAGTGTTCTACCAGTGGGCTACAAGAGTGTGAGAGGGAAGCCCACTGGAGGGTTTGGAACAGAGGAGCATTGGGTCCTGACTTAGGAATACAAGCCACAGAGTGACGCAGGTAGTCCGTCCATAGCGCCAACCACATTGTGGTGGTGGTTGAAAGTGACCACGACACTCGGAGTGACCAAGAGATCTTTATTGCAGCAGTGCAAAAGAGTAAAAAGGAGAGAGAGAGAGAGAGAGAGAGAGAGAGAGAGGTGCAAGAGAAGAAAGAGAGCAAGAGAGGGGGGCCTGGCAGGAGGGAGTTTTTATAGCCAAAATCTAATGGGGTCTTTGGGTCTGCAAGCTGCCTTGTTGGCGTACAGTGATTGGATCGTACAGTAGTGTCATCTTCTGCCTTCAGGCAGACGGGGCAGGGGTCAGATGTGGGTTTCCACTGCACCAGACGGGTGGGGTTGAGTGTTCAGCCTTGAGTGGGGTTGAGTGTTCAGACTTGACGCAAACAGGTGATAAAGGACCAGACCAGACAGAGTGGGGTTTGAGTGCCCGGGCTATCCTGCAGCTAATGTTTGTTCAACCTGCCCTGCAGACAACTTAGTTCAGCCTGCCCTGCACCTAACAGTGGTAACTGTCAGCACCTGCTAAAATTCACAGGACAGTGTGGGGGAAATGGGTAAATTTTATAGTACATACATAAGTGGTACCTCAGTCAACCAGAGCTGGCCAAAGACGACTCAACCACAGTAAGGCGCAAAGGGCTGGGGGTGTGGCTCAGTGGCAGGGTGCTGGCCTATCATGTGCACACCCTGGTTCCATCCCCAGGACCACAAAGAGAGAAAGAAAGCTACCTGGGATACAAAGACATGGGGAAATGCAACCCACGTTGGGGAGGGAAATCAATCACTGGAAGCCAGAGTGGAAAAGAAGAGGCACAACTGCCTCTATTCTCAGAAGACGTGATTATCTACCGGGAGAGTCGGGTGGCGTGTGCAAAAGGGCTGTCAGAGTGACTCTGGAACCATACCTCACCAGGAGCTAACTCCACCCCCAAACCCTTGAGCCAATTGTCTCAGCCCTTTTCCTCACAAGGTGGGGAAGCCACAAAATTCCTACTCAAATGTTTCTGCGCGGCTGTTCTTCTCATGCAAACACAAAGGCAGAGTGTTTGTGCAGGGTGGAAGGTGGTGGTGGTGTTTTCTTTGGTGGTGGGTCAGTGGCACGTAGGATGTGAGCAGCCACCATTCTGATGGGTGGGTTCATATTCTGGAGAGCAGTTTTGTACCGTAAATCAAGAGCCTTAAACGATAAACTGAAGCCAGGTGTGGTGGCACAGGCCTGTAATCCCAGTGGTTCGGGAAGCTGAGGCAGGAGGATCTTGAGCTCAAAGCCAGCCTCAGCAAAGGTGAGGCGCTAAGCAATTCAGTGAGACCCTGTGTCTAAATAAAATACAAAATAGGGCTGGAGGCTGGGGTTATAGCTCAGTGGTAGAGTGTTTGCCTAGCATGTAAGAGGCACTGGTTTGATCCTCAGCACCATATAAAAATAAATGAATAAAATAAAGGTATTATGTCAATATACAGCTAAAAATTTTTTTTAAAAAATGTGGGGATGTGGCTCAGTGGTTGAGTGCCCCTGAGTTCAATTCCTGGTATCCAAAATAAAATAAACTGAGCTGGGTGTGGTGGTGCATGCCTGTAATCTCAGAGGTCTGGGAGGCTGAAGTAGGAGGATGGCAGGTTAAAACCAGCCTCAGCAACTTAGTGAGGCCCAGTTTCAAAATTTAAGAAAAGGGAGGGGGATGGCTGGGGATGTAGCTCAGTGGTTAAGCATATCTGGCTTCAATCCCTGGAACCAAAATAAATTGAAAACTAAGTATTTAACTCAGTCAATCTACCTCTTGGAACCTATAACAGCTGAGACTCCAACCCTCTCCCCCCCCACACACACATCTGCAGCCCTGTGGAGAGAAAGCAAGCCTTTGTCCTTAGAAGGAGGAAGGCCCTCAGGTCCCTGTCCTTTTCCTGGAGCCTCCGAGCCATATGCTTGTGGGGGGCAATAGGGGGTGGGGGCCTTCTAGGTGGGCCCCTCCCCAAACCTCATTCCCTGCATACACACAACTCTAGTTCCTCCACCAGGTGTGACTTGTGAAAGCACCAGGGGACTGGCTGGTTCCGGCCTGGGTCCACAGTTCTGAGCCCGGGATCAGGTGTTTCCAGGCTAAGATGCCCTCAAACACACCTGAACCCACCTCCTTTAGTGCCTTGATTGGGGCCCTGCATGGAAAGGGATTGTCAGAACCCAGCTCCACCCTCCATCCCAGCAGCAGCTGCAATAGCAATACCCCCTTCCTCTTACCTTTGTGCCCATGTGTTGGGATAGCCCCAACACCTATTTATTAAATTTGATTTCACCTAGATCTCCAACTGTGCTAATAGAAGACCCAAATCCCAGGACCTCCCCTCTAACCCACAGACATAGATGAGAAAATCTTGAGGTAGCACAGCTGAAACTAAAGTCAGACAAAGTAGCTTGGTTTTATTTCTTTCATAACCAGCATTTAAGCATCCACTACTTTAGCAACAGGGAAACAGACAGATAAAGAGATATCAAGAGACAAAAAAAATTCAGACTTTGATCATAAAGTGGCCGTTACCCAAAATATCATTTCCCTGTGTCTTGCCAAGTGCAGGAGAAAAGATTAGGACTAAGGCTTCTTTCCTTTTCCTCGTTTTAGCAGAGCTGGGACCCCAATGCGCCGAATATTTCTCATCACCAAAGAAAGCTGGTCCAGGAAGGTGTTAACAGAAGTTCGGAAGAGAACAGGGTCTTCAGCTGTCCATCTACTGTAAGTGAGGGGAAAAAAACCCAAAAACATCAGATTATAGCTGAGAACTCTATGTAGGTCCAGGGTTCCATGCATTCTGCTTCCACTTAATCAGCCAAAATCTCCATTACAACAAGCTATAGTGGAGACAACCTCCCAGCACCTGCTGCCTCCACCCATTCCAGATCCTTCCAGAACTGACACAGCCAGATCACTGCCATTCACTGTGAACTCCTTGTGAATGATCTCCTGTTGGCGCGCATCTGGGACCAGGGACCTCCAAGCCATCTCTGCCTCCAGTGGTGATCGGAAAGGCACAGTTAAAGAGCTGTAGGAGATTCATTAAGGCACCATCCACTAATGAGTTTGTTTGGGTCTCGGGGCTCTTCACTACTAATAGGCCGTCCATCACCCTATGCCTTGGAAGGCAACATCCTTCCAACCCAGGACTACCACCAGTGCTTTGGGCCTTCTTCCACACCCTGCAGCCTTTTCAGACATAGATTACTGTCTGCCATGATGCCCACTGCCATTGCCCCCTGTATATAACCACTGTATCCATTCCCCACACTCACCAACCTCCTTGTGCTGTGTCCATAAAATCCTTTATGGGCTTATCCTCCCCCATCCTCATTTCTGCTGCCCCTGCCCAGGGTACTCCTTGGAAAGGATACAACTCAAGGAGTCGGCTTCCAGATACTACACCCGAGGTTGCTGCATCTCCACTGGGTCCTGGGGTACGCAGGGCCTGCTCACTTTGGGAAGCAGCGACTGCTTCCTCACCAACGTCTACTTCAGCCACCACTCCTTCTCTAACCACACTACCTTCGTCCGGGTTGCTTGGAGTACTCTGGACTTCAAGACCACTAGGGCCACTCGGATGACTAAAGTCGCTATGGCTACCCTCCTCTATGGAACCACCTGAGATACCCTGAAAACCAGGAGCTGGAGATCCATACTGGCCGCCCTGGCCATCTTCATGCCCCACTGCACCACCAGTACCTCCTGCACTGCCACCTGGGGCCTCCATGGCTACAGCAGCTTCGCCCTCACCAACCTCAAACACCACCAACCGCCCCCCTCGCGCTGCGTCCAAGTAATAAAGAACCCTACGAAACTCCACCCCTTCCCCCACAATGCAACTGGACACACCCATTACGCCTGCGCAAAGAGTCCCGTGTGCATGTGGGCTCTCCCCTAGCTGGTGCTGCAGCACACCCCTCTCCAGGCCTCTTGTTTTCCATGCCAACCACCACGTTCACGGAGCACCTCCCCTTAGCCCATGGGGACACCCCAGTATGCTTCCATAAATGGATCCCTACAGGGGCACCAACACTGATAAATAGGCATTCTCTCTGTTACTTTTTTTTAACTGAAATGAAATTCATATAGTATGAATATAAACATATTTAAAAGTGTACAATTCACCAGCATCTAGCCCGTTCGCAGTATTACGCAACCATTGCCAGTATCTGGCTCCAAATATTTTCAAGGAGACCCCATAGTCTTTAACAGTCATTCCCCACTGCCCCATCCCTAGCCCCTGGCATCCATTACTCAGCTCTCTTTCTCTCTGGATAGTTCATATATGTGTAATTATACAACATGTGACCTTATGTGTCTGACTTCTTCCACAGAGCGTAATGTGTTCAACGTTCTCCCACATATGTGGTATATATCAGATCCTCATCCCTTTCCACTGCTCAGTAATAATGAATTGTATTAATGTACCATATTTGGTGTATCCATTCCTCTGCTAATGAACAATTGAGTGGTTTCCAATTTGGGGCTACTGAGAATGCTGCTGCTATGGAGATTTGGGTACAACTCCCCCCATCCCCCAAACCTGCTTTCAATTCCCTCTAGAGAATCTGGACCAGTGGGGCTGCTGTCTTATGCAAATGTTTCATGTTTTAAGGAGTTTTCCACAGCAGCTGCCCTATTGTACATGCCCAATAACACTGTAAGAGAGTTCCCGTTTCCTCACGGCATCGCTAATGCTTGTTATTTTCCCTTTAAATATTAGTATTGGAGCCATTCCAATATGTGTGAAGTGATAACTCATTGTGGTTAGATTTTAATTTTCCTAATGTCTGACGATGGCGAACTTCTTGTCACGAGCTCACGACTGTCTTGTAGGTCTTCTTTTGAGAAATGTCTCTTTGAGCCCTTTACCCATTCCTTAAATAGGTCGTCTGCCTCTTTGTTGTTGAGCCATAAGTGTTCCTTATCCATTCAGGATAGGAGAGCATTATCAGGTGCATCATTTGCGAATATTTTCTCCCAGCCTATAGGTTGTGTTTTTGCTTTCCTGACTGTGGGTTTGATGCATAAGTTTTTAGTTGTAACAAAGACAAGTCTCTCTACTTTTAAACAAAAATTACTTTTGAGTTGTAGGTGGACACAATATCTTTATTTCATTTTTATGTGGTGCTGAGGATCAAACCCAGTTTCTCACATGTGCTAGGCGAGCGCACTACCACTGAGCCACAACCCCAGCCCCTCTTTCTACTTTTCTTCATTTGTTGCTTATTGCCGCAGTCTGGCTGGGCACAAATAACTGGAAGCCACTTGTAGATTCAAGCAGGAACGAACTTAATTTTCGAACCCACACAAACGCCACCCACGCGACCCTCTAGGAACTCCGTGAGAGCTCAACCGGAACTCAACGGGAACTCAACCATCCTAATGGCTCCTGGCGACACCTCTCAACCACTCCCCCTGGCAAAACGCCAGGCGCCACCCCGACTCGGCTGCGGCTCTCAACATCTCCCCCCTTTTGTTTAATTAAACAACAAGCATGTGGCTTAGGGACCGTGCCTGTCTTAGGTTGTCCAATACTACATATGGTCCTTACCCATCATTGGATGAGCTGACCTCAAGGCGTCAGCCTCCTGTCTTAGGTTGGTACCATTGCAATCGGATCTTACCCGTCATTGACTACCGGCCTAGCAGTTAGCCACACTTGTGGATAGTGGTTTTTACACAAACACCATAAACAACCTGCTACAAGCAGAAAGGGGAGGATACAAAATGCCACAACACCAAGCCAATTGACGGCCCCTTTTGGAAAAATTGTACCACCGATGACATCATCAGCAAAGATACCCCGGCACTACCACAATTTGCTGCACCAACAGTTAGTTCACAATGCATACAAGTGAGACATAGTCCAGGCAAGTTCTGCAAGCAGTTCAAAGCAGAGGAATCCATTAATATGTCCATTTCCTCCCAAAGCAAATCGACTCCTTGATTGAGTATCACTTGTTGAGTTACATTATTCATTGATGCATCATTTTATAGAGTTTGTTGTGATAGCTATCGCAGAAGCTGTAGTTTGGTTTTATCTTTGTCTTCACCGGCACTGGGATGAAGACAGGAATTCTGGCAATGATGGCTAAAAAAATTTATGTAGCATTCCAGCAGGCACTAAAAAAAAAGCAATTTTCTAAACAATTTAGTATCCTGAATAGAATTAGATATAATGAAAAGGAAAGGTGAAAGTAAACAAACAGATCTGTTAACCTCCTTTTTTTGTTCACATTTTAAAACAATCCTCAACAGCTGTTTACCCAATTTAAATTAAACCATTTAAATCACGAGAATAATAAAAAAAAATATTTGGATCCATTTTTTCATGAGCGCTCCTCATATATGATATATGGACATAAGCACATACAGACATACAACACAAAACACAAGTGTGCACACAATATATACAACACATAACATAATAGTAAAGGCCTTGTAGCTTTTCACAGGCGAAATCCCTATTGCAATGCTCAAAAACTCCACAGTCAAAAAATAGAACTCATCAAAAAAACATTACCCTAGGTCTGTATGAGCTCAAAAAACAAAATAGAACTTCATGATGTGGGAAAGGGCAATAATAAAATAGATATTGGAAAAAAAACCTGGTTTCCACCTGGGTTTGACTCTTCTTTGGATATCCCATCCTTTTTCCTATATCTTGCATATGGGTCTGAAGGTATTCCCACAAGCAAGCCCCAAGGTTTCTTACATTTGAAATAGGCATTAATGGTGTTCATTATTCATTAGCCTCCAGGTGTGGGAGAACCACTGTCGCAGATGTAAGGATAGCCAAACTGGAGTTCTGGATATCAGCTGTTATGGATTTGAGCCAAATCATCTTCTTTTTGGTCTGTAGAAATCGCTTTAGTTAGTCTCTCTGGAATCCAAATCAGCTGCTGTTCTCCCTGTGGAAACACACAAACAGACCCCTGACTCCAGACAATCACTGGGTCAGGACCTTTCCATTGTCCTGTTAGAATATCCTTCCAAAGTACCTTGGGCTTATGTACATTTTTTGGACACATGTGCCTTTCCGCAGCACTAAGCCCTGACGAATCCAAATTTTAAAAGTTTAGAGTAAAAAGGGTTATTTTAAGTTTATCTTTGGGGGATATATACCCCTTCCCAATTCCCTCTTTTTGCTTTGATAAGTACATTTTAATAGTTTGATGAGCTCTTTCAACTATGCCTTGTCCCTGTGGATTGTATGGGATTCCTGTTATATGAGTAATGCCGAATGATGAGCAAAATTGTTTAAAAGAGGTAGAAGTATAACCAGGGGCATTATCTGTTTTTAACTGTTTTGGAACGCCCACAGTGGCAAAATTTTGTAAGCAATGAGCTATAACATCTTTAGTTTTTTCTCTGGCATGAAGGGAGCCCATCAAAAATCTGGAAGAAGTATTAACTGTAACATGCAAATATTTTAATTTTCCAAATTCTGGCAAGTGTGTGACATCCATCTGCCAAATATGGTTAGGTATCAGTCCTCTAGGATTGACTCCAAGATTAACTTGTGGTAAAAAGGTCACACAATTTTGACATTGTTTTATTATTTGTCTAGCTTGTTCCTTAGTTACTTTAAAATGCTTTTTTAAAGTATTTGCATTGACTTGGAAGGATTTATGAAAATTTGTAGCTTCTTCTAGCATAGGAAAAAATGTTTGTCATGTGCAGTTTTATCTGCTAAATCATTGCCCAAACTAAGGGCACCAGGCAATCCTGTATGTGCCCTGATATGTCCTATAAAGAATGGATCTTTTCTGTCCCAGATTAGACTTTGTATAGTGGAAAACAAAGAGAAAACAGTAGAGGAAGGGGAAATCCTACCAGCATCTTCAAGGGATACTATAGCATTAACTATATACTCACTATCAGAAAATAAATTAAATACAGAATCTTTAAACATCACAAAAGCTTGTAATACTGCATTAAGCACTACCTTTTGAGCTGATTGTTTGGGTTCTAAAAATGTAAAAGTTTGATCAGGGGTAACTACTGCTGCTGTACCATTATTTGACCCATCAGTGAATATATTTGGAGCATTCATGATAGGTGTTTTTCTTGTCATTTTTGGAAAAACCACAGGATGCGAAGACCAAGAAGACAACAAAGGATTAGATGGTAAGTGGTTATCAAATGAAACATTAGATTTGCACATGATTATTGCCCAAGTATTTAACTCATTAGCTAACTCATCAATTTGATTCATAGTATATGGAGTAATAATTTTATTGGGAGAAATTCCAAACACTCCCTTTGCTGCTTTTATTCCTTTGAGTATTAATTGTCCTACAGCCTCAGGATACCTAGTAAGAATAGTGTTAGGAGAATAAGATAAATGTATCCATAATAATGGACCTTCTTGCCAAAATACTCCTGTAGGAATATTTTTTGTTGGTAGTACAATAAATAATGAAGGCAAACTTATATCAATTCTATCCAAATGCATATTCTCCATATATGTTTCAATGATTTTTAATGCCTTTCTTGCTTCAGGCATTAACATGCAGGGTGAATTTGGTTCTGATGGACCTTTTAGGATATCAAATAAAGGTCCCAACTCTCCTGTTGGTATGCCTAGATAAGGCCTTATCCAATTTATGTCTCCTAATAACTTTTGAAAGTCGTTAAGTGATTTGAGTTGATCTACTCGTATTTGAATTTTTGGTGGACGGACCATGGTAGAGGATAATAGAACTCCTAAATAATTAATTGGAAAATTTAATTGTACTTTATCTATTGCTATTTCTAGATTATAATTTTTTAATAAGTTTGTAAGTGTGGCATAACATTCTAGCAATGTGTTTTTATCTTTGTGTGCTAATAATACATCGTCTATATACTGAAATATCTGTAGTTCAGGATTTTGATTTCTAAGTGGCTGGACTGCTTTGTCAACATAAATTTGACACATAGTTGGGCTGTTAGCCATCCCTTGAGGGAGTACTTTCCATTCATATCTCTGATCAGGACCTTCATGATTCAGCGCAGGGATAATAATGCAAAACGTGGACTATCCTCAGGATGATTTGGAATTGAAAAATATACAAAAATGTGCCCACAATTAACTAAAACTTAAAAACCACAGTATGGTACGTGTTAAAACAAATTCAAAACCAATCTTTTGGAAATGTAGGGTAGAGAGAAGGATTCTGACCAGGAAATTAATCACAGCTTTCCTTGAAGGTCTGGGCCTTAAATGATGGGTTCGATTATGATGGGGAGAGGTGAACAAAGTCCATGTCAACCAAATAAAACGTGTGGACTGAAGAACTGTAGTGGCAAAATACAAGGCTTTCTTTAGAGATGTGCTAGCAGCACGACACACTAAAGTGTCTTCAAAGCACTTGTAAAGGAGAAGCTCGGGGTACCCGGGAAGAGATCTAGTTTATCCTGTTGTTGTTGTTGTTGTTGTTGTTGTTTAACATTCCCCTACACCATGAAAAGGCGAATATTCATCATGGATAATCCATGTGGGGCTATCACACACAGACACGCATGATGCTGGGGCACGGAACCCTGGTCCTCACACAATGCAGGCAAGTGCTCTGCCGCTGAGCTTCACACACAGCTCTCATTATGGATTACCTGAAAAGCACATTGTATTTTCAAAAAGAGGGAGCTAAATCTATCATCCCAGCAACGTGGTGTCCATAAACCCCTATTTTAATGATACTCAACTACAAATATTTAGAAAGCTGTCAGTTAAGGGAAATAGTTATCCAAAATGTACATGAAACAGTACTAAGCCATGCACATACTGCCTGAGTTAACCATTACAACAAGCCAGTAGGGAGTACCATTTCCCCCCTAATTTTATAGATAATGCATTTAGATCTAGATAAACTAATAGGCCATGGTCGACAGTAAATAATAAAACCCACTTCAAAACCCGAGCTGTGTGACTCCACATTCCCTTCTGAAGTGATGCTCGGCTCTGATATCTGGCAAAAGTAGGCACATGACATGTGAGGTATAAAAGCATCATACTTGTAATGATGATAAGGTTAGATGTGCAATATGCTGAGCTGCAAAGCCAATCCCTCTGAAAATGAACAATATGAATCTTCATCTTTTTTTAAAAAAAAATATCTATTTTCTTAGTTGTCGAGGGACACAATACCTTTATTTTATCTATTTTTATGTGGTGCTGAGGATTGAACCCAGGGCCTCACACGTGCTAGGCAGTCGCTTTACCACTGAGCCACAGCCCGAGCCCTGAATTTTTATCTTAACATGTGTGGTGTAGATGTGGTGTAAATACATTTTATAAAATAAAATCCAGGGCTGGGGATGTTAGCTCAGTGGTAGAGCAGTTGCCTAGCACGCACAATCCCCAACACCACCACCAAAAATTTCTAAAAATAAATAAATAAATAAATAAAAATAAAGTAAAAAGAACGTATTTTCCTTCAGTTACTGTCATTCACTTTTTTGAAAAAAAATGATTTTTTTAATAAAAAAAAATACAACTATTGGGCAGTCGGGCACTAGTTAAAATTCTTTCCACACTCATGTGCCTTACCATCGGCACATAAGTTTAGTCATGCTTCCCTTTTCACTGATGACAAAATCAAAGCATAAAGACCTTAGCAAAGTAGTCTGAGGTTCCACAGGAAGAAGGCAGCAGAGCTGGGATTTGGGCCGGGGTCACAGGGACTCTAGTTTCCATTCCCTCCTGGCATTTTTGTCCGCGCTGTCCTTTAGGGAAATTCCTAAAGTTATTTTCTCCCTGTTGGATGTCGAAGGGGCCATGACTATAGCACATCAGGAAGCTGAAGCTGCAGCAGGAATAAATTCATCTTCTAGTGCTCCTGCAGAAGGGAAACCAGATTATTTCCTCATCTCATACCATTGTGGGTGGACCGGATGCAGCAGCATGAGCACCAGGCTGATTATGTACTGCATCTATGCGACACTGCTTTGTGGGTTTTAAAAAGACATTTCGATAACATGGAGAAGCTTGAAAATGAATTCTTTTAAAAATAGAAGCCAGGAAACACAAATGAAGAGTGCAACAGGCACGTGGCTTGAAGTTAGATTCACACCCCGATTAATAACCTAAGAATGGCTCTATGTTTATACAGGGGAATTGTATCGTACCTGATTTAAATGAAATGTGATTATTTACCTAAACTATTGTACCTGGTGGAGAAAATATAACACTGAAAACTTTCCTAAGTTAAATATGCAAATGTCATGGAAAAAAAAAATCACACTTCCCTGTCGGTGCCTCATTCTCTTATGTCTAATCATCAGTTTTCAAAGTGTTTTTCATGTTGATGCTAAACGGGAGTCACGTGTGTGAGATAACTTGGTTTTATCACTCCCAGTTGGCCTCACAGAGGCTTCAGATGTTCCTGTGGCTACTCCACAGGGGGTGTCTCAGGACTCTTCCTCCTGGGAGGCTTTTGAGAACATATGGAACATCACTGTGTGGGACTTGGTCATGAAAATCCTTCCGAGGCAAAAACAGTTTTTCCAACCACAGGTACTTTGTATATCCCAACCTTCTTGAATTCCTGAATTGTGTCTCTTCCCTGCTTCTGCCAGCGCTGCCATCATTCACCGCAAATTCTTTTGTCTTTGAACTCAAACATCTGAATTTCCTTTCTCTGGTCATAGACTCTTTTCTTAACACTTCTCAGATCTCAAAGCTCCTGTGGAACTTGATCATTCACTGAGCATCATTTCCCATCCTTTGAGCACACCCTGTTTTTCCAGCTTGGTGCTTCTGTGCTGGCTTCACGCCTCTCCCTACCCAAAGAGAAAAATAATGGCTGGCCGTGGGAAAGCATCATCATTATAGGCTGCTTTAGAACACCACATTCTTAGGAATCTCTGCCATCCCTACCTAGCAAATGCTCAGCTCTGTGGGGTAGGAAGGGTGACTGTCTCTCCCACCGTTATTCTTGCCAACTCATGTTCCTGGGTTGGCAGAATGTTAACCAAACCCCAATCACTGAGGCCACTGAAATGGGAATGACCATGTAATTTAACATCTGACTCAGAGAATGGTTGTGAGTGAAAGAGAAACCCATATAAAACTATCCTAAGCCAGCACTTTCCCAGGGAGAACTCTGGGAGGCCACCCTATCACAAGTAACAGTCTATACATTTTCTCATCAGGGTAAGCTTGAAAGGATATTTTAACGTCTATTTCAACCAGAATCGACTACTTACTCCTGCTCTGAGACGGCTGACATCCTCCAAGTTAAACAGTGTCAAGGTGTCCTCCTCCCCACCTCAAAATGTCTCTCTGTCTCCTGGAAGTCGTTTTCCTTTTCTCTGACTGAATAAACAAACAAGCAGTCCTTCAGTTCTGACCCAAGATACTATTCATTCTTGCTTTCTCCAAAGCTTACTGGAGAATTTGTTTAGTAATGGCAACATGTTACACTCCCCCTTGGCCTCCCTTTTTGGGAGGAAGACTAGGCCGTCCCATGCTCCCAGCTTTCCCCTTGCACTGACCACAACTTCTCTGAATGCTTAAAATCATTCTTCCTACCCCACAGACCTGGCCTTCATCCACGGGTGTTCTACACATCTCCCACACTGGCCATGCTCAGTCCCCACTGTGATTCATGCACAACTGAAGCAACTGCCAGTTCCCAACCCTGTTTCTACCAACATTCTGCATGAGGGATACAAATCCAAATTTTGCAATGACACCTCAGATTTAGAGAGTCCAAAGCCAAACTTAATTTTTACATTTAGCCTCCTCCAAATTTCACTCCTCTTTCTTGAAAAAAAATATCCCCATATCTCCTTATCCAATCGTCATTGTGAAACCTGAGATTAAGTGTCCCTCATTTGGGAACCTCTGGATAAAATTACACGCCTTTCCACAGATTGTTCTTTTTTTTTTTTTTTTCATGTTCCATGAAATTTTATTGAAAAAAGTAAAAAGCATTCTAGGTCATAAGAGAACCTCAATAAATCTTACAAGTCAGTATTATTTTTTTTTAATTTTTTTTTATTGTTGGTCGTTCAAAACATTACATCTAACTTGATATATCATATTTCAGTTTGATTCAAAAGGGTTATGAACTCCCATTTTTACCCGTATACAGATTGCTGAATCACATCAGTTACATCAAAAATATGGAACGCTTCACGAATTTGCGTGTCATCCTTGCGCAGGGGCCATGCTAATCTTCTCTGTATC